>NC_061082.1:5258141-5573141 GCF_021917145.1 Hypomesus transpacificus
TCATCATTTGTCAAAAGGTGTTCTCTTCTCCTAAAGACTTGACATTTCATACAAAAAAAAAAAAAAAAATGTTCCAGCGCTGCTGAAGGATTTGATGGTTTGCTCACGTTAATGAACATGCTAGGAATCCCTGTTGTGTTTGTGTCTGTCTGTCAGGATGGATGGCTGGGTTGATGATGTGTGTGATTCTGTTGACCATTGTTATTGACGTAATGTTGGTGTAACACTTAGAGACATGGTTTATTTTTGGGGACCAGCCACAGGTGGTGCCACTGGTGGTGTTATTAATTAGCCAGCCGTGTGCTGTACAGGGATTGTTTTGCCCTAGGTCATCTGAGTCAGCTACAGTAGCTGACCAAGAAAGTACTGTATTACTGTATAAATCATGAATATATTACTAGCAAACATCTCTAGTGGCAGTTGGCTCGACTCTATTCTAAGAATCTTCATGTTCAGCCTTTTAATGCACCTTTCTTCAACTTTAAAATTACAGATATAGACTGTTCTAATGGATGTGTTAGCTTCACCTCACACTGAGCAGAAAGGTTCATGTGTTCAACTGGGGCTCTGCCATACACTCCATGATGATAATAACGATGAACATTAACTTTCAATGAAAGTGTTTTTCTTACGTGATCTTGAATCCATGGTTTGTATTTTCAGCGGACAGCCAGGCGGGGAGCGAGTCCAAACTGACCGTGGAGGATCTGTTCAAACCCCAGTTTATGGTCCACGACCCTGAAGCCAAATGGATTAATGGTGAGCGTCACATCTGTATTTGCTAAACTGCTGTGATTGGCTGGCATTAGGAACAGTGAGTTCTCTAGCTGAATTGGTGGTCGTTACTCACCAACGAAAGGTCACATCTTGTGTTCTAACAGAACTCTCTGAAGCTTGCTTTATTTTTTGACAAAACAACTATGTGCGGCAAGACGTTCACCTGTCTGTTTTGGCTTTAGGTCGCTTGTAAAATGCTGTTATATTATGGACAGGTAGAATGTTGTCCTCCCTGGGGTTTGTGTCTGTGTGTTTTGTGAGACTGCAGTGAGCAGCGAACGCCGAGAACACGATTTCCAAGTTCTCAAAGTGCCACCATTAATTACACCTGCATCAATCACCAGAGCGGTTCCAAAGATGCTGTTTTCCTCAACACACCATTTTGCATATTCACACAAAACCCTCACCCCTCGAAAATATCTCGCTTGACACAAGCAACATATCATTAAACAGTGCTGCATACAAAAAAAAACAGTTATATGCTGATGCTCAAAATCTTGAAGAGCTCCTGAGGTCTCCAGCCTCCAGCCTCCAGCCTCCAGCCTCCAGCCCCCAGCCTCCAGCCTCCAGCCTCCTCCACAGAGTGCCATTAGATGTGCTTGTTTGTGTGTGTTGTTTCCGAATCTTCAGACCGCAAATGGCGTGATTTCGCTGTTCACCCGAGGGCAAGGGAGGGGTGGGGGGTGAGGTGAGGTGGGGGGGGATATGGCCTTCCTGTCCATCAATATTTCATCCTGCGGTGACATTTTCTTTTCTACCTCCTACAACGCCATCTCATTCCACCAGATGACCTGGGGCTAGAGACTGAGCTGCGCCACTCAGACAGCAAGGTTTGTAGCGGGCTTGAAGGATGGATGGGGACAAAATGGATCTCGGACGAATGAGATGAGATAACAGATAGACAGGTTGTGTGGGAGAGGAAGGATTGATTGTGTGTGTTTTTTAAGGAGTAGATGAGTAGAATAGTTTTAAAGGGCAGACAAGATGAACAGAAACCTAGGCCTGAACCACGTGTCTGAAGTGCGAGGATCAAAGCGGTAAAGTGTTATTAAAATTACTCAGAGGTTTAGATGATCATGAACAGTATGATTTGGTGTAATATGGTCTGGCTCAAGTATAATTGTAGCTGGCTCTGATGCAAGCGAGACCGAGTGCAGTGCTGTAGAAGTATTGATTGATGAGGACTCCCTTGGGCGCATGCAGCACTGGTCTTTGGAGACAGAGAGATTAATAATCAGAGCTGTTGTGAAGCTGTTGGATGCTTTGCCGGAAATGGATGCAAGGACCAGATGATGAGTTTGAGGGACTGGGTAGTTTAAAGGAATAAATGGCAAGTGAAAATCAGTTCTCCAGAGCGCGGTGGTTTGTCAGGGACAGACTGTGTATCCTCACAGCTGAGGTAATGGAGACGATATTTAACGCAGTGATGTTCCTCTGGAACGGTAATGATGATTATGGTGATCGTCAAAGCCTATTTGAACAGGTGCCCAGAGACTCATAGTCTTATAGTCATTAGCTACTCAATCCCTGTGTGTGTGTCCTTTCATACACTTCCTCCATCTAACCTTTCCCTGTCTGTTTGTCTGTCTGTCTCTCCATCCCTCTGTTCGTGAATCCATTAGTCTTTCATTCATCTTAGTTGGGTGTAATTAGCGTTTGTGTGTCGTTGCTCGGTAATGAATTGTAATTCCGGTGTAAGTCCGGTTCTTATTAATGAAGATCAGTCTGAACGTTACTTGGGCCATCTGGCTAATGCACGCACTTGTGTGAAGTGTGACATACATCCAGCTGTTGTTTCATAATGTGTGTGTGTGTGTGTGTGTATCTCTGTGTGTGTGTCTGTGTGGATAGGATGTGCCTGGATATTACCACCTGCACGTGTGTATGACAGTCACTGTTGGCCAACCTTTCTTCTCCCCAGCCTCTCCCCTCCTCAGCCTCTCCTCTCTCAGCCTCTCCTCTCCCCAGCCTTTCCTCTCCCCAGCCTCTCCTCTCTCAGCCTCTCCTCTTTCAGCCTCTCCTCTCTCAGCCTCTCCCCTCCCCAGTCTCTCCTCTCCCCAGCATCTCCTCTCTCAGCCTCTCCTCTCTCAGCCTCTCCCCTCCCCAGCCTCTCCCCTCCCCAGCCTCTCCTCTCCCCAGCCTCTCCTCTCTCAGCCTCTCCTCTCTCAGCCTCTCCTCTCCCCAGCCTCTCCTCTCTCAGCCTCTCCCCTTCCCAGCCTCTCCCCTCCCCAGCCTCTCCTCTCCCCAGCCTCTCCTCTCTCAGCCTCTCCTCTCTCAGCCTCTCCTCTCCCTAGCCTCTCCTCTCTCAACCTCTCCTCTCTCAGCCTCTCCTCTCTCAGCCTCTCCCCTCCCCAGTCTCTCCTCTCCCCAGCATCTCCTCTCTCAGCCTCTCCTCTCTCAGCCTCTCCCCTCCCCAGCCTCTCCTCTCCCCAGCCTCTCCTCTCTCAGCCTCTCCTCTCTCAGCCTCTCCTCTCCCTAGCCTCTCCTCTCCCCAGCCTCTCCTCTCTCAGCCTCTCCTCTCTCAGCCTCTCCTCTCCCCAGCCTCTCCTCTCTCAGCCTCTCCTCTCTCAGCCTCTCCTCTCCCTAGCCTCTCCTCTCCCCAGCCTCTCCTCTCTCAGCCTCTCCCCTCCCCAGCCTCTCCTCTCCCCAGCCTCTCCTCTCTCAGCCTCTCCTCTCTCAGCCTCTCCTCTCCCTAGCCTCTCCTCTCCCCAGCCTCTCCTCTCTCAGCCTCTCCTCTCTCAGCCTCTCCTCTCTCAGCCTCTCCCCTCCCCAGTCTCTCCTCTCCCCAGCCTCTCCTCTCTCAGCCTCTCCCCTCCCCAGCCTCTCCCCTCCCCAGCCTCTCCTCTCTCAGCCTCTCCTCTCTCAGCCTCTCCTCTCCCCAGCCTCTCCTCTCTCAGCCTCTCCCCAGCCTCCCCAGCCTGCCAGGGACAAGCAGCTGAGAGCGATGCTTCACTTCCATTAGCATCTCTCCGACTGAGCCACAAGGTTCATGAGGCACCAGTGGTCCAGTTCACACATCTTATCCTTCTCCGATCCGGAAACACCCTATTCAAACAGTTAGACACCTCTGCAAATACAGGCACCAGTCTGCTTTCAAAAAACAGACAGATACTAATAATTAATTCACTAAATGACTAAATAATTCACATTCAGCCCTGCAATTCAAGCCTATAAATAAAATGTACTTTCTAAATACACAGGACAGTATGTGTGAATATTCAAGTCTTCTTCAGCTGATGTACTAAGGAGGTCTGTGGGGCCAGCACCACTCAGCCTCATCATTTCCTCTGGTGTTTGTTCTTCTGTGTGCATACAGGTTGTTACGTATGTATGCACACAGAAGAACAAACACAGGAGGAAAGGATGAGCCTAAAAGGTATTCTCCTGTATATAGAGAAAGTAACAGGACATTTTACACATAGGCTAGAATCATGTATATATATATACATGATGTCTAAGTTATTTCACTGTGCGCTCTGGTTTTGTCAAGATCTTTACAATACAATTCTGTCACAGAATCACACTCCGAACAGACAGTTGGAAATCAATGGACGTCAGATCAACAGCTCTCTGACCTATAGGATGGACAGGTCATTTCAAAGAGCAGCTGTAAGATGTTTATACAGTAGCTCCTGTAGGTCTTCTGAGAGGAGCTCCTGGTCCTTCATGGTGACACAGGATGCTACACAACATGCCTACCAAGTCTGTCACTGGTGAGGAAGATTTTCTCCACACGGCGATGATGCGTCTCATCTGCAGCGTGTCCCGGGAGGTGAACAGTTCACCTTGGCACACATGAGTGCTCTGACGCCCCGCATTACTCTGAACCACCAACCCCCTCTCCCTCCTCCTTCCAAACACACCTTTTGGCACAGGGCTACAGCCCCGGGTTACAGAGCCACTGCCTGGCCAGGGGCTCTTGTTGGAAGCAGAGAAGAACACTGCTTTTGTGGACACAATAAAGCAGCTGGTAACAGCAGGCTGGATCGACACATGATGTGGAGGATGCTTCAACTGTCACACCCCTCCTCTCCTCCACCCCTCTGCTCCTCCAACCCTCCTCTCCTCCACCCCTCCTCTCCTCCACCCCTCCTCTCCTCCACCCCTCCTCTCCTCCTCTCCTCCACCCCTCCTCTCCTCCTCTCCTCCACCCCTCCTCTCCTCCACCCCTCCTCTCCTCCACCCCTCCTCACCTTATTCAGTCCCAAGACTCCCACCCAGCAGCTCTCCTCCATGACTTCTATTCATTTACCTGATTAGCGACATAATTAAGTCAATTAGGCCGTATTCCCCTGCTGATCAGCAGAAAGCACAGGAAGCCGGAGCGATTGGCCGCGTCGTTGTCGTGGTCGGGCGCCGGTGAACTGCAAAGTGGCTTCAGAGCACGGATGGCTAGAGGACAAGAAACGGATCTGCAGGGCTACAATGGTGCCCGGACTTAAGAGGGGGTTTCCACTTGCATGCATCTGCTGCAACGTTCCCTGGGGTTAATTAGAAACCGCATGCTCCAGTGACTCCCATTAATTAACATTAGAGACTCCCTAAGCTATGCGGTAGGGCATGAGAAAGAGGGAGAATGTGCCTGTGTGCGTGTGTGTTTGTGTGTGTGAACTCAGAGGGTATAAATGGCACCATGCAGCACTTGGTCAGCCCCTCTTTGCAGACAAGCAGCTACGCATGGAGGGTGGGAGGAATGGATGAAGGAAGGGGGGAGGAGGGAAATGGAAGAAGCTATAGGGTGATGAGGGGTCTAATCTATTCTGTCCTCTCACATTCTCCCCAAAGTCAAAATAGTTTGGAATGAATTGCTAAAAATGGGATAGTGGGGTCGGATAGTGGGGTGCCTTTGTGAAGCTCAAGTCATCCGTTTCTATTATTTTAATGTTGTCGAGCTGCTGTGAAACCAATCAGTTCTGTTTTACTCTGGGCTCACCCATCATCTTCCCTCTGGGGAAGAAACAATTGAAATGTGAAACGAGTAAACATACTCTGCTGCTTCCTCTCTTTGTCACTTCCTGTCTTTTTGTCTGACATTCTCACTAATCACTCACAGGACAAAACACAGTTTCCAAGAGATTTGAACTTAGGCAAGGGCTGAAACCAGAGTCACCGGACAGGTAACTGTCCAGTGGAGCAGGAAAACAGAAGATGAAATGCTGGAGAGAGGAACAGGAAGGAGGTCATGGTGGGAGCAGGAGAAGGAGAGTGACAGATTCAGATTGTGGGGGAGAGTGAAACATAGCTCACAGTCTCTCAAGGAGACCTCCTACCCTGAGGTGTGTGTGGTGTGTGAGGGAGAGCGTGTGTGTGGTGTGTGAGGGAGAGCGTGTGTGTGGTGTGTGAGGGAGAGCGTGTGTGTGGTGTGTGAGGGAGAGCGTGTGTGTGGTGTGTGAGGGAGAGCGTGTGTGTGGTGTGTGAGGGAGAGCGTGTGTGTGGTGTGTGAGGGAGAGCGTGTGTGTGGTGTGTGAGAGAATGAGTGTGTGTGTGCCAGGTGGAAATGACTTACTCAGACGCCCGTTGATTCTCATTATCTGAATTTGAGACTATCAGTGGTTCCCTGTTGTTGCTAGCCAGGGACTGGCAGGGACTGGCTACCTCGCACAGTGGACTCCTATTGATTTCTCAATCCCATCACAGAGCAACTGGCTACCAATCTGCACCCTTCCAGTTAGTGTGAAACTGCAGTACCCCATTTACACCTGCGGAGGTCCTGAGATTGTCCCGCCTCCTCCTGGATCTATACAGTAGCACAGACACCCTGCACTGTATGGAAGCTGACAGGATCTTCTCCGGGTTAAGCCTGGAGTTTGCAACAACAGTGTGGTGGAAATCGTGCGGTATGGATTGTGAGGGGGTGAGAGAAGGGGGGGGGGGGTTGACTATGGTAGCAGCAGAAGTATCTTTAACGATGGCTCGGCAGTCGTGGAAGACGGCTTCCTAACGAGGCTTGGTATTGATTGGCTCTCACCTGGCTGCAGAGCTCATTCTAGATCAAAGCAAGGCATGTACTACATCCTGCGCAATATAACATCCTACCATTCACATGTAGGTAACACTAGTTCACACGCAGCCAGGTTGGCCATTCAAGCACAAAGTTGATATTTCCTAGCATGTTGTGTTTAAGGCAATGAACCACCAGCAGACACACACAGACATGGGAGGTCAGAAAAGGTGGTGTGTGTGTTGTGTGGTGTACTGTTGTGTGTAGTATTGTGCGTTATGTGGTGTGTGTTGTGCCCAGGACCGCGTCTTGCAGAATCTTCCAGATTCAGCATGTAGAATCATCCATGGACTATCTTTCACTTCCAGCCAAACTGCTTCAGCTTCATTAAGCTGGTGTTGTACTGTAGCAGGAGTGTTTACAAAGCTAACAAAGCAGAGCAGCGTCCCTATTTCTGCTCCAGTTGTTTGCTCCTGTGAGCTGGCCTCCCCTCTCTCCTAAATCATGACTGTATTAAAAGGAGAGGAGAAAAATAACAGACAAACAAATGAGGTTGAGCATTCAAGTACTGAAGGTTAGCAGCTGGGGGGCTGGAATGGCACATGCCCATGTACTGTACAGTTCATTCTAGTACTTCCTTCTTTCTCTTCTTTACCAAGGTTTGGAGTTATAAAACACGACGCAATAATTTAGTGATGTGAATTACTATTCATCCCTAAGGCTTAGAGGGATTCTGATTGATGAGCTGATGAGCACCTTTGGTGCTGTGTTCAAACCTGGCCTTGACTCCTGTGATGAGTGTGTGTGTGTGTGTGGTTGGCTGGTTGTGGTCTGAAGCCATTAGTTCAGATTGGTCTTTTTAAAGAAACGTAAGAGGCCGGTAAATATAATTTGCTTAGCCGAGCACTCTGGGGTGGTTTTGTGTATGAAGTGCCGGATTGGTGTGTAAAATATAGAGGAGATTCTTTGTTCGTCCAGGTATAGATCAATAGGCAGGAAGGAGGCTTTAAATGAAAATCTCCATTACAAATTAAAACACTGTTTGCTGCCAAATGCTGGGGAATTTGGACTGGCATGCATTACAGGGAAATCAATAGCTCTGCCTCAATCACACCAACAGTCTCAGGCCTCCACTGGAGTATTGGAGCTTCCATTTCCCTGACAACTTTGAAAACTATGATTATGTGGGCAGTGGGAGGGGATATGCATGGCTAAAGACATCGGACTTGTACTCCTAAAACCTTAATGAGGAGTGAATAGTTTGCATGAGTTAAACAAAACAGTGTTTAATTCTCCTGCATTTCATCCATACTTGCATGTAAAGAGACCTTACATCGACTTGCCCCTCAAGTTCCCCAACCGCCAATAAACCCCCTCAACATCTGTAGTCTACAAGTCAGTCGAAACTGTTTCATTGTTTACTAGGCTACCTAATCTAGGCCCTAATCCAGAATTACCTTGCCAAATTGAAAGTCCACATTGAACACTGTTCTGTTGGACAGTCGCCCAGAGGAATAATACTAGCCGCTCCCTTCAGACCAGTACATGTTCTGTGCTCATGCACACCAATCATGGCTGTCATTGAAACGTCTACATCCAGATGTCGCTGATTACCCCCAGACAGGAAGGTCTGGAAGGCCCTGGAAACAGCAGTGGTCTGAGGCCACTGCTAAAACTGAGACATGAGACTGTGGGCCACAAGAGCACCTTTAAATAAAGCTGTTGAATTGTTTTTTAATTTCCACCCCCCAGAAAAACCCCAGTACGCTCCCTCACTCTCCTCCTCTCCCTCCCCCCCCCCTTCCTCGTTTCCCTCCCCTCCATCGCCATGGAAACGGTGTTAACGCAACCTTTCGCGCTGTCACATTTGATAAACTAAATTTATTTGGAAAAGCATCTCCCTCTCGTTCCGACGCCGGTCTGTTTCGGGCGTCGCCTCTCGCTCCTGAAACCTCCGGGCGTCACGGCAACGTGACTGACAGTCTGTCTGCCCGCGCTTCTGTCTGAGGGGAGGAAGGGGAAGGACAGGGAAACAAAGAGATGGTTAGTCAGAGACTTTCCTGGGGCATCGACTGTCCGTAATAAGTGTCAGAGCGCTGTCACAGAAGCAGTGAGGAGCTGTCAGGCCGTGGGTAGGGAGAGTGAGGAGTGGACAGCATCATGCTGGAGAAACATCATAAATAATAAAGATAAATAAAGAGTTTACTTTTACAGTTGACATTAGGCTACATTGTCTTCATTTAGTAGACTCTTTTGTCCAAAGGGACATACAAGTAGTGCGTCGATAAAGTACAGCAGAAGAAGACGTGCCAGTGCTTTGTCAGTGGTCAGAGTAAAAGAACAGGGAGTATTTACAAACCACATCACTGTCACCACACCAGTGCAACAAGAAACATCAATTACAGCAGCTAATTAATTATCGTATGGCGAACAAAAATAACAGCAGACAGATGGCATTAACAGTGTAGAACATCCGTGCCAGGTGCCACGGTCAACTTCCCGCCTCTGATAGCCTTCTCCATGAAACGTGATGTTCTGTCTGTCAGACACAACCCTGTCCCAGTGTCGGGAAGACCAACCCTGTCCCAGTGTCGGGAAGACCAACCCTGTCCCAGTGTCGGGAAGACCAACCATGTCCCAGTGTCGGGAAGACCAACCCTGTCCCAGTGTCGGGAAGACCAACCCTGTCCCAGTGTCGGGAAGACCAACCATGTCCCAGTGTCGGGAAGACCAACCCTGTCCCAGTGTCGGGAAGACCAACCCTGTCTCAGTGTCGGGAAGACCAACCCTGTCCCAGTGTCGGGAAGACCAACCATGTCCCAGTGTCGGGAAGACCAACCCTGTCCCAGTGTCGGGAAGACCAACCCTGTCCCAGTGTCAGTAAGACCAACCCTGTCCCAGTGTCAGGAAGACCAACCCTGTCCCAGTGTCAGGAAGACCAACCCTGTCCCAGTGTGGGGAAGACCAACCCTGTCCCAGTGTGGGGAAGACCAACCCTGTCCCAGTGTCAGGAAGACCAACCCTGTCCCAGTGTCAGTAAGACCTACTGAATTACAGATGTCTGGTTTGCGTATACACCTCTCAGGAACAGAGAGAGCTGCATTTGACAAAGCCCCTCTACCGTAGGCTCTAACACACACCTGCCCCCCCCCCCCCCCCCCCCCCCCCTCGCCAGAACACGGGGAAAGGTGACTCGCTCGCTTTCGACCGGTTGCCACGGTAACCCGGCGAACGACGGTGCAGGGTTTTGAGGACATGGGACCCACTCAGTCCCCCCCCCCCCCCCCCCCCCCCCCCCCCCCCCCCCCCCCCCCCCTCTTCCTCATGCTGCCTGTTTCTGCTTCTTTAACATGCAAACCGTGCAAGGTTCACTGAGTAATATTGAGATTGGTCTGAGCCACAGTTCTGCTGGGGACACCCAGACACAATCTGTCACTTAGAAAAGCTACCGGGAAGTCACTCCCTGACGGGAGCCTGGAAGTAAGAATGTGACATATTTGTTGGGTTAAATTCTGCTTTTAGATACAACTCCTGGGTCTTTAGAGACAAGACTCTCCCTCCTACAGCCTTCATGTTGTTTTCTGCTACACAGATGCAACAGTCCTGCAAACCATCTTCAGACAACTGCTAGTTTGGTAGCATCTGAGGAACACCTAGGTATCTCTACATGGTAATGACTATTATGTAAAAATGGTCTACTATGATCCATACTATGCCTGCAAGCATGAGCAGTATCTTAGAAAACTGCCTTGTTTTGTATTGACTAGCATGTTCGCTATTTAGGTAAATGTGTATAAATGGAACTTCACAGCTGTGGAAGGATTGTACCTCATTTCCCTGTGATGTTTGTCATCCTTCAACCTGCTCTCATTCTTCTCAAACACCTCAGAGACCCCCTCCTCTCACTCGTTATTTACCACACGTCCGCTCTCCAAAACATCCTGCCACCACTCAACCCACTTTAGCCAATGAGAGGGTGCCACACGCGTACAAACTAGAGGATCCCAATTAGAGTGGGCCTGTGAAGCGTAGCATGGCCACCTGTCCATCACCACAGGGAGAAACCAACTCCCTGGGGAACAATTAAAAACACCCAGCCCTGATCCTGAACGCAGTCATCCACTCACCATCCACACACACACCTGAGTGTCACGCACACACACACACCTGAGTGTCACGCACACACACACACCTGAGTGTCACGCACACACACACACACACACCTGAGTGTCACGCACACACACACCTGAGTGTCACGCACACACACACACCTGAGTGTCACGCACACACACACCTGAGTGTCACGCACACACACACACCTGAGTGTCACACACACACACACCTGACATCAATGCCCATCACCACACACCTGTGGAGAAGCACACGGGTGAGCTACTCTGATTTTTTGAAAAATGCAACAAGGTTTTGTTGATAGTTTGACCACTTACTGAAACTGATAGCATGGGTAAACATGCAGATTGTCCATAAAAGGCCAGATTCAGCAAGACAGGTATATTTTCCTTCTCCAAACCTTTTGTGAATGTTTTACTTATAAAATGTAATAACACCCACTCCATACTGTACAGTGCCCACAGATTGGGTTTCGGCTGTCGGCACATAGTCTTACACATGTCTATAATGGCATCCTGTCAAGGACATCTTCTAACACAACCATATTTTCCCAGTATTCTCCTCTACATACACGTCAGGAGAAAACACCTCAATGACATTTCTGCTTTTCAGAAGTCAATACTTTGGCTGTATAAAAGATATATATATATATATATATATATATACAGTGCCCTCCAAAAGTATTGGAACAGTGAGGCGAATTCCTTTATTTTTGCTGTAGACTGAAAACATTTGGGCTTGACATCAAATAATGAACGTGAGACCAGAGATCAACGTTTCAGCTTTTATTTCCAGGTATTTACATCAGGATCTGATGCACAACTAAGAAAATATCACATTTTGTTTGAATCCACCCATTTGTCATGTGATCAAAAGTATTGGAACAGATATACTTAAAACATATTTAAGTGAATAAGACTTAACATTTAGTTGCAAATCCTTTGCTTTCAATAACTGCAGCAAGTCTGTGACCCATTGACGTCACCAAACTTTTGCATTCTTCCTTTTTGATGCTTTCCCAGGCTTTCACTGCAGCCTCTTTCAGTTGTTGTTTGTTTTGTGGGGTTCCTCCCTTCAGTCTCCTCTTAAGCAGGTAAAATGCATGCTCTATAGGGTTTAAGTCTGGAGATTGACTTGGCCAGTCTAATACCTTGCATTTCTTGCCCCTGATGAACTCCTTTGTTGTTTTGGCAGTGTGTTTTGGGTCGTTATCTTGCTGCATGATGAAGGCTCTGCCAATCAGTTTGGTTGCATCTTTCCTTAAATTGGCAGACAAAATGTTTCTGTAGACTTCCGAGTTCATTTTGCTGCTGCCATCATGTGTTACATCCTCAATGAAGATTAATGAGCCCGTCCTAGAAGAAGCCATGCAAGCCCAAGCCATGACATTACCTCCACCGTGTTTCACAGATGAGCTTGTGTGTTTGGGATCATGAGCAGTTCCTTTCTTTCTCCAAACTTTAGCCTTTCCATCACTTTGGTAAAAGTTAATCTTTGTCTCATCAGTCCATAAAACTTTGTCCCAGAATTTTTGAGGTTCATCTCTGTACTTTTTGGCAAATTCCAGCCTGGCCTTCCTATTCTTCTTGCTAATGAGTGGTTTGCATCTTCTGGTGTAGCCCTTGTACTTTTGTTCATGAAGTCTTCTGCGAACAGTAGATAATGATACCTTCACTCCTGCCATCTGGAGGTTGTTGCTGATCTCACTAACAGTTGTTTTAGGGTCTTTCTTTACAGCTCTCACAATGTTTCTGTCATCAACTGCTGATGTTTTCCTTGGTCTACCTGTTCGACGTCTGTTACTTAGTACACCAGTAGTTTTCTTCTTCTTCAGGACATTCCAAATGGTTGTACTGGCTATGGCCAATGTTTCTGCAATGGCTCTGATTGATTTTCCATCTTCTCTAAGACTCACAATTGCTTGTTTTTCACCCAAAGACAGCGCTCCGGTTTTCATGTTGTTTTCACCTCTGAATACAGTCTGCATAGACAAAACCTATCTTACCCAATCTGAACCTGAGTGTAGACATTCAGTGGTATTTATTGATTGAATAATGTATGTAATAGGACACACCTGGGCAACAAAACACACCTGTCAGTCATATGTTCCAATACTTTTGCTCACGTGACAAATGGGTGGGTTCGAACAAAAAGGTGATATTTTCTAATTTGTGCATCAGATCCTGATCTAAATACCTGGAAATAAAAGCTGAAACGTTGATCTCTGGTTTCACATTCATCGTTTGATGTCAAGCCCAAATGTTTTCAGTCTACAGCAAAAATAAAGGAATTGGCCTCACTGTTCCAATACTTTTGGAGGGCACTGTATATAAACTTTTGGCGCCAGCTCTGTTCTCTGGAAGCGAGTGAGGGATGAAAGGACCTTGAGCTGATGCAGCTGTTTGTGCCAAAAGGGGACGGGTCTCGCTGATGTCCGCTGTGGGGCGGGAGAAGCAGGGTGTGCAGGTGCTGAGGGATGTGGAAAGGGCACCTTAGAACAGGACGCCACCGGCTGGAGGCGAGTGCTGCCTGGGCCCCTGGGGAACAACGGCCCTGAGGAACCACGGCGATCAGGATGCGACACGGTGGGCAGTGACACCGAACACAGAAACGCTGAAGTCCAAAAGTTGCTGCCGTTGTTCCTGTCGATTGTGATGAGGATTACTTGTTGTGCGAAACATTCAACAGGCCTTTGTAGTTTCTATATCACAACTAAATGTGTATGGTGTCACAATCTTAACATGTAACAGACATGTCGGAGTTACACTGGGCCGATGTTCACCCGCACCTGGGTTGAAACACGCCACTTCCAATTCCTCGGGCGCAACCAATACCTATAGGCTACGCTAACGAACATCTAGAACTGCTGGCGTGGATGTTCTGTAGGAGTGAGTTTATCTGATCTACACGGCTACACACACACCAAGTTGATCGTGCATCAGATCATTTGTGTTGACTTAGTGTTTGTGTGATGGACGAATGCACATGAAATGAGATGGAAAGTGATTTAAATGCATCGCTGAGCTAACTGTATGGTTAGTAAAGTGTTTAAAAAAAACTCGAGAGTTTAAAGGAGAAATGCCTTGAGAAGTGGACTGGAATAACTCATTATAGCCATCTCTGTATCCATCCAGAACTTACATCTGCAGTGTGGATGAAATGTAGCCATCTCATTATGGGTGAACCACTCACACACATCCTGATTGACACAACTGATACATAATTAACCAGCAAAAGTGTTTTTCTCTAACTTTAGGTGGGCACACACACCCATAGCCTACTGTACACCCAGATACTGAGTATGCACACACGCACACGCACACACACACACACAAAGGCTAGCTACACGCAACACACATGTGAGGGCGCAGGGTGTCGGTACAGAGCTCAATTGTAATTCATTAAATTGGTTGGATAGATACTGTTTTGTTTTAAGTAATTAACATTGTTGATGGTGATTAATTACTCTGTGTTGCAGAGAAGGAGCTGGTTATCTATATCTTATTCAAAATCTGAATATTGCAAAACCCCGCAAAACTTGTTCTTCCTCCGGCTTTAGTTTATAGATATTCGGTATTGCGTTGCCACAACGGACCGAATGGCTTCGCTCGCATCTTTTTCTGCCGCCGTTACGGAACTACAACAAAAACTAGCGCACAACTTCATCGTTCTCAGCCACTACCTCTGTTCGCTGATTGGCCGGTAGAAAATTAACCTGAGACATCTGACTTACGTATCTCATGGCCAGACCTAGTACAGAAGCAAAATGAAAATTTAGCGGAAGTATGTAGGAGGGCAGAGCCAGGCTAGTGTAGGCCTACCCTTGTCACAACAAGATGGCCACTGCAAAGCTAAACCAGAGCTATCCATTTGTTGTTGGCAAAACAAGCTTTTTATATATCCTGTGTTCAGAGTTAAACAGCTACGTGTGTACGATAATGAACATCAACATTTAGTAAAACATTTTACTTACTGTATTTATGAGACATACACAAGCCAAATAACATTGACATTTGGCTACAATGCCAAAGTATTATATGATATAATACTGAAATCTTTTAAACTCTCAAACTGTTTGAACCGCATGCACTTCTCTGCATCTGTGGTTTAGCATTTCAGTTTTCTGACAGTAAGCAGACCCGATACTATCGGATAGAAATACTGTGGCTGGAAGCACTTGCAAGTTTAATCTTTACAGTACCAAGTTAGCTTCAGGCTTGACCGACTGTGACATTCTGGAGAGCCGCAGCGAAGCACAGCGTTCAGGCATTACATAACCTTAACTAAATAATTTAGTTGTGCCGCTGCATATTTCATTCGTATGTTCTCCCTCAGCTCTTAGCCCCTTCAAGCCACATGTATTTATCAGCTGTGAGCTGGATGACCCGAGGAGAAGTTCAGCTTCGCTTCCCATTTGTACAAGTTGCGTTATTTTTGCAGCTAGCCGCTAGCCTCTGAATCTCTCATACCCGTCAAGTACGCATTCGTCATGAGACTCATGCATTTTAGCAATTTCTCATCAGCAGCTTTTACAGTGATACGCAAACTAGTTGGTTTACTTACAAAAAAGTAAATTCGTACCTGAAGACTGAAGTCTCTGTTTTCATCAGTTTGATTGTCTAGGATCAGGTAAATGTCCTCTAATATGTGATGTGACCCAGTTGCTGTAGGCTATTGTGGGGAACATTGCTAATGGTTTTGCCTAATGTCTCTAATCTGACAGTAACTGATACTAACTGTAACCGCTGCACAGAACTCTCCAACAAATAATCACTTTCATTGAATGAAAAACAAGTTTATTAACATTATACACAATCTCTAGGCCTAGTAATTGCCAACGGGTTATATTGAGTTACAGTAGAGAACATTTCCTAGTTTCGAGCAACAACTAAAAGAAAATAATTTTCTCTGAGAAACATTGATGTGTAAAGTGTGTTGTACGTTTTTGTAGATGTTAATTATAGGATGAAAGGTAATTAACACATAACAGCGGTCTCCATTAAGCATGTCCACTGCTGCCATCTTTCAATGCCAGCCATCCTTTGCTTCTGCCTTAGTTGGATGAATACCCATTCTGATTGTCAATCACACCCAAACGTCACCACATGTCTGGGTTACATAATCAGGTGCACTTCAGGTTGAACTCAATCAGAGCTGACGGCTTAAAAGAAAACGACTATGTTCAATATAGTCAATCAATTAAGTTCAATATTTCTCCAAGTGTTAGCTTGTGGAAGTGCCTGACCCCGCCACAACCTCTCAATTACATGTGGCTCTGGCAGGGGCCCCTTATTAGGCACCTGGTTTGGTGTCACGACCCTGGCCCAACATGGCCCTCTCATGCTGAGGAAGGGCCGGGGAAATCCAGTAATGAGTAAGCAACAGATTTAGTAAGCAATGAGTGAGCCAATAAGACCTCTTAAAAATATATACACATCTTTAATAAAATGTTAAGTAACATTGTAGGTAATTTGTTGTGCAATGCACTCTGAATGGGACTTACCCAAGCCTGGCAGTATGAAGGTACCAAGCAGCCAACCCTTGAAACTGGGGGTTTTGGCGTGGCAACAAGGCTGAGGTTATTCATAATTCACAGGGTTACAGACGTAGCACATTACTTATGCATTAGAGTCTTAGCTTGTACTTTTCTGCGTGGGTCGTTTCATTATTAAAGGATACAAGCTCAGCTCTCAGAGAGACCTATCACTGGCAGGTTATGTTTTAAAGATCACACGGGTGTGACTTCCTTCTATCTGTTAGATTCCTTACATCCTGTAAGCCTCTCATCATCGGATGCCAAATGGAAATGTTTTCAAATTACCACAGCATAGACAATAAATTAGCTTAAAGAAGTTTTAACACAAAGTTGTGCAGGGTTACTGGTCTGAAGGAGAATCTTAAGAGAGGAAAGTCAGTTATAACTTGCTTCCAAATTTCAACCAACCAGTCGCCCAAGGTCGACATCGATGTGAGAGTATTATTTTAATCTGCGGTGCGCAGGGCCTGAGGAGAGCCAAGTAGCTGGAGCATCTGATAAGCCCTACACTGGAATGGTTCTTCTTCTCTTGTCAGGGGGCCAGACCTAACTGTGTTTCCTGTGGAAGCCAGGACTACTCCTTTAGGGATGTGCAGCTCTGTCCATACTCGGCAATGTGCATCATCTGTTTGGGATTAGGCAGAAGTTTGCAAGGGCACATCTGTTTACCTCTCAAACCTCTCATTACCCTGTGTGACATCACATAACCTTGCCAAGACCCTGACATGCCCTCCTCACACTCATGCAAGGCAAGAGGACAGACGAGGATATTTCAAGACCACTTGATTATGAAAGAAATTCTAAGAAGGAAAACAGATGATCTTTGGTAAGGGCCTCCAATTTGTAGAGAACTTTTTGTCAGATGATGACATTCATTGCTGTGATAGGGTATCAGAGGTTATGACAGATACAAATGTGTAGGTCGTGATTGGGTGCAGTGGGATCACAATACCCATCAGTCAAACCAATAATGACTACAGCCCGGCGACAAGCCCTGATTGGACGGGAATGAGAAAATCGTTGATGGACAAATGAGCTTGGCTGAAACCTCAGAGAAGGTGATCACCTCCCACTGTATGAGCCAGAGGCCAGTCAGCTTGCTGTTAGAGACACAACCCCTATTGACATAGATTGATAAGTTAATTCAAAGTTTGATAAAAGTAAGTTTTTAAATAATTTTGTAGTACCTCATCTCTCTGTATGATGTGTACGTGCGTTGTATGTTGATGTGGGAAATGTAAATGCTTTTATGTGAAAACGATTTCATTAAACAAAATACTTGACTACAGGACCAGCCAGTTAAATACAAAAGGTATACAGTTATACAGATGAAAAATAATGCGCAGGACATTGAAATGGTCTGACCTTGCTGTGGCACTGTGGAACCTTGTCTCTTTATGAGAAGAATATATACAGCAACTTCATTTTACAATCACTGCTGTTTTCTAAGTTCCAAGGTGCTGTTATTACAAACAATCTTTTTTTCCTTTTAATGTAGAGGTGGGAAGATTCGCTGATCTCAATCTTGTTGTCTTATAAAAGAAAACAAGAAGTAAACCGTGGCCTGTGTATTTGTGTGTGTGTGTGTTGTATCCATGCACAGAGTGTGTTGTGTGTGTATGTTGTAATGGAAATGTTGGTCATATGCATAGATGTATGTGTATGAAATCTATAATCTTCTATGTTCATTGGTAAGAGACAGGAAGGCAAGATAATTAAGTTGAGTTCAAAGGAATGTGAGGTGCTGATGGCTCTGTGGGCAGCTTGCCCTGGGGGATGGGTGAAGCATTTTATATGGCCTTCTGTCCTCTGGTTACTGTAAGGGGTCAATGAGACAGTTGCTCTGAACTTTGGCTAGAAGGACTGTGTCCTGTTTCATTGTTTGTGTTAATTAAAAGTATTGTTTGAAGATGGTCACACAAAGGACAGTTGACCATTTGACTGGTCAACCCCTGTGGCTTTATTATCTACTGCTCTGGAGAGAGCTGTGACATCAAAGAACCTTGGGACACTGGACACTTGGTATTGTGTTAAGCTGTCACTAAGTTGAGTTAGCCAATCACAGAGTTTGCTACATTGATTGATTGACCATATAGAATGCCATTTGATCTTACGTTTATATAAGGCAGTGCATGTGTGCTGGCTGATCATCACTCCTGCGAACGACCTGTGTGGATGGCACACCTCCTTCGCTGTGATTGATCAGCAAAGCTTTGTTTATGTAATTGTATAGTCTAATAAATTGTATTAAAACCATATCCCTTGACTATTCAGATCTACACAGTGCCACTCGAATTCTTCCTTTACAATGTGTGTTGGCTACAGTTTCTGTGTCGTGTCACGAGTGTTCTGTACAATTGTAGCACAAACAATACAACAGCACCAAAGCACTCCAACACAGGATAAAGGGTTGCATCAGCGCACAATGTAGAACAAAGATCATGAAACTTGAACACAAGTTAGCACTTTGTGTCTTTTATTTAAATTCCAATTAGGGGCAGGGGTATGAAGTCAACTATGGCCTGTGTATTTGTGTGTGTGTGTGCTGTATGGGCAGGGGTATAAAATAGGTGTGAGACCTACAAGGGGAAATTGATGTGACAATGTCATGTTCCAGTGTAGACTATTATAACTCCTGGAGAGATGGTTTTCACACCTCATGAATCGAGGTGAATGCACCGGATGTGTCAATCTTTGTGTTTTATTTTTCCTTTCGCAGATTCAGAAGTCATCTACAGAAATCGCGACGGCCACGTCATCAAGTTCAACATCCTCACAAACGAGACAGAGTTTGTCCTGACCAACACAACATTTGTAAGTTCAGCAATGTTACCCACTATTCAACTGTTGACTATGAATGTAAACACTCAGCAGCAGACATAAAGATGCACAAACATGTCACAGAGCAAACACACTGCTGTGGAGATTTACATAATGAACACTTAAAATTCCAATTGAATGGCAAACACACAGAATCCCCCATAGATCACACTTGCACGCACACACACAGACCTGCACACATACAATGCACAGCCCATAATAACAAAGGATCACACTGTACTGTAAATCCACACCTATACAGTGCATAACAGTGAGCTGTTGTCTTTCTTTTACAGGTTAATTTCAACGTTGCAAAATATTCTGTGTCACCGGACCTGAAATATGTGCTTTTTGCCTACGATGTCAAACAGGTTAGCATCATCTATTGTGGCTTTTTACTGTGAAAATATTTCATATATTTTGAGTCATACTGTACAGATTGTTTTGGTATCATGCTGCTACTAATAACCCCTCAGGTCTACATCAAATCAAACAAATCTCTTCTTCTGTCTCTGTCTCTCTCTCTTTCTTTCACTTATTGACTCATGGTGAAGGAAATACTAAGCCAAGCCCCCTTCACTGTTCACGTGTCTAAACACACACGTTACACACACACACACCGTAGCTAGTCAGAGTGTCTGAACACACACACGCACCGTAGCTAGTCAGCTCTCCTGAAGAAACACGCACACACATCGTGCCTTGTGTGATTAACGTGGCTCCGTTGTAGTGTGGGTGTGGGTAGAGCGTGTGTGATTAGAAGTGTGTGTGTGGGTAGCCCACAATTGGCAGGTCACGTTCGTTCATTAACATAGCAGGTTAGTTTCTACCATAATTTGGAGTTTTCCATCAGGAAAAGTGCAGATGCTAAATGAGATATGTAAATTGGACCCTCCTCTCTGGAATGGATCAACTTTGAAGATTACCGACAAGGAAACTAATCTGATCTCATTTGAATGTTTTTCAAGATGGTTCCTATATGTGAATCTTATGGTGCTTTTAATTCTGTATATCTTAATAGCTTGTTTTGTCAGTTTTTGCACAATTATGCAAATAACGTACAGAGAAATGTTATTCTGAAGACTGCCTGAAAACTGTGAAATTGTAGCAACAGTTTCAGTAGAAGACAGACTCAGTCGCCAATTTTATTGATATTTTTCACAATTTAAAAAAGGTGAGAAAAATCTGCTGTCCATGTGTGACACAGTAAATGTCATATGTTTATCTGTGTTTTCTGCAGTTGGTATAGGTGTTGAAGTATGGAACAGTTTGTAGGCTAAGGTTTAGGGTTCAGGTCAGAGATGAGTTAGTGTTAGGTTTGGAGTGAATTCCTCAGAAGGTTGGATGCAAACCACTATGCAGACTGTCTGATTAACTCTGAAAGCTGAAATTCTGATCAGTAATGTTGGTTCACCCTGTAGCCGTTGAACTTGAGTCCTAAACCCTGTGGTCTCCACCAGGACCAAACCAGGGTCTTTCCACGCCTTCATGAACTGAATGTACTTAACTTTAAGAGTGTGCTGAACAGCATCACCTTGCCTCAGGATTACACCTTGATCCCATTACAGCTTTATCTCATCGCAGATTAAGCTCGATAAACGCTCATAATCTCTCTCCTGCCTGCATGTGTATGTTTGTCAATCCAGATCATGGTCTGTTTTCTTAGAGCATAAGCACCCTGTAATGTCTCTAATGCTCCTCTCTGCACTAATCTCACTGCCAAGTCCCTGTTGATCCACTGCTATGTGTTTTCAGTGTGAATGTGCCGTAAAACAACAATGTGGAAGTGGTTGAGTAAGTGCTGTCATGGCTCTGAGGTTTACTCCAGAAGACGTGGTATTGTTTAACGATGGTGCTTTAGGTTTGAATATGAGAAGGATTAAATGACCAAATAATAATTAAAAACACGGATTGCAGATGGGCCTAACAAACTCCTGGGCACTTCTAGGATGAAAGTTCCCAGGATGTGGTGTGTTGAAACACCATATGATCCACACTGTCTCATAACGGTCACGCTGGAAGACAAACAAAACTGTGTTGTGTGATGCAGGTTCCACAGACAGGAGCAGGTTCCACAGACAGCAGCAGGTTCCACAGTCAGCAGCAGGTTCCACAGACAGGAGCAGGATCCACAGACAGGAGCAGGTTCCACAGACAGCAGCAGGTTCCACAGTCAGCAGCAGGTTCCACAGTCAGCAGCAGGTTCCACAGACAGCAGCAGGTTCCATAGACAGGAGCAGGATCCACAGACAGCAGCAGGTTCCACAGACAGCAGCAGGTTCCATAGACAGGAGCAGGATCCACAGTCAGCAGCAGGTTCCACAGACAGCAGCAGGTTCCACAGACAGGAGCAGGTTCCACAGACAGCAGCAGGTTCCACAGACAGCAGCAGGTTCCACAGACAGGAGCAGGTTCCATAGACAGGAGCAGGATCCACAGACAGGAGCAGGATCCACAGACAGGAGCAGGATCCACAGTCAGCAGCAGGTTCCACAGTCAGCAGCAGGTTCCATAGACAGGAGCAGGATCCACAGTCAGCAGCAGGTTCCACAGACAGGAGCAGGTTCCATAGACAGGAGCAGGATCCACAGACAGGTGCAGGATCCACAGGCAGGAGCAGGATCCACAGTCAGCAGCAGGTTCCACAGGCAGCAGCAGGTTCCATAGACAGGAGCAGGATCCACAGTCAGCAGCAGGTTCCACAGTCAGCAGCAGGTTCCATAGACAGGAGCAGGATCCACAGACAGGAGCAGGATCCACAGACAGGAGCAGGTTCCACAGTCAGCAGCAGGTTCCACAGTCAGCAGCAGGTTCCACAGACAGGAGCAGGGAGGACATCTTTGTCTGTCCGGTTTGGGAGGCGACGGGCGGAAAAGCGTTGGGTGCTTTAGGCCAAGCTGCCATGGGAACCACAGGTGTCCGTAGTGTTGAGTTCTCGTTGGGATGTATTGCCATGGTAACCCAAGCATGTCAGCTGGGTGGGCCATGAGATTCTGTGGGCTGATTGGCTAGGAGGGTGCAGTTAGAAGGACACATCTCTGTGATGTATTGTCAGGTGGACCTTGGCTGTTCATCTCCTTAGCAGGGAAACCTTCAGAGCATCTCTCAAGCGCTCATGCCATCTCGCTTGGGAACTTCCCCATCGATTTCCCTCCGTTTTGTGGTCGATAGCAATGAGGCCAGAAACACAATCAGACTTGTTTTGGAGAGACGGTGGAGATCAGAGCTGCAGGTTCGACTGAGGGAGTCGAGCATCAAGTGTTCTGGTTCCAGTCGCTTTCCTCAAACCAGGGTATCACAGCTGACAAGTTTGTCAGGTTTTCCTTTCACAAAGAGCTGACTGATTCAGCTCTTTGTGAAACTCTTTAGCCAATTTCTCGATTTGTTAATCGAAGGTTGTTTATCACGATGCTCTGAACTACTTTTGCACACGCGAACGATCTCAGCTTGTCGCATTCAACCAAACACAAGAGTCAGTAGATTTGTTTGCTGTTGATTTAAAATGAGCCTCTTTTGTAGAAACACTCCAGTGACCCTCTCAACCATGCAGACGGGCGTGTTGTCAGCCGGTTCGCTGGACTCTCTGAGGCTCTCTAGCACGGCTCCTAAACCTTCCTGAAACAACATGCAGTTTAAATCATGTTTTAATCTAAGAGCTCCTGCTTACACATGCAACATGTCAGAAAGCTGAAAGCGGAGCTGGGTAATACCTGGGTAATACTCCTAGTACTGGGTAATACCTGGGTAATACTCCTAGTACTGGGTAATACCTGGGTAATACTCCTAGTACTGGGTAATACCTGGGTAATACTCCTAGTACTGGGTAATACCTGGGTAATACTTATAGTACTGGGTAGTACCTGGGTAGTACTTGGTCATACTTATAGTACTGGGTAATACTTATCGTCTTAATATTTTTACATTTTTATTTTATGAACTTGTGTATTTATTCAGTGCACCTGAGGAGGGTTGTCTCCAATGTCGTTGTACAGTGTACAATGACAATAAAGATATTCTATTCTACCTGGAGCCCTGATCCTCTGTGCCCCTCAGACATCAGGAGGGTGTGTGTATTCCTTCTGATTTGCATTATTAATGGTGGATGTCACCTTGGCTGTGGAAGGAGGATGAGACAAGGACAGTCTAATTATGAGGCAGATTCTGAAGAGGGGAGTATAACTAAAGAGAATTGCCATTAAATGGATGAAGGCTGAGTCATTGGTTTGGACAGACAGGACCTTCTTTTAAATGTTTTAATGACAACTTACATTAGCTAGCAACGCAATTAAATGGATTTAATGAAATGTCCTGAGTGCTTGGCGGTAACCCACTCGTGTTCCTCATCTGACCCCAGGTGCATTTGAGCACGAAATGTATCAAAAATGTCACGTCGCTGTTTTAAATTAATGACATTGCGACTCACAATGGACATGCTGCCCACTCTCCCACTACTTAAACAAGGAAAGGAAAACATTCTGAATGATTCTTAAACAGTTCACAAGCAATTACAACTGGATGGGTATTAGGCTGATGCTCCACACATGGACAGTTTTCTGTAATCAAAGGTCCAGAATATTTTTTTTTTTTAAGTGAAATGAGCTCAAGGGCAAAAAAAAAGTGCACTCCAGTAGACACTGTGTTTTAACCACCCCAGGAGTAGATCACTTAAAGGTAAGATGGGACCTTCTTTCTTCCAGAAGGTGTGAGTAAAAATAGACAAGAAGTGTCAGAGTTTAAATTACAATTGTTCAAAGGAAGCGGCGTTGGAACATTTGTCAAAACCCTTGGAACTGACAAACCCCTTCCTTCTCTCTTCTCAAATCTCTTCTTCCCTTCTCCTCCTCCCTTCTCTCCCTTGCCTCCTCCCCTCTCTTCTCGTCCTTCCCTCTCTTCCTTCCCTCTCCCTAGATCACTCATCTTGGCTTGTCAACACTATTTTGGGCGAATGCTCTGATTGCTCATCAATCTCTGCTGCCGTCCAGGCCCCCACTCCCAGCCCCGCCTCCTTCGCCTGCTTTCTCCCTCCTCCTCCCCCCATGCATAATTCACGTTGCCAACGCGTGTCCTCTCCAATTCAAGGAGCCCTTTTTAATTCCAGCCATCCATCCTGCACCACCTCATGCCTGCGCCCCCCCCCCCCCCCCCGTTCTACTCTAAAAGATATCAAACTGTAGTCTTTGAACACTGGCGACCTCTCTTTCCCTTCTCCATCACTCTCTCCCCTTCCCCCTGCTCTGCGTGGAACTGTCTGGAAGCCCTGTGCCGATCAAACCAGGTTTTTCTGAAGAAGTTCTTATTCAATACTTGCAATCGCATCATTCCAATGGCAGGAAAATGAATTACCTCATTATCACCCAGTGCTCCGATTTTAAACCTGTATATATATATCAACAAATCATTTTTTTTCCATGGATCTGTCAAGGTCTCCATCAGCACCGTGGGCACCAATGTCATTATGATGATACAATGCGAAACAGAGTCTGTTTCTCTCTATCCACGGGCAGGATGCTATTATCATGTCAGCCATATCTTCTCCTGGGGAATCCAGACAGATTTACACGCGCCCCATCGTCAAAAGGGCTTTTTGATGCCTTTCTCTATCTCTCTCTCATCCTCTCTATCTCATCCTCTCTCTATCTCTCTCTCTCATCCTCTCTCTCCCATCCTCTCTATCTCTCTCTCTCATCCTCTCTCTCATCCTCTCTCTTGCTCTCTCTCTCCCTCATCCTCTGTCTTTCTCTTTCATTTCACCAGGCTTTCAGAGGAAGTCGGAGGGGTTCCATGATCAGTTTTTCAGTGGGAATTAAAATGTCTGGTCCTGCAGCTGTCACCCATGCAAATTGCATTGTCCTCAGAGTCTCTCTGTGAAAACAGCCAGCAGCCTCGTTTTGTTTCATGCTTTTTTCTTCCGCTTTTATGGCGTTTTTATCAGCAAAAGCTGACTCCCTCGTTAAATCTTTCATACCTTAATTGCTTTTTTGTGTCTGTTTTTTGCTCTAGGTTTACCGTCATTCCTACATGGCCTCCTATAGCATCTACAACATTCACACCAGGTGAGTTTGTCTTGTTTGCCATCAGGCAGGTAGATAAGGATGTAGGTAGGGACTAGAGAACGTAGTGGGTTCACGTACACAAGAAGATCCCCTTTTTGACCACCACCTGAAAAACACAGTCAGCACACAAAAGAGCATGGAATCAATTCCAGTTGCATGTCTTCTGTGAGGTTCATTGATTGTGAGTGAATGTGCAGGCCCCCGGAGGAGCGACATGCTCCCTCCCGTGCTCTAGAGGGCAGTGTGGTGATGTCTCTGTTGTTTCTCAGGGAGGTGTGGGAGCTGGACCCTCCAGAGGTGCTTAACTCCGTCCTGCAGTACGCTGCCTGGGGTGTCCAGGGCCAGCAGCTGGTGAGTCCATACAGCATTACTCACTCCTGTCACCATCGCCACAACGCCAAGCGCTAGAACTGGTCACACGCACTGACGACCTGCAAACTGTTTTCGCTTGCGCTTGCAAGCTGGGAAGAGGGATTCAACTGACTGACAGGAAAATAAGTTGACTTTTTTTGTTGTAGTTGCATAAAAAACATGCTTATGTGAAAAAGTAACTTCCCTCCAGCGCCCAAAAAAAGTAGTGAGAAAAAAAGTAGTGAGTAAAGATATCCCTTTTTATAATGGTTGCCGTGGGCCCTTATGTGCAAATGATAAAAAATTAACCTCTAAATTGCTCAATAACAATTATCAGAGATTGTAGAAATCTTACATTTCCACACTATTCTTTTCTCCTGTTTTTAGTCCTTGGGACAATTCTTATCATCTTCCTCTTGTAATTGCTTTGTTAGATTGAATTGTTCTACAATTGAATCCCCACAAGGAGTTTGCTCTGAACTTTTAATTAGAATGTGTTTTGATTGTGTTGCAAATCATGCTTTCCATTAAATACACAACAATAGCATTGCGGTTTTCATATCTCTTACAATGGCAGAATTTGAGTTTTCATACTCCCTGTTGTAGGCTATTGTCTTTAAGTCCAGCCCCTCTTTTTCTATCTGACAATCAAAAACATTGTAGGAGAGAGTCTGATATGGAATTGATTTGTTAAAAGACCCAGTCCACTGTCAGTTGGCTGTTGGTATCGGTTGGCTGCAGTTGATTAAGAAATAGGCTATCCAAACGTTTTGTGTATTATGTGTAGCCTATTCATGAACAAACTTTGTATCATAGCCTACTAATGGAAAGCGGGTTCTAAACACAAATTACACAGATTACGCATCCATATATGCCTACTGACAAAAAATAGGTTTGTAATGAACCAGGTTAGGCCCACACTTAAGCCACGAAGAAACTAAAGTGAGCGATATGCTACTTAAAACACGACCCTGGTTCTGCTTCAGTCTTGCTGTGGCTAGAGAACCGGTGGCGCTTAACGCGTTCACGAGCAAGTCATCCCCGACGGGAAGTCTGTCATGCTACCAGCTGGCTGACAGGGCTTGAAGTGGAACAGAAATCCCCACCGCCTTCGCACTGCAACCGTACCTCTCATATTCACAAAGAGTAACGTTAATTAAATGATCGTTTCATTCACTCAGACCTTTTTCATTTGTTTAGACAGATGGGGTAACCTTATTGACAGCAAACAAGCTGAAGTATATTAGTGTCCTCTTGTCCACATTTGGAACATTCAGCACGGTTAATGTGGGCATTAAATCAAGCTCACCTCCATTAGAAAGCCATTATAGTGATGAGGGGCGAGGTAGACGGATGCGTTGGCTTTCCAGACTGAGAGTGGCACAATCGCATGCAATGGCATCATTAGCCACGAGTGCGTCTGATGAAACGAAAATGCTGCTTGTTTTTATCACAGATCAAGTTCACTCGGTATACCTACGACCCTAGGTGTTTACCGAGGGCTACGCGCTGTAGATAGCTCATTCTCAGTCGAACAGTGTGTCAAGGCAGACAACAGCGGCCAGTGCTTGCTCTCTCACTACCGTGTTTAAGGTTGTGTTTAACACCTGCCACACCGTCCCCGATACCTTGAACATACTTTCATCAAGGCCGGATTACCCATTAGGGCAACTGGGAACTTGTCCAGGGGCACATAAAATCTAAGGGGCCCTGGACAACGTCAACTAAAATGTTAAATCAAGTTATGAACGCAGTCCTTACTTTCCTTAATGTGAGCACTTTATTGCAACTCGTTCGATCAAAATATTATGTTAAATCACGTCAAAAACTATGCTTGTGTAGTCTAGTAGCTGCCTGCACAAATTTCGTTTGCGGCTTGCCAGCTGTACGCCGCAGACACTGCGAGCGAGAGTCACGTGACTTGAAGCGCTGCGGCAGTAGGAGAGCGTAATAGTATAGGAGTGTTGGCTATATGATCTTGATGATAGCGACTTTGCGATTGTTTGGCTGGGGGAGGGGGGGGGGGTTTGAGCCTTGTTGCCCAGGGCACAGAAAATTGTTAATCCAGCCCTGACTTTCATGGGATTTAGTATTTGGAAAGAAGAGATGGACTATTTTCAGCTGCCTCTATTATTATTCGACCTGTTGGCATATATTGACATTTCTGTCAATGTTGTTTCAAAAGTCAGCCGTAATGCATTTTACTGTAAAACTGGTGTTATTTAAGACTGCTCCATATCTCTCCCCGCCAGCAAAGAGTAGGCCTACTTTGCAGGTTCCGTTGAATAAATATATGCTAATTATGGTACTGTATGCACAAATCAAACAAATGGAAGCAGTCATATGACTAACAGCTAAATAACAGAATTTTAAGTAAGGTTAGCCGGCTATTTGGAAAAAGTTATTGATTATTGATTCTGGGAAATAAACATGTACCATCGGAATCTGGAGAAACATTGTTCAGATCCCATGCGAGGGTTATTGTTGCACTGTAGTCGTAGAGATGTGGTTATCTGGTGTGTCTGGTAAATACAGGATGTTGGACTTGTTAGAACTTCGCACTTCTGATCCTTGATAATTCTTCTGTATTTTTCTATAGGATCTATAGAAATATAGGATTACTTGCTTCTGATAATACGGTCTGCAAAATGAATAAATTATACATCTAATTTGTTTGTGTAACTGTGGTAGACTGGCCCAGTTAATGAGATCTGAAATCTGCTTGTATATTTTTACATTGAATTTATATTTTCTTCTCAGAACCTAAATAGTGCAAAATGTACCTGAGTGACTCAAGAGGTTCTCTGGAAAAAACATTTGTCAAGGATAACAACCGTTTTTGAGCCAGTCAGTTACAGGACAAACTGTACCACAATGAGCCATGGACAACATCAAGGATTACTGTGTGTTTTGCCCCCTAGATCTACGTGTTTGAAAACAACATCTACTACCAAACAGACGTCAAGAGTAACTCCTTACGACTGACCTCATCAGGGAAGGAAGGGGTGATCTTCAACGGGGTTGCTGATTGGCTGTACGAGGGTGGGTCATGTTCCTACGACATCATATCAATCATTAAACACCTTGTGGTGTTCATTGCATGACATATTATGAATGTTCTTATTATTTGTACATTATGGTCTGACTTTGATTTTGACCAACAATTGATACCCAGTTCTTATGGATAATGGAGGTATCAAACCAATGTTTATCTAACCTACGTGTAACTGGCACTGATTACTTTTTATCTATAATATGTAATATCTGTTTGTGTGATTGAGAAGGCAGAGCAAATTTGGAAGCTTCACTCTTGCTCATGTTCCTTTTGCACGAGTGAAACAGTTAAATCTCCCATTGTGCTGAATGGTCCAATTTCCCTACAGCAACACAGGTAGTACATTACTAAAATAATGAATTCACAAAAAGAAGTTTATCCCAAATAATGATCAAATAGGAATGTCATCCGAGTGACAGATTTGGATAGAGAAAAGCTCATTACATTTCAGATAACTGCCCACTATACACTCAAACATGGGAGTCCAATAATGAGATTATAAAATGGTTTCTTAAAACAACCACAATAAGTGGAAACTGTATTATGTTGTTTTTATACATTCATGTGTTTTGTTTCCAATCTGGATGCTTAGATGTCTGATAATGCTAATTAATGCAGCTTTACATTTGTTCTGTCTCTGTCTAGTGTGCCTGTCATTCTCATTATTTATCTTCCTCACATACTCACTCCCTCTCTCTTTCGTAAAGTATTTTGAAGCCTGAAATCCACTTGTCTTAATACCCCCAAGTTAAGTCAAAACAGGTTTGTTGCCTGTAACAGACAAAAACAGTTAAGCACACTCGAAAATAATGAAGGAGCAGTCACAATAGTTCAGCTATTTACGGAGAGAAAATGCATAGAGTACATGTGCTCCAATTCATATCTTGTACTGTACAGGCCATTCACCAAATAATAGAGGTTGAGTTTCTTGCAGAGGGCCCGTCCAGAACACTCCCACGTGAAGCTTAACGGTTCTGCCTGTGCCCCTCTCTCCTCAGAGGAGGTTCTCCAGACACATGTGGCCCATTGGTGGTCTCCAGATGGAGAGAGGCTGGCTTTCCTGGTCCTCAACGACACACTGGTACCCAACATGGCCCTGCCTCGCTTCACTGGCACCATCTACCCAAAGGGGAGGCAGTACCCCTACCCTAAGGTAAGACAATATAAGAGACTGGACTAGAGTAGACGTTCTAAATCAACCACGACAGTCCTGAAATACTTACGGCAATCTTTTGGGTAATTCTCAGCTCTTTGGGCCAATGTTCCGCACAGTACCAGAGAGATTTGCACCTTTTGCCATGAGTTGTTCAGTCCTGTACGGATCCCCCTGGTCATGATTGCTAGACTGGCCCCAGCGTTACTTTGTTTAAAAAAAGCACATACAACTACAGCCACTCAATAAATTCCGTGTCTAATCACCAGATTACCATGAACATCACTGGTACCGCTCTAAACACCCCAAGGTCTGCCCTCTCTCAGGGTGGGATACATTAAAACAGACATGACTTGAGACGGCCCTGAGAAACCGGGCCAGAGCGTAGCTCCCCACCAGCTGTCCTCCTCTCAACACCAAACACCCCTCACCATGCTCAATTAAGCTAATGACCAAACAGCGGCTACATGAGTAATCTGTTGTGCTGTTGTACGTCCGCCCGCCCCCACAGCCTTGGGGCTCAGTGTGTGTGCTGTCCAAGGTTAAACTGGACACGGCGCTGCACACCGAGGGGGTGGAAAGCGACAGCATGTAGACAGCTACAGCATACAGCTACAGCATGTGGACAGCTACAGCATACAGCTACAGCATGTGGACAGCTACAGCATACAGCTACAGCATACAGCTACAGCATGTGGACAGGCAGGTTTTCCTACTCGTGTTTAGACCGTCCTAACTTACTGAGAAATAACCTAACTGTTACATCTCAGTGAATAATAAACAGACGCTCACATGGGTATCGGATGGACGTAAAAGCCATGGGGTCATTCATAAATGATTCTACGATGAAATACACGATCACGGACACAGCGAGTAGAAATAAGACGATGTTTCCACTGGTTTAAAATCTGCTCTAACACACTGGGTGTACACACAGGCTGGATCTCCCAACCCCACTGTGAAGCTGCTGGTGGTGAACCTATACGGCCCCACACATACACAGGAGCTTACCCCCCCGGACAGCCTGAAACTGAGGTGAGACTCAGGGCTGACCACCCGCCTGACGCCGTCACACCTGCTAACAGCTTGATACACAAACACAGACAGACAAACCATGACAGGTAACCATGATTGTTCAATTTATGACTCATCTCATCAAGATTGTTTCATCATCGATCGCAGCAGGGGAAAGCCTCAGGGCGTTTGTAGTGTACACATTCGGGAGAATCATCCTCACATTGGACGCAACCGAGCAACTGTTTTTGGAGATGTGCATAAAAGTACTTAAACAGTAGCTGCTCCATGATCTGCACCACGACCCAGGAGGGGAAATGCTGTCTGATTATGCGGTTTCTACTTGACAGGGAACACTACGTGACCATGGTTACCTGGATCAGCAAAACCAAGACAGCAGTCAGGTGGCTGAACCGTGCCCAGAACATCTCCATCCTGACCGTGTGTGACACGACCACAGGAGCCTGCGTCAGGGTGAGCAAGTCACGGCCTTGCCTCGTCCACAAGCTGCCTCACAGCTGCCTCACAGCTGCCCTCACCTGCCCAACCACAACAGAAGGGAACAGAGTCAGTGTGACATTAGACGCGGGATCGTTTTGAATACGCTGCTTTCACAGTTGGGAGAAAAGCAGTGGTGTTGCATCCCTCTTAGCTGAGGTGACTAAGCTTCGCTTCTCTGGAGAAGAGCGTCTGCTCAAATTAATGACAAATGTAAATGTATTCAGCTGCCTCTCATTTCAGTATTTTTTTGTAGTATTGTCAGATGGTTTAAATGGAAGCCTTGATTTATTTTCTGTGTGTTCAGAATGGAAAAGATGCTTTTAAATAAGACCATTGTCTTTCTTTCTGTTTTATAAAAACACCAATGCGGAATCCATTCTAATCTTTTCACTGTATTTGTTTGAATACTGATGTGGATACTGCTGTGCGGTGGTGCGGTGTATGCCTTGGGTGAGGCTCACCGTGTGATCATGCCACGCTCCAAGCTGTGTCTGTGGCCAGGCAGGAAATAACAGACCTCTCCCTTGTGGAGACAGTGTGGGGATATTTGGGACAGCGTCCAGCTGTACTGTTCCAGGGTCAGCTACCACAGACGACTAGAGCACAAACAAACACGGTTGGCAGCCAAGAAGCCGCCAGGCATGGGCTTCGACTCAGTATGTCTGCCAGGCCTTTGGTCTTTTTACTGTGATGAGTTTTAAACGAGAGGAAAAGGACTCTGAATGGCTCTCATAATGGCAATTCTGAAGTACGGCAGCGAGGAGTTTGGAGGACTTTTGGTGTGTTTGTTTTGGCGCAGCAGTACATTTTGTCTGAGCGATAACATTCGTTTAGTTCTGGCTCCGGTTTAAGTGAATCGAGTCGGGAAATGTTCATTCGTAACGTTTCGAATGTTCTATTTCAGAGGCATGAAGAAACGTCAGAGCTCTGGCTTTCAAAGCAGGTAAAGCATCTTTAGGCCTGTCCCTTTCTTTCTGCCCACAAGTTATTCACAGCCACACACTATAAGTTTCACTCCGCTGCCTGAATCTCAATGTACTTCCACAATTGCCTGCTTTGGTCGGTTTTCTATTCATATTTTCAGGGTTCTGTAATCTCACAGGAGCTGATGGTATTGTGTTTGGTTCCTTTAGAACCAGGAACCGGTGTTTTCCAAGGACGGCAACAGATTCTTCATGACGGTTCCTGTCAAGCAAGGAGGCCGTGGGGAGTTCCATCATATTGCCATGTTCACCACTCAGGTACAGTGTGGCTCACAACTGGCTGGAGGCAAAAGAGGGGGGGTTCTGATAGAAACCACCATGGTGACGGCTCCTCCAGGTCAGAGGTGACATCTCCATTGTTACGGTTCAAAGTGTGGTAGACTTCTATTTCCACAGGGAAAAAGAGAGATGGCGATCTTAATTAAGATTTCAAAATGGCTAACTTTCCGGAAAAAAAATAATCTTGTCCAGTTCAGAGCGGATCAAAATGAAGTTCGCCATCTGACATCAGGAAACTGGGAGGTGACGAAGATCCTGGCATACGATGAGACCAACGAGAACATGTGAGTGTCGCTTCTGAAACACTGATACGGTTCTGCAACCAGTTTCAAATCATACATACGCACTACAAGAGGAATAATTTTTCAGTGCATATTCATGAATTTCAATTGGCAAATCATGTCTTTGTTTAAGCTGGAGCTTGGGTTGGGTTCAGACATGAAAACCAGGACGCCTGTAGAGTTTGAGTCTCTCAGACTCTGGTCTGGACAAAAATGTGGGTCCTGAGACTGTTACTGAACCTCCTGTTGTTCTCATCAGATATTTCCTCAGCACTGAGGGATCACCACGGAGACGACAGCTGTTCAGGTGACAGATTTGATATCTTCTTCCTGTTTGCCCTTCAAGACAACTACCTAGGTTATAACCTAGTATGTTGATAATCCACTATTCCTGTGTCCTGTAGATGAAATAGCCCAACACTGTATAACGTAACAACAATCATTTTCATAGAAATAAACTGTAATACTGTACATAGGCAGTAATGTCTCTACAAAAATCTAAATGACTTTCAAGCTACATTATCAGAAATCAAATTATTGCGATATCTGAAATGGTAATCTGAAACCAGTACTTTAAATCCGATGTACTCGTATTGTCAGCGAAACTTTGGTATATTAAAAAGAAATTGAAAAGTAAAACGTCAGCGGTGCTATTCTTCGTTTGACAAAGGCTGCTGAGTAGGGCTAGAGAGCAGCTCCCCCTCAGATCCCAGGATGTCTGCTGAGGACACTGAAAGGCTGACTGGTCTCTCCTGTCTCCTCTCTCCTGTCTCCTCTCTCCTGTCTCCTCTCTCTCGTCTCCTCTCCCTCTCCTCCCCAGCGTGAAGACGGTGGGTCTGTTCCCCAGACGCTGCCTGACGTGTGAGCTAAATAAGGCTCACTGTCTGTTCTTCGCTGCTGAGACCAGCCCCAGTAATCAGCACGTCCTTCTGCACTGTAAAGGTACGCTGGCGAAGCATCAACTGGGACACCGTTTCTTTTACCTCTCTACTTCAGTCTTTATCCGGTCCAAAAAAAATGAATGGCACGAAAGACAGTGTTAATTATTAGTATGATCAGAATCGATACCATCATTTTTGTGTCATACAGTGAAAAAAAAAAAAAAAAAAAAAAAAAAAAACATTAATTATTCTTGCTTATCATGTCAAACTACTGAACTGTACCCTACCATACTAAATACACAGTTCAGCCCTAGACGAGTGTCTGTTTACAGCAGTGAGCGTGGTAGGGAAGGATGGTTAGCTCAGCGCTGGCTATGTTAGCATTCTCTCCCTGTCCTCAGCAGACCCTGACCCACCGACTGGTCTCTAGGTCAGACCCTGTTGCTAGGTTACACAAGTGGCAGCCATCAGCTTTCTTACATCACTCTCCCAGTTGCAAGTAAACATCCCAACATTTGGCATTTTGTTTTCTGGGGCATGTGTTAATTAAATCTCGGATTGCTGTCATTATACCCCCCCCCCCCCCCCCCCCCCCCAAAAAAAAAGAAAAGAAAACTAGTTCTGTGAACTTCATGCATTTCGTAGAATACCCAACCATTGCTATGATGTAAATGATGACAGGTTGATATTAAAATAAACTTCAAAACCAAACGTAAACTGAAACCCAGATTTGATGGATGGGTGATTAAATTAAAGCTGAGATGATGTTGTCCCAGTTTAGTCAACCATTTTGTTTCATTGGCCCCTCAGGCCACAGTCGTCTGACGGGGTCTGTGTGCAGTAATCCATTATCACCCAGCTCTCACAGTGCTGAACTCATCACGTCCCAACAGCTAGCAGAAATTTTAAACAATTAGTGCTCCTATTTTGTTTAATTGTTTCAGATGATGTTATTAGGTCATGCATAGCTTATAAAAAATAAGACATAGTGTCCTCTGTTGTTTATTGTTTCAATTAGTTTGAACCAGATGTGTGTATACTGTGGGTCTTCATTTGTGTTTGGCCCTTTACAGTAATGGATACAATGCGCTCCCCTGTTAATGGGTTGTTAATGGATAATGAAAACAATGCCAGTGGTCCACCATCTCGAGAAGGAAGAGATATTAGTAGACTAACATGCTCGCGACAAGTGCTCTCCTCATCAAGCATTGTAAAGCTAATTAATTTCCTACTTTCTACACATCTGATACTATTGTCAAGAGGCAGACAGGCACTGAAACCGCCTCCTGTTGAACAACTCCTTCGCTGCGGCGGAGTGTCGTTTGAGAGTTTTATCTGCAATAGTGTGAATCGTAGCATGTTATCTTGCTAATGACTGAAAGGGCTACGGATGGAGAGATAAAAAGAGCTTTAGGAGTATGAAAGGAAAAAAGCTTCTACATGGTGGATCAGGGCCGGATCTGACGTGTTTACATTCTCTGCTAATGGTGGGATTGTTTAATCATTATCCCCTCGGCACGCTTCATTCAGCCTGGAGGCCTCAGTGACTGAGATGCCGGGAGATGTTGGTGGGGTTGTTTGTCGAGTGTCGGGCTGTCGAACAGAGACCGTCAGGTCTTATAAACCTCCAGTTGGTTGTCTCAGAGCAGGAGCTGAATAGAATTGACTTAATTTGACAGGCCCAGGTTAGTAGATGCAGTCTAAATGACCTTTAACCGCTGACTGTAATAGGTAAAGAAAGGGAACTTTGACATCAGTAATGCATGGGGAGGGTGTGCCTGGCACTGCTACATCCTAATGCACAGTGCCATGGTGGGACTCTGCAGTCATTAACTTGATGTATTGCTGCTCGGCTGTAAAGCCTCTGAACCTCCAGGCTGAGGCGATGGTGCAAAACTCTTATTTGTGAATTCAGTCATGAATCTGAAGCCATTCAGAGGATTACAGGATGATGTTTGATGAGCTTGAAAATATCATTCAGTTCTTATTTTCTTTCAGGTCCTGGAGCCCCTACTGTGATCTTGCACAGCCTCAACAACGCAAGTAAGAACGCACTTTAATCCCTCTGACTAGTGGGTACGTCATGAACTGCATAAAAGGAATAGCAAGTTATCTCAGAACACAGGCATTCTGCCAGACCCAACCAGGGTTAAAGAAAGACCAACCACTGGGCATCAACGTCAAAAATGGATTCAAATGTTAGGCTCTGCTAGGCTGTCTGCTTTCATCTTCCCTTGTTAAGTATTTGAAGTATTTACGTGAACCTCAACCTCCCCCTTTGCCTTAATTATTTTTATTTTTCTTTGTGCTCTTCGTGTCTGGATCTATCAGTGGTTTGTCCAGAGAGTCAACAGCTGTGCTGGAAAAAGACAAGCAATTTGCCTGAGGTTATTTGGTTAGGCCTACCATCCACAGCTGCGAGCTCGAGGACACTAGTGGTTTCATAATGAGACACCTATTGATTTGGGGTTTTCTATTAAAAATGCTGGATGAATTCCATTCCATTTAGTTTCCTCTCAGATGGCTGAAACGAAGGACTCATCAGGGATTCATTGTTTAGCGCATTTGGAGAACGTAGTAGGGAAGCTTTTTCAAACCAGCACTGACAAGCAGCTGCTGCAGTGGGGGGTTTTCCTGTAAGAAAGGGAACCTTTCTGCGCAACTGTGAGTCTTTTGTTCTAAGTAACTGATTGAGGATTGATTGACAGAAAAAAATGGTCAGAGGTCTTGGTCTCTCAGTTGACTCCGAGTCACAGACGTGGTTGTACTGGAACCTTCTGGAGATGGTGAAGTGTTGCTTCAAGCTGCTGCTTGACGCTGAGTTGATATTCAGTTCTGGAACAATACTGTTGCATAAAGTTATACAAATTTGAAGTTTAATAAGTTAACTTTTGTCTGGGGCCTGAGCTCGGGTTATATTTCATTCATCAAGGATAAAATAATGTTTGCAGTTTGTGGTGTGTAGTGTGTGAGTTACAGACTTTGGACTTCCATTCATAATAAAATATTTCTTCCCACAGATTACTACGTCCTTGAGAACAATTCCTTGCTCAAGGCTGCCTTGAAGCACAAACGGATTCATCAAACTGAATTTACAGCAGTTCAGATGGAACATTTTGGTGAGATGGACCATTTTGGCAAATGTCTGTCTGTTGCCTAGTCTAGGTAAACATTGTTTATAACATCTTTTCTGTGTCCCCAGACTTGCCTCTGAAGATTTCTTACCCACCAGACTTCTCCGATTCTCGTCACTACGGCCTGCTCTTGATAGTGTATGAAACCCTTTCTGGTGTCTTGTCTTCATAGTGAACTCATCTGTAGCCTGCGTCTTCTATGTACTCACAGCCATAGACATAATGAAGAGTAGACGCTGCATTGGCTGCTGGGCGCAAGAAATGCAGCTGCCATCTTGGACAGGGCAAGTTCCTAGTTGCTTAGCATCAGAATAAACAAGATGCCAGCACTGTGCAGTATATTCCTGCTCAAATCGGCAGACAATCGCAAACAGAGCTCGGGGGATTACTTTTCACAAGTAAAATGTAACATTATCATACTATTGCTTTTATTTTGTGAAAAGAATAACCATGTCCTGTATCATAGCTACATGTATGACCTTTGCAGCAAAGCATACCACGTGAAAATCAGTTCGGTATTCAGTTTGGTATGATTAATTAAATGCGCTGACAGCTCATTCCCCCAGCCAAACAGATTACACTGAGTGGAGCGGTTGCCCTTTCCAAGATGGCTGCCCACGGCTCGTCAGCCTCAGTAGGCAGTAGCGGTCGATGCGGCGTTTACTCTTTATTACGTCTATGCTCACAGCATATCATGGTAGGAATGAGATGGCGTTCCAAGTTCTTCTTCTGAGCGTGTGTGGTTGTGTGCTCTGCCAGTGACGGCTCCCCCGGTGGCCAGGCGGTGAGTGAGCGCTACCAGCTGGACTGGGACTCGGTGCTGGTCAGCTCAGACAGCGTGATCGTGGCTCGCCTGGACGGCCGGGGCAGCGGCTTCCTGGGCCAGAGGATCCTGCATGAGGTCCACCAGCGTCTGGGGACCGTGGAGGTTCAGGATCAGATCGCAGCTGTCGAGTATGTAGCCCGGAGGAGAATCACCTTCTGTTCTCCCCCCTGACCTGTACAACATCCAGGAACTCTTTGAAGCACCTTACCTCATTTTTACAATTACTTATTTTTCCGCAAAACTCGAACACTTACTCATCTCTTCAGGATTTTGTATTGTCATGACTCATGCTGCTTATTTAGAAATAAATAGTTGTTTTCAAAGAGAATGCATTCACAGCTAAGTTTTCCCTGGGAGTGATGTGTTGTAATTACACGTTTTTCATTTCAGATACATGATGAAGTTCCCTTATATTGATCGGACACGGATAGCAGTTTTTGGAAGGGTAAGATGACATTACCCAAACCTTAAAAGCTCACAGAGCAATTTTTTTCACTGCTGAAAGACACTTTGCTATTGTAGACATACACGTTGTCGTTTATTATTGCATCATTTCATTTTTCACTTTGCAATCTTCATCCTCTGGGATATAAAAACATTTATGTATTTAGTGGTAATGTAAGTAATGTCAATCTTTTTGGTTTCACAGGGTTATGGAGGCTATATTACACTAATGATGCTTAAAGCAACAGACAAGCTTTTTAAATGTGCAGTTGCTATGTCACCAGTCACAGACTGGAAACTCTACGGTGAGTTCCACTTAGTCTGAGAGATCTGATGTCATCTAAAAACTGATGTGCCACAGTAATCAAAAGGTTGTTGATAGTTTCTGGAGATTCATAACATGTTAGCCCATTTAATGTTATCAAAGACTGTGTAGAGTGTTCATGTGCATAGATAAGAACAGTATTGGGGATTATTTATTTTTTATGTCAATGCTGATGTTCTAATGCTTTCAAAGATGCAAAATTTAATGTTACAATAAAATTAAGGGAGTCTTCAGTTCTACCCAAACACAGAGGTTATGAAGTTATTAACATTATTAATATTCTGGCCTGGGCAAGGGTATCGGAAACTGTGTTGTTTGCCATCTTTGATATCTTGACATTGTCTGCAGCCTCAGCGTTCTCCGAGCGCTACCTCGGCATGCCGCTACGGGACGACAGCAGATATCAGGTGCGTTTGTTTACCTCCTCCCAAGCTTGTTTGCCGTCGTTCTCGTTCAGCTCTTTGAAAGCGTATCTCCGTAACATCCCCGACACGCCAGCGGTTAAGCCCCCGCAGTTACACTGTCACCGCCATCAAAGTCACCGGTTCAGACTCTTGTTTTCACCCCTTCCCGTTTTTTTTATGCTTTCCACTGCCGAGACTCTCATCTCCGTGGTAAAGGTGGCGCATTAGCGTGTTAGATCACATGCCACAGACACGAGCTGCTCTAAGGGGATGTCTGCCATCCTCAAACTTTCCCCTTGCAGGAGACGAAATGACATAGGAGGCTATGTCAAGCTAGCGGCCCGCCCCAAGAAGCAGCTGGAGAAAAACTGAAACACCGAAAACGTCTTTGGGGACTAAACTAGTGCAACGTTTGCAGGGATACCACTTAAGTTCTGCATCGATAGAATGTTCTGTGAAATGTACTGATGGCATGAGAGAAACATTGACTGAAACTAATCCAGTACTTGATCATGTGTACTTGATCATATCTGTGACTCTGTAACTCCAACCCCTGTCTGTGTTGTTCTCCTGTGTTCTCCAGTTCTCCAGTGTTTTGCAGAACGTGCAGTCTCTTAGAGAACAGACCCTAATGCTGGTCCACGGCACTGCAGATGGTAAGGAAAAGAGAACATAAAATCCATCAGTTGATCAAAGGTAAACCAAGGTCTTGTCTCAGGTGTTGACCTTGTTCTCATGAGGGATATATGAGGGGGGGGGGGGGGAGCTACAACTCCAAAAAACTAATGTGCTGCCAAGTTTAAGTAGGCCAATTTGACGTTTTTTACAATTGCAGAGGTATTTACTGGAAGATTCCAAACATGGCTCAAGTTAAAGCATTGTTGTCCCACACCTGCCATGTTTCCTGTCATCCTACAATTCTGCTTCACAGTTCAAGCAGAAATCTGCTGACACATTTCATTTCCCTTCCAGCCAACGTTCACTTCCAGCATTCTGCAGAGCTCATCAAGAACCTTGTGAAAGTTGGAGCAAACTACTCGATGCAGGTATGAAGAGACACCGTAGACACAAGCCACAGTGAGCGGATATCTGCACTGAATCAGGCACACCCACACTGTGAAGACTGAATCAGGCACACCCACACTGTGAAGACTGTAAATGCACGTTGTGTTATGTTCTGTTATCGACACATTCGATTATCTCCATACAGGATGTTGTGTATGGTAATCACAGTATAACAGTAGGTACTGTTTATAAGAGGTCAGGCATGTGTACTAGATACAGTATATACTATGTAATACTGGGGAACATTGTAATTTCTATCCTAAATTTTGAACAATTTTCACGCCTTTTGAAAGAAAGTATCGGCTTCCGTAAACAAATCGCACGTCGAATGCAAGTTGTTCCTTCCGATCCTGGTGTGATTCAAGCACGTGTTTCTGTTTGTGCTTCCCAGATGTACCCAGACGAAGGCCACTTCCTGTCTCAGAGGAGTCGACAGCACCTGTCCGCCACGCTCACCAGCTTCTTCAGGGCCTGTCTCCAGGAGGACGTCCTGCCCGAGGAGGAGGAGGAGGAGGAGGAAGAGGAGTAGCACACCTTCAGCAGGACTCTCCACACTGGAAACCCTGGGAGACCTCTAGGCTTTTGCCACATGGACCAAGTATTGATACAGAGACAATGAGAACAGCTGATATTGATGCTTTGTGACGTGTGTGCGAAGTGTGTGTGTGTGTGTGTGTGTGTGTGTGTGTGCGTGCGTGAAAGTTGGCGGAACAGCGGTTTGTTTGAATTTGAAACTTTGACGTTTGCCTGTGTCTGTGTGTTTGGGAGTACCTGCGTGTGTGTATGTGCATGTGTGCATGCATGTATGTGCGTGAGTTTATTTGTACGTGTGTGTGGGTGTGTTTGTGTGTGTGGGTGTGTTTGTGTGTGTGGGTGTGTTTGTGTGTGTGGGTGTGTGTGTGCACTCACATGTTGGACAACTGACGTACACCTTGCCGAGACTGTGGTAGGAACTCTCGCATCGAAAAAATGCGTCTTGAACTTTGAGGTGATCCCTCTCTCCGCGAAGCACACAGGCCTGCTGCTTCCACAGCGAGGTTGTTAGGCTTTCACCTCCACCTAGGACTGCATGGTCCTCCTGTCCCTCTCAGCTTCACGCCTGTTACCACGTTAGTCTCCTGTCGTGCCAGGCACCAGGAAGAGAGACACACACAGATGTACCCTGACTGACCTCATCCCTCTTTCTGTTCACTTCACCCGTCTTGTCGTGGCACAAAGAAATGCTCCTCTCTTCCTCTTCAGAACACATAGGCCGCACCATGACATCCACGAAGAAGTGCAATTCCCGTCCAATCCTGTCTAATCATCGCTTTCAAGAAAAATATCCATCCTCGATCATGTTTTATCATACAGGGGTCTTACGTAGACATGTGCAATGCCTTATAAAGTTCCACAGAAGAGTACACCATGACATCAGCAGCTATTTGCAGCATCACCCTAACCTGTGTCGACTCAAGTCTTTGAGGCACAAGATATCGTAGTGTCTCTAAGACGGTTTAGGTCTGTTGTAATGTCAGGTCACACATAAGTTAAAAGTCCTCCTCATGTCGGAAGTGGTCAAAAAGACCAAAATGTCTCTTAAAGTAGGGCTTGAGTAAGGTGTTTTGCATGTCTACAGGGGATTCCTAAAGTTTTGACGCATTTTGTACATTACAATACAGCAGAGTGTGTACATACATATATTTTTGAGATATGTCATATCTCATGGATAGTTTAGTCTAAAGGGAAGGATGGATTTGACCTGGATGTCTTGTAAGTCTCTCAGTTTCCCTTTTTTTTGCGGTTGTTTTTCTTCTTAGGATGGATTTTGTAATGCTTGCTCCAGTTAATTTAGGTGTTTTTAAAGAGGCGGGGGAGGGGGTGGGGTTTGGGTTATTGTGATTGTCCTCAAGTGATGATTATGAATAAATAAAAAAAACATGGAAAAAATGTAATACATTATATTGATGTGTACAGGGGCATTGACATTACACTCAACCACAAACTTTTGCTTTCAGTATCGACCGCTGCAGTCATTTGTCAAAAGAGGTTAATGGTTCAATCATCTTGGCAGAAATTCAATTATAGTTCATTGGTCCTTTCACCCTGGAACCTCATGACAAACGGAGGTTTGTTTTGCATGGAAATAATGTGATGAGAGAGGGACAGAGATAGACAGAGAGAGAGAGAGAGAGAGAGAGAGAGAGAGAGAGAGAGAGAGAGAAGGGGGGGAGAGAGAGAAGGGGGGAGAGAGAGAAGGGGGGGAGAGAGAGAGAGAGAGAGAGAGAGAGAAGGGGGGAGAGAGAGAGAGAGAGAGAGAGAGAGAGAGAGAGAGAGAGAGAGAGAGAGAAGGGGGGAGAGAGGGGGGGGTGTAAAGGGAGAGAAGAGAACATCTTGATATGTAGGTCCATATTGGCAAAACAGATGTGGACACCTCATCAAAAACCAGAATCTTTCAGATCTTGAGCAAGGACAGCTCATCCAGCTGGGTCTTTATATCGCAAATGAGCAAATATGACATATGGCACACAAACTGGATTTTACTGTGAAGATTGGGAAAGAACACCGTAAACATCTGCTATTAATATCCACATACTTTTATCTAGGAAGTTTTATCTGTAAGAGATGTTCAATTAAAGCTTCTGTAGTTTTCTCAGTTTTAAAACAAAAAAGAGGCAAAAGGATGAGCTTGTAATAATGTTTAATATGCATGTGCAAAGTATACAAATGTAGTTTACCATGGGCACCCAATATTGTACACTAATGTGTCAATCTGTCTATCTCTAATACAAATAATGGTATGTAGTAAATTCATCTTATTTGAATAAGGATTTACTCAAGCTACAGTTTTGGACATTCATATTCACGATTCTCTTGTACTATTCTGTCAAAAAACTGATTTGACAGGATTTCACAATATGTAAAACAAATTTCTTAACTATAAAAAAAAAGTGAAGTTTGGATTCAGTGTGAAAAAACCTCTCTCACTTTTAAGCTTGTCCATGTTGATTGTTACCATGATCTGTACAGATTCAACCTGAGAATGCCAATCTAGGTTTTTATCAAATCATGCACATCTAGTTGAACATAGTGTATCTGTTGTGCTCTTTGGATACAAAGTCGTAATTAATAATAATAATAGTAAATATAATTCTGTTATCAATTCATTTACATCTGAAGGAGTTTGGTGATGGAATTGTGCGCCAATGATGACCAAGAGAGTCCTGGTAGTAGATATGCCTTCAAATCCTCACTCACTTATTGCTGAATGTTTTTTAAGGACTTTATTACTAAATGCATCTTGATTACTGAATGTTGAGGTGAAAACATTGACAGAAACATTTGAAATGAAGTAAAGGCACCTGTAGAGATTGAACATGAAATGAAGGTGTGCTGTAAGTGCAATGGAACAGAGTAGATAGAAATCTTTAAATATTCACAGTAAATTACAGAAGGCCTAAATCGACTGTACTCTTTAAATGGAAAATAAACACATTGTCTCTTTCGCGCCATGACCACACTGTCATGTAGACAATTGCATTTTAAACAATGATGTAGAGTTCACTGGGTTCACAAGGAAATCATTCACCTCAACATGGCAACCATCAACCAATCCATCAACATCCATCCACACCACATTACTCTACTTTTCTGACACATGAAACACAAGTTAATCTCCAACCACCAAATATTCTTAGATGCCAGGAACGCACAACAACTAAAGATGAATACTCAAAGAGAGAAAAAAAAAGAAACATCTTTAATTTCTATTGGCCCATTCCTGTGAATGGGCCACACTGTCAGTCACAGTGTGGTCTCACGGTTTGGACCCTCTCCCAGGCTAACCCCGCCCCCCTTTCAGGCTAACCCCACCCCTCTCCCAGGCTAACCCCGCCCCCCTTCCAGGCTAATCCCGCCCCCCTTTCAGGCTAACCCCACCCCTCTCCCAGGCTAACCCCGCCCCCCTTTCAGGCTAACCCCACCCCTCTCCCAGGCTAACCCCGCCCACCACAGGAGGTCGTCAGGCGACAAGAAAGAGAAAAAACCTTCAGAGCTGCTGTTCTCTCTGTTAAACAGCTTTGAGGAGAACTTGGGCTAGTCTTCCTCCTTTGATGTGACAGCCACAGGAACTTCCTCCTGGAAGCACTGCCTGAAGAAGCTGAGCAGCGAACTGAATAGGTAGTGTCTGCTCTTGGTGGAGGAGAGGTGGTGCCCTTCATCAGGAAAGATCTAGCCAGCCAAGAAAATAAGTTTGGATCAGATGTTTTCCCTATCATTAGTTTAGAGCGTCACATCTAAAGTGCGTCACGGTTGGTGGTGAAAGTGTACTTGCTAAGACAGTTTAAGGCTTTTGCAGCTGAAATTATTAGTTGTGTTAAAGTCCGACCACTGTAATTATTACAACAAACTATCATTCCATGCAGCTTCTGTGTGTCTAGTTTGAATTGTGTGTCACCACAAACGCTTATCAGCAGGCAATAAAAGGCTGACAAAAAAATATTATAAAATAAAAATAATGTCCTCAGGGCAGGTTTAGCATCCCACAGTAGGAAACCATTTGTACTTTGTCAAATCTGAAATTATAAATGATTTAAGGCAGAGGGGGGAGGTCAGTTTGAATTATGAATGTATTACAAAGCCCCCCTTTTGTCAGGAAAATGTAATGAAACAGGCAAAAGGAGGCTGCGCTGAAGCAGTCACCTGCAGAGTGTAGTTAACGTTTGATACCGACAGCAGCTTCACCAGCTCGGCGGAGTGCTGGAAGTGAACAGTGGCTGAAAGAGATAATGGTAATTGAATCATCAGGTCCTGGCAAGACGCATTTTTATCCCAAAAGACTTGCATTGGAGGAGATTTAGCTGAATTCATTCGATAAAGACAGGACATAAATTGAGCCGTCCAGCAAGACAAACTTTGATGACCCACAGCACGAGAGACTATGGGGACGATATATAAAATTTGTATAATAAGGTATGCTGCTGCCTTGATACTCCAAACTCTAGTTTAACGTGTTTTATTAAACTACTTTAATTTGTTAAGGCACGCATTCCTTTATTTCAAACTGAAAATGGAAGTATAAATGGTCTGTTTGGTACATTGTCACGGTAACACCACAAGCACGATCAGAATGTAATCTCATTACAGTATCCTGTACTCACCATCTGCTGTGCCGTGAATAATAAGAAACCTCAGATGACTCGTTCCAGTGACGTTAGAAATCAGACTGGAGATCTGTTGCAGAAGGTGACAAGTCTGTATTAAAAGGGCAATTCAGACTATTTCTATTTACAAAGACAAGGACATTGTGAACTTCTAAAGCTTCTAAAGCACTGTATTTTTACAGAGTATCATTCTTTTAGCTCTCTTGACTGAAACTGTGGCATTTGTAGCATATTTCTGTTTAGACTGCTAATGAAAGGATGAAAAGAAACCGTTTTCAAAGAGACTTTTCTGTCCAACTCTCAGCATTCTTCAAAAATACCTTGAAAGTCTGTCTTACTTGGTGTTTGCCTTCCTCCTTAGCTGGGAATCCAAAGTAGCGCTCAGTGAAGGCTGAACCTTCAGGGAGGAACACAAACCCAAACGATGAATGTCTCACATGCCAGGAACCAAATATGATACATCTGTTCCATCTAACTGACAATAAAGGATATTTATATTATATTATATTTGACAGAAAACTGAATAAAAACAGTTGGAAGATACATAGCACTTATTTTGATGAAAAGTATACAGGCAGCTTTTAAGTTTCAAGTATCTCTGTTAATAAAAGGTATTATTAATTTGTTCAATTTAAAACTCAATATTCGAAACAACAGTAAGAACCAACGTTCACAGGACAAGCTAACATCTTCACAGGACAAGCTAACATCTTATCAGCACAGTAGTTTGACGATAGTAAAGTATAACAAATTGTACATTTGTGCAACATCTTCCATGAATTGTACAGTTGTCGACAACATGACAGCACATCAGCGTATTGGAAATGTCCTGACATTTCAGGACCTGGCCTTATCTGAGCCATCCACACGACTCCTCTGTATTGAAGAGGACTTGGAGTGAAAGGTGAAGGACTGCTGACTCGAGAGTCCTTCTCCATCTTGTCCGAGGTCTTACCGTAGAGCCTCCAGTCAGTGACAGGAGCCACGGACACCCCACATCTGAACATGGAGCTGTGGGAGAGCAGCAGCACTGTGCTGAGGAAGCCTCCGTAGGCCTGGAGGAGGAGGGGGAGGGAGGGCAGGGGGAGGAGGGGTGGGGGAGGGGGGGAGGGAGAGGGAGGAGGAGGGGCAGGGGGGGGGGGGGAGGAGGAGGGGGAGGGAGAGGGAGGAGGGGTGGGGGAGGAGGGGTGGAAGGAGGACATTTTAATGTTGGATGGACGAAGGATTTAGCAGAAGAAATGAGGCTTCTCACCTTTCCGTAAACTCCTACTTTGTCCCCATCAACATAGGGCAGCTTTGCCAGGTATCTGTGTCAAGAGGAATGGATGTTTGGTTGTGAAAACTTCATCCACAAAGGCATGTCAATGTTTTTACAAACATTAGGTAAGGTGCTTCAAAGAGTTCCTGGATGTTGTACAGGTCAGGGGGGAGAACAGAAGGTGATTCTCCTCCGGGCTACATACTCGACAGCTGCGATCTGATCCTGAACTTCCACGGTCCCCAGACGCTGGTGGACCTCATGCAGGATCCTCTGGCCCAGGAAGCCGCTGCCCCGGCCGTCCAGGCGAGCCACGATCACGCTGTCTGAGCTGACCAGCACCGAGTCCCATTCCAGCTGGTAGCGCTCACTCACCGCCTGGCCACCGGGGGAGCCGTCACTGGCAGAGCACACAACCACACACTCTCAGAAGAAGAACTTCCAAACAAGGAAGTTTCTCTGTAAGAAAGTTCTACTATGCTTTGACGAATCTGCTGTCAAGGTAAACAAACGAACAAATATCGGAACATGATAAGGATTTACAAACTGTCGATTTGTGGAGATGAAAACAGATAACTAAAGATGTTCATGACTCCCAGCTTGCTATTCCCTTTTTACAAAAGCTTCCATTGCCTCTGTGAGACCTTAGAGGAACGTCACTAATGTCTCAGGTCCATTTCTTGTTAGCTGAGTGGTACAGTGGAAGATGACGACAGATTACAGAGTCAGGGTTAGAGAGAGGGATTAGAGAGTTAGAGAGATGGATTAGAGAGTGCTACTTACAGGATGAGTAGAAGAGGATACTGAGCGGTCTCGTCAAAACCTGCCGGCAGGGTTAACTCCAGAGGGAGGGCTGATGAAAGGGAAACCCACCAATCAGCATCAGTTTTAGGCCCATTTACCAACACTGTTTATGGCACATTAAAACAGTTTGAACAATTGATTCATGAGTATACATTTTCTTTCCTAAGTACATAGAAAAACACAATGTTTTTATCAAATGTTGAAATGTCAATAAACATTTAAATGCTTCTATAAATTGACTGTCACACTTGAGATGACAAAACAAACCATTTACACTGAACAAAAACGGCTATGTGCCTGTGTTGTTACAATTTCTTAATCAACTGGAAAAGTGACAAGACAAGATAGGAAGAGACATACAGTAGATCAAGAATTTACTATAATTAAAGGTTTCTGTGGCAATACATTTCCTTGGAAAAAACTATAAAGAAAATATCTACATTATTTTTGAAAGCCTTTAATGAAATATATAACATTGTGTATAGTTACACACTGACAGGACTGGCTAACCCATATGGTGCTACTGATTGAATCAGTAGAGTCTCACTCCTAAGCTCATCTCCAATCACCTCACAAATCTGTGCATCTGTTCATTCATTGTATTTATCCCCAAATCTGTTTATTATGTATAGACACAGGCGTTGGGACATTCAGGTCCTATAATCCTCCGGAAGTAGGAGAGTGGTTTGGGGTCTGATGGTCACCACGTGCATGCTGAGCAGGAGCAAGAGGAGGAGAATACCTGCATTAACAAGGACAGCAATGGTGGTGCTGCTGGGAGTTAGAGAGGATGAGAGAGAGCAACAGATGGTAGGGAGGGAGGGAGGGAGGGAGGGAGGGAGGGAGGGAGGGAGGGAGGGAGGGAGGGAGGGAGGGAGGGAGGGAGGGAGGGAGGGAGGGAGGGAGGGAGGGGGGGGAGGGAGGGAGGAGGGGGGGGAGGGGGGGAGGGGGGGGAGGGGGGGGAGGGGGGGGGAGGGAGGGGATAGGGAAGAGACGGTTGTTTTGTGCACAACACCATTGAATTATCATCCTGTACCAAAGTGGTTGACCTGCAGAATCCTGATCTCTTTCCTTGGTACGTTTCGAAACACCAAGGCATCTCTTAAGGCTTGGTTCACCTCCAAACTGGCATGTTCTATTCGAAAAAATTTGAAAGATTTGTTGTTAAAAGGCAACAAATTGATGTAACATGAATAAATAACTAAATAATACAGTGGGTAAAAAAACAGCTGTATGTCTAAACATCTATAATTTCTTTGCTGGAATATGTGAATGAAAGTTATAATCATCTCCACTAGAACGGTTTGACTATCAGTTTAGGTTCTGAGTTGATCAGTAACAGACCACCAGCTGATTGGAGAGTTTAACAAACACCCCGACATAAAAATGACCGGTTCAGACACAGAGGTAGCATCCAAGTCTCTCTGAGGCCTGAAGGTCAGAGGTCGCTGATTAGCGAATAGAGAAAAACTAACATAACATACAGCCAATAGATGTTCCTTTTTATAAGCAGGCGGAGACCGACAAAACTCCAGAACGCAGTATGTGCATGATTAACAGCAGACAGCAAATACACACTAACGGGTCTACTGGTTGTGAAAAACACAAGCACTAAGAAATCCCCGATTCCTTCCTCACGTCAGACTGTAAACACCAATACAATATCGAAACACACTCCAGTGATGGTAGCGGCATAATTATGCAACAAATCTATTTAATAGGCATGTTTATTAAAGTTAATTACATTACTGAGACTGTTCATTATTTCTAACCCCCCCCCCCCCCCCTCCATTTCAATAGACACACATTTAGAGGGGAAAAAGGAAATGATAAAACAACCACCACACAAATGAGGATCAATTTACCTGGGAACTGATTCAGCTATATGCATTTGTAGTATGCCCATAGAGGATAAAGGGATGCAACTTTAATGAGGGAATTAATCAACATCGCGCTGGCAGCAGACAACAGAATAGCTTATCATTTATCTGCTCCTGCGTCCCTAGACACTAGTCCTTGACGCCCTGAAGCACACTGTAGCACAATTCAAGTACGTTATAGTTCTGTAATTGGCCCGTCTGTGTACTTGCGGTTATAGAGTGTAGTTAAGGCTGTGCATTGTAAATGTTCCGTGAAATAAAAATGGCTTCCTGCACACACTCATTGCTTCCTAGTTGGTTTTCTTAAAGACCGTAGAGAGTTTACAAGTACTTACTGGACATGTTGTTCAAGTTATGCAGAGTTGTTTGAGGGATTCCAGGACCTAAATAGAGAGGAATAAGCATCTCACAAATGTCTGAATCGATTGACAAGATTTCAAAGGAACACCAAGTTGAACTGCAATGACATGGGTGCTATTCTCTGATTGTGATTCATAACATTTAAATAATTTAACATAAAATGCTTATCATCTCAAGTAACGTACAAACGGTGCATATGGAAAGCACAGCAGATCAAGGATCACAAGTGCCACAGTTCTACAGTGTTTGGGTGGTCAGAGTTCAGTAGTGCCACAGTTCTACAGTGTTTGGGTGGTCAGAGTTCAGTAGTGCCACAGTTCTACAGTGTTTGGGTGGTCAGAGCACAGGAAGGATCTGTATCTACCAGCCACATCCTGAAGTAACCTCACCTCACCTCAGCCAGCAGACATGCTGTAACATTAGTGACTGTACCTCTGCACTTCAGCAGGACATGTTGATAGTCAGGGCTGAGAGCAGCATCATAGAAGGAGCACTGGGGTTTGAACAGGAAGCAGGTGAGGCAGTCACGATGAAACGGGTCCACACTTGAAACTCTGTGGAAATGAGCAGTAGGAAAAAGAAAAAAACACACATATATATGTGTTGAGATTATAGTCATTAACAATCCTGTTGATATGGTGTTTTTTTACAAGATATTAAAATAGGTTGCAGTAAGTACAGCCAGGTAGTGCAGAACAGCTTTTGTATTTCCTGCAGACTTCCCACACTGTAAATGTATCTTAAGTACTTAGTAACTACTACGTTTCTAATCTTCCTACTGTACTTTGGAGTACCTGTATAGGTGTCTTTGTGTAGAGCCGTCTTCTGTGCTGAGGAAATAACTGAAAAAGAAGGAACATTGTGTGAGTTGTTTTTCAAAACTCAATTTTCCTCTGTATTCATACATATCATATAAAAGGAAAACTACATATTTTGGGGGGAAAACCTTCACCTGCTCTGTCCTTAGTCCAGCTTGAAACACATCTAATGACAGCTGTCAAACTTAATAATCAAGGATATTCAAGCATCAGCGTGTGTCTTCATCAGAACATGCACTTATCGTGTCAACATTTTAGTTTTTCTCTAGTATTTTGAAAGGGCTGTTCAGAGGCAAATCGTTTGCTCAGTGTTGATACCTCTCAGCAATTGTGTTGGGTGTTTTGTGACGACTGTGCAGGTGGTGTGAGTTTAGTTTCCTCCTCTTTATTGGCGCTGCATGGTTCCTGTTTGTGTGCTTTGAGCGCTCCTAGCAAACTGAACGTGCTCTGATGACGCTACTCACACTGTGTTTGTCGTCTCGTCGTACCCCAAGACCCGGGCCACGTCCCAGCTCCCCGAGGTCAGGTGTCGCACGTGGACCTCCTGACCTTTGACCTGAGGAAGGACAGAACAAAAAAAAAACTGTTGAGTCAAACACACCAGTAATGTGTACAGCCTTTTGGGAACGTGACCTTTCAAACATGACCTCTTCACCTCGTAACCATAAATGTGACTAAGCACAACGTTAACAAATATTCCAAATGAGAATCCTGGCCTTGATCTGGGAATGGTTTCCCTTTGAGGTGTACGTGAGCCAGTCTCCTACCTGGTCAGACAGCATGGCGATGTGTCTGAAAGACCCATGACCTCCATGTTTTATTGGCACGGCCAGAAAGAATGTGGTTCCATCATTGGAGAATACTGGCTTGTCATTCTAAAGGACAAAGAAACCCAACCAGTTAATACTCTTTAGTTACGTCTCCTAAAGGAATACGTTATGTTATGCTGCATTTGAAATGGATTAGAGTCTTCTTGTTGAATACATTACATTGTGTATGGTAATTAATCATTTATCTCACGAGTTTCCTTTGATTTTAAAGGGTCAATACTTGTGATGAAGATCCTAATGATGCCATGAACATATTCTCCTCACCTGGCTGTCCAGCCACTTCTCTGAAGTCATCACATGTTTCTTTAAGAAGAAAATACAGTGCATATTGTTGTATAATTTACACAGGGATTATCACGATTCCTTCAGTAAGGTGGGCAACACTACACATAAAAGTCACATGACCTATCATGTGTTAGTGGTTGGTGTTTGTTGGACGTGTTGCCCGAAGGCGTACAGCTCCTCACCTTGACGCACTCCCCCGTGGTGACGAGACACAGAGACAGGATGGACGTGTTCTGGGCTCGGTTCACCCAGCGCACCGCTACCCTCTCCTCTGTCACCCACGTCACCATGGTGATGTAGTATTCGCTACAGGCACCACAAAAAAGCACAACTCTTAGCCAAAGTATATTGTTTTCGTACAAAGGCCGACCTCTCACTATGGTGCCCTTTTCCCTTGACAGGAGGAAACAGATGGATACCTCTTCTCCAGACTGTTAGGACGCTGCAGTTCGGTTGTCTGAGATGCTCCGTCCAGCGACACCGATGTAGATCTTTACCGTAGGGTTGACCTGTCCCATCTAAAACCCAGCAGGAAGCATTTACTGTGATGCCTGAACATGCACACGACATGCCCTTAATAGTCGTTAAAGACGGTGAGTTTTGACAGTGCGTGTGCAGTGTCATGTACAGTACACAAACCTCTTCTGACAGTAAGACTATCAGGCGTGCTCCACATAACATGCATCGTATACTGAACAGAAACCGTACTTAGCATTCAAGGGTCCTCGACAGACGATATAATGAGTGTGTAAAGCAGAGATGGAGCGGTGCAGTGCTGCCTGACCCCTGACCCCTGAGGGCCGTGCTGACTGCCCGGTTGTTCTCTCCCCGTTCAGCTCAAGACCTCTTGTAAAACCCTGCTCGTCAGCCCCGCACGCCCAGAGAACTGTCACGTTACACATCTTCCAGATAACAGTGACGCTTTTGGCTTTTACTTCCACTGATTCCTGTTGCCTCTCTGAACTTCCTCAGCTATACTACCTTACTGTCATGACCGTGTCTCTGGATGGCTCTGCTGTAATGATATAAATGATGTAACGAGACCACAGAGTAAGGGCAGATCTAACTAACAAGTACTCGTGATGCAGGACTGTATACAACAGCCCATCACAGGCAGACAGCGCGATGAGAGCTGCAGTTTTCTGAAAGGAGAGGAGGGAGGAGGCAATTAAATCCCTGCTTCATCAACTCCCCTGACATCACTCTGCCTCCTGATGGGGCCTATGTTCTTTTTTTTTCTTCTCTCTTTTTGCAAACACGCGAGTGCGTGATGTGTGGCGTGTGTCACGATTAAGCGTTGGTGAGTCTTATTAATTGGCTGCACTCCCCTCAGTCTGTCCTCTCTCTCTCTCACTCACTCTCTCTCTTTCTCTCTCTCCCTCTTTCTCTCTCTCCCTCTTTCTCTCCTTCCCTCTCTCTCTCTCTCTCTCTCTCCCTCTTTCTCTCTCTCCCCTCTCTCCCCTCTCTCCCCTCTCTCCCTCTCCCTCTCCCTCTCCCTCTCCCTCTCCCTCTCCCTCTCCCCTCTCCTCTCCCTCTCCCTCTCCCTCTCTCTCTCCCTCTCCCTCTCCTCTCTCCCCTCTCTCCCCTCTCTCTCTCTCTCTCTCTCTCTCTCTCTCTCTCTCTCTCTCTCTCTCTCTCTCTCTCTCTCTCTCTCTCTTTCTGGCTCCTCCCAGTCCGACAGCGATAAAGACCCTACCAGATCTGACCCCCCCACCCTGGGCGCAGGCAGGGGGCTGTAACACAGTAAGAGATCAGGAGGAGGGAGGTGTTACTGCATCACAGCACATCACAGGCACATCTCTCTGGCCCACTGAGACACCACTGCAGCGTTTCTTCAAAGGAAGCCAGTCAGCATCCATATGAATAAAACAAGAAAAAACGATCCGAGACTGAAAAATATGAATGGCAAAGAGCCAGCGATGTTTGCATAATTCATTACACCTGTGATGCGATGAAGCTGTATCCTTTTGGCCCCCCTGCCATCTCTTTGAAGGGGCTTGGTCGTAATAGACGTGTTTTGATGGTGGGCACCTCCACGTTTGTCCAGTGGAGGCTTCCAGATTGATCTGGTACATTTTATAGTTGTTGCTGAAGGCCATGTGCATGTTGTATCTGAGAACTATCCATCAACAGAATCCAGAGTTACAGTAATATCTACCTCTGGAATGGACACTGACCATGCCGGGCCACATGAGAGACTGTTAACCATGGTTTTTAATTTACGATGGATGGACAATGGACAAGGAGATTTCTCCAACAGAAAACTAACTTTGTACACCAACGCATTATTCCTCTGAGTGAGTTATCTTGCAACGTCAACTTTAAAAGAGAAAGGAATAATTCATAAGAGGACAACTATATTAAATAACCACATAGACATTTTGTATTAATTTCTTTAAAGCTTTTGTGAAGCAGTGTTGGTTACCTTAGGGTAGGGGTACTGCTGGCCACGAGGGTACAGAGAGCCCGTGAAGCGTGGGAGGACCATGTTGGGGACCAGGGTGTCGTTGATACTGAGGTAGGCCAGCCTGGAGCCGTCCGGACTCCACCAGTGGGCCACCGCAGACCGCAGAACTTCCTCTGAGGAGCACACAGGATATTCCATTCTTGGAGAGAATTGCGTCTTTGTGCAGTTTCTATAAGTTTATTAAACATGCTTGTGTAATCGTTTAAAATGTGAATTACTGAGCTCTAATTGCTTATCGTCGGCAGTGTTGATTAAATTAAATGCCATGATGCACTGGAGGTACCAGCTGGAAAGAACCATGTTGTTGATCACCACCTCATTGGCTCTCTTTATATTAATTCTAAAACAGATTATGCAAATAATAAATCATTCTCCCGACAGGAAGGAACCAGGGCACCCTTTCCTGTCCAAGGAGGCCTGGACAGAGGGTCGTCATGATGTAGTATGTAGACTTCTCTGAAGTAACATAAGTTTGCACACTTTGTACTTAGTATTACTTTGTTGCTATCCTACCAGTGACACTATAGGTGTAAATAGATAATGATAAAGAAAATAATAATGTTGCCATTTAGCCAACGCTTTTATCCAAAGCAAATCTATGACCTCTTGAACTGTAACCCACGAAAACAGAATCTCATGGTTCCAATCTCCCATCGCTGTGTCTTACCCTCGTACAGCCAATCAGAGACGCCGTTGAAGACCACCCCTTCCTGTCCAGAAGACGTGAGTCTCCAGGAGCTGCTTGTGACATCCGCCTGGTAGTAGATGTTGTTCTCAACACGTACACCTGACGACAGATGGGTCACATGGTAACGTACACCTGACGACAGATGGTCACATGGTCACGTACACCTGACGACAGATGGTCACATGGTCACGTACACCTGACGACAGATGGGTCACATGGTCACGTACACCTGACGACAGATGGGTCACATGGTCACGTACACCCAGTGGTGGTCCGTCAGGGCTAGATTGGATAAATCAATGCATGGTTCTAATAAATACAAGTACAAAAATCGTGAACTATATTATTAGTTAAGTTATTATTTATATTTAAAATTCTATTTTTTAAATTTTTTAATAAACTGTTCGAATGAACTGTGGAGGCTAACAGTGACACCTGATGGCTGACGATAATAGCAGTGTCTCGTTGGCCTCACTCCTGCATTCGCTTAGCCCAACAGAGTACCCTTGTGACAAGAATAACAGTAAAACCAAACAATCAAATGTGCTGGGACGGGGTATGCTGGATATTCTGTAGCGGAACCTGTGATCATGTTTTTATTGACCAATCACTGATTGGCCTCTGATTGGCGGCTAAGTTGTTAGCTAGCAGGTTACCGTAATTTAAAAAACAATGGCTGATGGAGATGGGTAGACAACTGACAACAATGACGGACTTTCAAACACGTGGCTGCAGCTTAAATACAGATCGACATTAAACCATTATAATTTTGAGGGTTTGTTAGACCTGGGAATACTGGGAGAGTGACAAATATGAACAATTTGGATTTGATGATCAGGGTTGATTTGATGATCAGGGTTGATTTGGTGATCAGGGTTGATTTGGTGATCTGGGTTGATTTGGTGATCGGGGTTGATTTGGTGATCAGGGTTGATTTGGTGATCAGGGTTGATTTGGTGATCAGCGTTGGTGCACGTTCAGTAGAGTAGAAAAGAAGAACCACTTCAAAGCTAAGAGACGAAGTCTCAGGGATCTGTTTGTTGTGCCAGGCAGGAGGGGTAAGGGACAAAATGCTGTCTGCCTGTGGTTTTGTCTCCCTGTTGAGTCCGATAGAATATTGATGCAAGAAACTCACTAACGCCACTGAAATATACGCATTCTTTTACTCTAAGTTATCTTGCAAAGTCAACTTTAAAAGTGCAGAATGGAGTAATTGCTGTGGGGGAAGGTTATAGAAAATAACCAAAAAGTCATTTTTTTTCGTTGTCTCTGCTGAAACGAATGTTGAGGAAATGCACTTCCTGTAGGAGGATACAGCAGAAGGGTTGGCTTGACGGGTGTACAGACACGCAGAAGATGCTGGTGAATAATGAGCTCATCTGAAGTGATAACATAGACAAATATGCAGAGGATGCTCATGAATAATGAAGCCCTCTCTGTCACTGCCAGAACAACACACACCGCTGCAGGGCATCCTGGGTAATGGATTATGTTGGAGGTGCAGGTATAAATAGCGTGGGAAGTAGATAAATATGCTATCAAATGGTTAATTACTTTGAGCGTCTACTCTTACAGAAATAATGAAACGATTATTCCATGGTTAATACTCTTTGGGTGGTCGCATTACTTACAAAGAAAGATACGTTAGGAAACAACATGTCTTGGAGCAAGAGTTTAATGAATAATACTGTTGTTGGATTTACTTCACATGATTTAAACCTTATAGGGGTTGGGTTTTCTTCTATGTCAGAAGCAGCCTTTGATCAACGTTCACCTTTGAGCAGGGGTTTCTAAATTATATTTTACACCTGCAGTATTACAACCTTGTGTAAGAGTGAACATGGACTCTCAGATTCACAGGTCTCTGCATTGTGATACAAGGAAGGAAAGGTTTAAGAAAACATATTTCACAACACTTGCATTACCTCAATATGGATACTATAGTATGTTATACCATTGTTACCCTATATTATTTGTCATTCTGACCACCACTCACAATGTTGTTATGGTACAGTGGTCCGGGCTCAACACTAATAAATATCAGCATCAAGTCTTTCAGTTCTTCTCTGCAACCAACTCTTGTTCAGCGCCTGAAATCCTGCTGTTCACGGCGCGGTACGGCTTTCAGAGGGAGACAGGGAGACTGTCAGGTTCAGCCATCTCCTCTGGCTACTGCCCTTTGTGCATGAGTCCACCAATGAGACGAGTCCTGTCTGATCTGAGGTATTAGAGCTTGGATTTCAACCCTCCCCCCTCCTCCCCCCTCCTCCTTCCCTCCTCCTTCCCTCCTCCTAATACCGTTCCATCTGGAAGACTTGCTATTTATTTATCAAGCCAAATAGATGGTATAATAATGGATGGTTGTGCCTATCGCATCTGTGAAAATGAGGCCAAATATTTATCTTGTCGGTCTGTATTTAGGTGGCAGCAGTGTGCGCTCAGCGGAAGCTGTCTGATTCAAACTAAACGGATCTCCTCACGCAACGCTGTGCTTCAAACAGCATGCAGGATCTTCAAAAGCAGAACATGTTTTTTGTTATGCATTTTCTTCTTCCAAAATGCAAACTAAACATAAAAGGGCAAGCGCTGTGATGCCCAGGACTACACACGGTACAGTAAAGCATCATGACACAGATTTGCGTACGAGCGATGGATGGGTCTGCGCAAGCCCTGTCCCCATGCTTGGCTGGGTGACATAATGAACAGGATCCAACCCTGCATGAGTGAACATCGATGTCTTGCTTCCCCCACAGCCCTGGGGGGGCCTGGGGGGGCCTGGGGAGGGGCCTGGGGGGGCCTTGGGGGGCCTGGGGGGGCCTGGGGGGGCCTGGGGGGGGCCTGGGGGGGCCTGGGGGGGCCTGGGGGGGCCTGGGGGGGCCTGGGGGGGCCTGGGGGGGCCGGCGGCCCCTCTGACCCCGGGAGCAGCCCACTCACCAGCTGCTGACCCCGAACACCCCAGGAAGCAAACTGCAGGATGGAGTCCGACACCTCCGGAGGGTTCAGCTCCCTCACTTCCCTGGATCAAACACAAACACCATCAGGTCACTGGATCAAACACAAACACCATCAGGTCACTGGATCAAACACAAACACCATCAGGTCACTGGATCAAACACAAACACCATCAGGTCACTGGATCAAACACAAACACCATCAGGTCACTGGATCAAACACAAACACCATCAGGTCAGCTCCCTCGCCTCCCTGGATCAAACACAAACACCATCAGGTCATTGGATCAAACACCATCAGGTCACTGGATCAAACATAAACACCATCAGGTCAGCTCCTTCACCTCCCTGGATCAAACACAAACACCATCAGGTCACTGGATCAAACACCATCAGGTCACTGGATCAAACACAAACACCAAGCTCCAACATGTCCTACAGACTTATGTCTCTAGTACTGTCCGTAGTACTGGGATGTGTAAATGTAGCTTTTCTATGAACAACCTTTTGCTTTTGGAATTACTGAAAGTGATGTATGATTTTTGAACTCAATATGAATTCATTTTAATGTTGTTGAGGAAAGGCTTTTTCAACTTTCAAACATATTTGCATTCTTAGCAGTTGCTGTGGAGTAAACAGCCCATTATTACTGTAAACCATCACATCTGTCAACTTTCAAACTGAAATGTCAGAACTGTCAATCATAATAATTACATATTCACCATGTAAATGTAAGGGACAATGACAATGCTGCTGTAAATAGCCTGAAAGCAAAACATACTGTACCTGGTATGTAAGTTGTAGATCAAGTAGGATGCAAGAAAGGATTGCAGGAACACCTTGAATAAAATGAACAGAATAAAAATGAATGGAATGTTTTATGACATTTTTTTTCCAATGAAATTGTACTTTGTTTTAGGGTTGTTTTTAAGGGTTGACTTTCTCTGCGTCACATTTTTTTGTAAATATTGATTTGGGGCAGTTTTCTGGTAAAGCAGTTATCTACACTCAAAGTAGTAGAGACTGGGGTGGACAGACAACCTTGCACTTCCAACTGAAGCTGATATAAAAAGGACATTATCATAAAATGATCATTCACCAACCTTTGATTTCATCATCTATGGAGGTAATGGTCCTATAGTTGAGTGGCTCTGCCAGATAATCAGAGATTGTATTTGCATAACAATATTACAGTGGGCTAACCCTGGAGCACACTGACAAATATAGAGGCGTTCCAGTTGCTTTAACCGAAGCTCAACTGCCCGTGGATATGAAGTCTGCCTGACTGAGGCAGCAGCCTTCAGTCTGCCTTACTGACGCAGCAGCCTCTAGCTGAGGCAGCAGCCTTCAGTCTGCCTAGCTGAGGCAGCAGCCTCTAGCTGAGGCAGCAGCCTTCAGTCTTTATCTGGGCCTTGCCTGCGTGACTCACCGGAGAATCTGACGACTAAAACAGACTTGTCCTCTGTCAAACTGCCTTCTAGTTTATTCAACTGACACTTTGATAAGTGATGATTTTTTGATAAGGCTGTCAACACAGACAGCTAAACCGTGAGGGAGGAACTATGAATGGTGAAGATCAGAAAATGGAAACTAAGTTTGTTGGTGTTTTTTATGAGGTTGGATGAAGGACAAAGCTGAAGTGGATGTCTGTAGAGAGTGATGGTAGCTCGTGGGTAAAACATGATAAATGTGGACCACTTCAAGCCTATGGGAAAGGAATAACCAATCAAGAATTAGACTCAAATGTTTTTGTTTATAACCTGCCAGATACTTCACAATGAAGCATTTGAAACATTTCTCATGCTTTAAATGTCAGTTTTCACAGATGGAAGAGCTGTGCAATGACATTTGCTTTGGATGAGTGTGTGTATATTGAAAATGTGGCTCTATTCATCTCAGGTTCAATAAGTTCTCGTCAGCGTATACCCATAGCTTATTGCTATTGTAATGTCACCTTAAATGTTTCAAATGTACCATATGTTATATAATGTTGGCCTCAAGAACAAAAAGTGATGATGAAAACAGTAATAATTATTATTTCACCATGCCTATGAACATGTAAACTTGCTAAATGTACTGTTTATAAACAAGGAGATGGGGCCAAATCCTAAATGTCTCACAGACCAAGGATACAGTCCTGCACGCACCAAAACACAGCATGATGCAGCACACCGCTACATATATGATCTCAAACACCCATCCGCTTCCATACCTCCAGCTATACCCTTCTGATTACACAGGAACAATTCCCAACAACGTCCACGCATGCTAACACCACGAGCTACGGAGACACCGCATTATGCTGCAAAACGGCAGCTGCATTATGATGGATTCATAAGGCGATGTGAGACGCTGATGCAGAGACAGGTCATTAGTCTCCATGGAGGGCTCCTGTCTCCGTGACGATGAACACATCTGCTCAGCCCATCTCAGAGGAGCTCAGCTCCGGCACATGAGGCAGTCTGCATCCCACCAACCACCTCTCCAATCCGCCGCTACGATAATGACCCTCATCAGAACCATCAACAAGCCTTTTGTCCGTGGACACAACTCAAACAAATAGGTTCATTTGGTGTCATGTGGCTGTGCCAGTCTTCATGCAGCATGCCGCATTCATTCAAAGGCAGATGCATAACATTACAGACCTGGCTGAGAGACGTTTCTGTGGTATGAAGTGTACAGTAGTAACCATGCTCTCAGAGGGGTTTCTCCCGGGACAACAGAAACTGAGGCCACTGATGTATTAATATTTAATATCGGTCCAGAAAGCGTTGGAGCTGGAGGTGGTTGTTGCAGTACTACTAGCCCGTAATGAGGACGGTGACTGTGGGAGGCCCGCGTTAGGGGACAGACATGTTCCCAGAGAGCTCGTTTCCATCTGACCCTGTTAGGGGACAGACATGTTCCCAGAGAGCTCGTTTCCATCTGACCCTGTGAGGCATATTGACCAGCTTTTAGAAATGATGACATTATCTTTATTTACATCTTGGTGTAAACATAGCAGGATCTTTTCATATTCACACAGCTAGATAATATTAGCCATTAGCCTACTAGATCATAGTTAGGAATGTATATAAAAGGCTGTGAATTGTTCAACTAGGCATATGTGAGCAACAAAAAAAAGGTGATTTACAAATACATCTAATTTATAGGCTATTCCACATTTGAACCTCTGTTACTTCTATTCTTCAAACAACTCCAACAAAACATGAAAACAATCTAAATAGTAGAGGAAAGTAAGCATTTTAAAATGTAATACGAAAGGACTCTTTAATACATTCCTTCCCTCATGTAATTTTCCATAATGCTTCCTCAAAAAATGTGCAATCCATTCCTGTAAGGATGTTTTTCAGATTTCAACCGGATCTTATAGACTAGTGTTGGTCACAACATTTTTTCTGTCGACACAAAGAAAGATAGACCTTGTGATATGGACTGTTGTCCTTTTCAGACAGCAGGTAAAACAAATGCCCTTCTCTAGACCGCAATGATAATGAGTTTGCCTAGTGTGCGCGCAGCCCATTTCTATCTTTAGATCCGCACCTGAGAGCTCCCGGTCCCTTATCTTTGCAGCACGGACAGATCACGCATCTCTGCCGTGATTACGACGCTACGAACGAGCTGAAAGCCACGAGAGCCCGTGTTCCGCCTGTGTTCCGATGCGATAGAGAAGAAAACAGGTATAGATACGGAGGATACATTATAGAACGATTTCCTTCATTTTTATAGCGGCCAAACTGCAGAACAAATGCAATTTATTAGTGAACAAAGACAGCTTTTTTTCCCATTGTAAATAATTGAAAACAAGGTCAAGTGGAACGACACTTCTACATTTTGATAACATTCCTCGCACGTGTGTCATAAAATGAATCATTTACTTGGGTTATAGGAATTATGTAAAATGGAAATCATCAAGACCAGAATTAAAGGGATGTCCTTCTGTCACTAAAACGCAATGTTGTAAAGCTTGTGAAAAAGAAAGCTGCTACTAAACCAAGAGACATCAGAATCCGGTTTATTCGCCATGTATAGGCCTACACAAACACGGAATTTACTGTGGCAGGAACAATAAATATATACTAAACATGAATTAAATAGGCCCTAGTCTGACATTATCAACATTATAGTCAACTGACTGATTGCGTTGTTGCTAGGCTATTGCATTGTGGAAGAATTTAGTAGTTTCTTAGTGTTTTTAAAGCTGGTAAAACGTGATCTAGCATCGTTCAGGCTGTTTGAAAGGTGAGATGTCCCAACCCCCCTAATGATCGATCGCCTTCACTAAACTGTAGTGAATCATAGGATTTGGTCGCAACAGTCCCTTTCAATGTAGTCTACCACCACCCATGAAAAGATCGTCTTCCTCTTAATGTTACGGTGTTCGATGCAAGCGACGCAAGTACATCTCACAATTTCCTCATAAATTGTACCCTCTAGTTTGTGTTGAAATCTATCTCAGATGCAAACGTGTCTCATGCAAGCACTTTAGCCGCTCAATCACTTTTTACTTGTTTACAGGAAGTGTAATTTACATGATTTCCAGCTAACCTCATTCTTCACGTTGTCACTTAGCAGAGCTACTTTTAACCAAATTCCTCGAACATCACAGCAGTTATTAGTCATGCAGATTTTTTAGAGGAACACGCACATAGTGACACCGTGCTCGGTATTTCAATCTACAGTTGTAGTTATGAACTGAGAAAGCAGGCCCTAACCAGAGTCTTGTATAAAGGCAGGCTGCCGATGTTACTTGAATTTAAACACGTTTTTCCTCCAAATTATGCAATTACTGTAAGCATTGTTTTCCTATATAGACCTTTCCCTGTTTCTATGTACAATTTATGCCCTGGGATTAAACATTGAAGTGTTAATAAAAAATAACTGGTCATTTTTAAAAGGCAAATAACAGTTTTATTGTGTTGCTATGAATGGTCAATGGTTGACAGCCAGGTATTGTTATTTTTCAAGTCTGTTCTTCCAAGATGGTCATGTTTTTTTCTCCAAAAATCTATTTTTATCTCCTTTGTCTGAATAGGTAACCGTAGCAGTATAGGTCATACTGCTGTGAGTGTTTTCTTTTCATGCTTTGGGACAAAAGAAATCCCCCTACCAGGTGTAACCTGCCTCTGTAGCGCCATAGCTGCACCCTAGCTGGGCCATAGCTGCACCCTAGCTGGGCCATAGCTGCACCCTAGCTGGGCCATAGCTGCACCCTAGCTGGGCCATAGCTGCACCCTAGCTGGGCCATAGCTGCACCCTAGCTGGGCCATAGCTGCACCCTAGCTGGGCCATAGCTGCACCCTAGCTGGGCCTTGTTAGTGGTCAACACCTGGATCATCAGCTGAGAGCCACCAGTCTCCTTACACCGTCCATTACTAAGACCAGCACAGCCACACACACACCCCTGCTGGCTCTCTCCTCCAACACAACGTTAAACGGGGGACTGGATTGAGCAAAATGTGGCTGAGCTGAGACTGAAAGTTCCTGTTTGTTTTGAGTTACAGCCATTTTGGAGTGGGACGCTATACGCAGAGGCAGACAGCTGATCCCCTGTTTGCGAGTGTCTCTGTGTGTGAGTGTGTAGGTGTGTGTGAGTTTGTGTGTGTGTGAGGGGGGGGGGGGGGGGGGGGGGGGGGGGGGGGGGGCTCTGGTCCTCAGGTTGCTGTGTTGTTGCTACTAGCACAGGAAACCAACCAGAAGTGGTATGGCTACAAGAATGTCGAACCAACACATCCTGTACTTACTGTAAGTCGCTCTGGATAAGAGCATCTGCTAAATTACTAAATGTAAATAGAATGTTGGTTTTAGAGATTTTTTTAAAACATTATGTCTTTGTTTTGACAGTTGTTAACCTTAATCAAAAAACTTTCAGAAGATTTATAAATTGGATTGCAGTTGCTTTGTGTCTGTCTGTCTGTCTCTGAATTAGATTACTGTCCTGTTGGTCGGTGAAATGGGTTGTTTCTCAAAATCTGAGGTTTAGAAAGAAAGCAATTTTCATTAAATATGAGTCTTGATTCTGGTTTTGATCATCACATTCAAATTAAACATACATTGGTTTTAAGATGTCCCATTTTCCACATGGTCAGACATAATATTATATTATTAATTTATACTTATCAATAACGTATATACCAACTATTAGGATCTAAGGATATAAGAAGATTCTGAGTTAACATGATTTTATGCTATCTTTTTTTATTATTAATGTCTTAAATAAATAAAAATATTCAGAACCCATTTAGAAAAGCAAGGTCAACCCTGAAAGCTGTTTTGTTCATCGAAAAAAATTATATATATATATATATATCCATATTTTAAGAAGTTAATGGTTTGAATTGTATATCATAACCTCAAAGCAAGGTCCTTTTCACCACGGAGCATTATCTGAGGTTTATTACAGATATGCCATTAGAGTCACGCACTGCATTACCAGTCCCTCTATTCTGCTAAATGCAGACACTTCCTCCTACAAGGACCGTTGGATGAAGGAGAAAAAATTCCATCTAGTTGAATAATTACATGATCTATTTTCAGCTTAGTTAGAGAAGAGCTCCTCTTGAAAACCTTTCCTTGAACTCCTCATTATCGATTATTCTAGTTAAATGCTGCATGGTAATATTAAATGCTGCATGGTAATATTAAATGCTGCATGGTAATACTAAATGCTGCTTCATAAGGTTGAGGGTAAAGCTTTAGGCGTTTGAACATTTACACACAAGTGGGTAAAATGCGTACACAGTAACCTGGACAAATCTACTAGTGGTTTTAGGAGATAAACGTTTAATACTTGAACAGGGGGGAATTCCAGGAAGCAGGTTATGCAACATAACCGGGTAAGTTAACCCACCAACTGATTCACAATGTTGCAGCAACCTACTGGCAATGTTGCTACAACGCTGGGTGTCTGCTGGGGAGTTAACTTACCCAGGTATGTCACATGACCTGCTTTCTGGAATACCCCCCTGGACGGCTGAAGTGCTGCTTGGTGATGTATTCTTGAGGTCTACACAGCAAGACTACAAACACATCGTACAAGTCCTCAAAGGAGACCAGAATACTGCTGCACAGTGCAGCAGTACTTAGATCTTGTCTCACCCTTCAACCATGGAGGATGCAAATTCAGATAATTATACAAAGACTTGCATTTCAACAAGACCACTTGACTATATGAACATGACCACAGATTTCCACTAGTAAGTGGCTTTTATACAACACAATTATAAAGTAAAATGAAAAAAAAAAACAACACAAAACAATTGTAATGTTAATAATCCATCTCATAACCATCTGAATGAGATGTCTAGCCGCTGAATGACTTGGCCAAATAATAACCTCAAACTTCAAATGAAAGAACAAAGTCAAGGATCTATGTCTGTATAAATTTGTAATATTATGAATTTATATCCCATGTAGTGGAAGATTGTAGGTACTCATCATTAATTATGTTCTCCATCATTCTTAGAGAAAAAAATGCTTTGATCCGCATTGAACAATTACAGCAATAAATCATTTTTCCAGATATTCCCAAAAACTCTCCATTGAATGAGGACAAATTATATAAAGTCATGCCAATGCTATTAGACCAAAAGGATTTGCAACCTCAAGTGCATACTGCAAAAGTAAAAACTGTTCTTCTATTAATCTAAAACAAAATCCAGTCTAAAATAATTACTTGCCTTTAACATTGCTTCTTTGCCAAATAAATGATGCAATAAATGTTTAACTTTTTGGACTTTCTGGATATACTGTAAAATACATAAAACTGTGTTGATGTTATTGTATGATTTATAATATTACTGAGATACTGACCTGTTTCACGTCATATCCCAGAAGGACAAAGTTCAGATCTGGAGATACTGAAAACTTAGACGCTTTAAATGTTGCCTGTGAAAAAACAATGATATAACAATAAAAGACCATGAGTGCGTACAGTAGAAATACCATTTACAGACCTTTTAATGTCAACTCTCTATATTATCAACCCATTGTAACCTTTACACTGAAAAGTGTGTAAACACCTTTCTCTTGTACTTGGTGCACAGGCCCACTGTACTGTAGACCACCTGTTTTACCTGTTTTATATCTTAAATGTACCACACAGCTGTCATTCCAAACAGTGGATGTTTTGGGGAAAAATAAAACCTGTCCAACATGGGGAGATGCCACTTCCAGCAGACCCTCCGAGAAGGGGGAGTCTGGGGTAGCAGCAGCCCATGTACATGTACGATCCCTGGGTAGAGAGGCAGGATGCAGCCCAGGGCATCCCGACTTCACAGGCAGAGAGTACTCACGAAGGTGGTGTTTTTCAGCAGGAGGTCGGTGTCATTGCTTTGTGTGTTCACTCTCAAGACATCGCCGTCACAGCTTCGAAAGATGATCTCCTCCTCTACCAGAGAGAAGAAGAGAAGTACAGATGTGTGGCTGTGTTCGGTGGTTTACATATTTGGTTTGAAAGTCAATGCTTGAAACATCAACTATCAACATGAAAAACAGGTTATTGCTTTGTACAACCCACAGTGACAATTACAGCATGGGGATGTTTACAAGACTGTGTGTACACCTTGGCGGTTTATCATCATGAGATGTTGCAGTCCCCCCCCCACACTCACTCACTCACACACAGTTAAGCAAGCAGTCAGATGGATTGGAGTCAGACTGTCACCACCAGCACCCCCTGTGGAGTAAAAGCACTTGACGAGCTGTAGAATATGTTGTTTTTCTCAGCAAATATCAGTGACTACTTGTCACGGCGAGATATCACTTCAACTGTCAAAAAAATGGCAGGACTCAAAATGTAATACAAAACCAACTTCAGGAAGAGATTTTATTAATTACTTTGATGGGTCCAAATCCTTTGAAAGTCCCTCACCTCAAATTTGCATCTATTCTAGTCCTGAGGCGTCAACGTTGGGTAGGAGGGTGGCGAAACGGAGGAAGCTCGAGAGAGCTGTCTTGTTTTGTGAGCAATAGCTGATGTGGCAACTAGATCACCAATGGTACTATTTCAGATTACAGTCTTTGTCATTGGGACTATGGGCATACATAACCCCTCTGGTGCTCTTCTGGGGGTTTGCAGTAAATTACATTTAAGATTCACAGTTACTTGGCGTAAATGTATTTGCATATACAGTAGAGTCACAAACCGGTGATCCATTAGATATGATTGTCTCTAGAGGATGGAATCGTTCACTGAATTGGCACATCAAAGTCTTCTTTGACAGCTTTCATATTGTTGTCGTCTTTGGGACTATGGTTTTCAGTGGAAGTGACAACCAATCCGTAGCTGTTTGTGCACCATTAATTAACATTCAACTTTTTCGTCAACAAATCATATTTGCTGTCACCTGAGCCATGAACAATGGAAAGCTTTCTTAAAGAGCAGGTCATTTTTTCACATAGTTGAGAAATAGTCTTTGCCAACAGCAGACACTGACAGATGGTATGTAGGAGAGGCAGTGTTGTGGCCCTGACGTTCTGTCTCCTTATCACCACAGCAGACGCAGCCAAGCTCACATGCATCTGTGCCTTATCAAAGTCTTTATGTAATATAACAAAACAGTTACATCTTGAACAATTCCTCTCTGTAAAGACAGTTGCTGTATTACGTAATCAGTACGGGTTTTCCCCAGTGGACGCAAAATATTTATAATTAAACTGTTGTAAATATGTTACCAAGCAAATATATTTACCAAGATGTGAGATTTGTTAATGTAGTGTTCCATTTTACGGTAGACTCATGTATATGTGCGACTCAGATTCCATGCTGACCTCTGTAACATCCGCTTGCCTCTCCCACCTGTCCATATCACCGTACCCAGCATATTAAAGACACAATGGCAACAACATGTGTTTGTAGAGCACGCTCTCCTCTCCATTCCACAGGCGTTGCAAAGCACGGTGACAAAAGTATAAAAGCAGCTCCATTTCATTTCATTGCACTCATCCGCAGATCGGGATCCACAACAGCTATGATTTTTGAAACCAGCCCTCCTATTTCATCCTAGTGTTATTAACGAATTGAAGTGCAAGGTTGAGACAGATGTTTTGATCGGAGTGTTACCACAGCAGTGAAAATGTGTGGTGTGCAGAGTTTGACCAGCTGGTTCTGCTCTGCCATAATTGGCATGTCACTGTGTGAAAATAAGAAGGTTTGGTGGGAAAAGAAGAGATTTCTAAAGAATTACCAGGACTCTGCTGAGTTCAGTGGGATCAGTGCTTATTTAGCTCACCAGTGACGAACAGGCATCTGGAGATCAACTCATTAAGCATGGACATCTGGTCATGGAATAAGATTATTTTTCTTATTTGTGTTTTTCTCTGATTTCAAAGTTTTAGACAAAAGTTATATTTGTCAGGTCAAAGTTGTGCAGCACACTTTCTGTAATGAATGCAGAAATGCTGCAAGAATGTAAATGATTTCTCTATGGGCCATTTGTAATGCATCCTAAACATATCCTCTAAATTGTAAAGAAGTCCTAATGGTTGTAGATTTTAGTTGGTCCAAAGTCCTTTATTGAACAGCAAATTATTTAACTGCAATACCACTCCCAGTGGACCACATTCAAAACCAAGGAGAAATCTTCAGCTAACATTTATTGTTTATTTAAATTCTTTATTTAACCTTTATTTACCCAGGCAAATATCATTAAGAACAAATTCTTATTTACAGTGATGGCCTGTATATATATTGTATATTTCTATGTGTACAAACCCCATTAAAAAAAACACATTCCATATTTCTAGACTTTAACAATCCTATCCTGCAAGTGTCTTGATGTATGAATAATGTAATGGAGGGCTTGTATCTGAGGTGTGCCAGTGAAGAAGCAGCTCTTCAAGGGTGTGCGCTCCGGTAGTGACGACGGGAGCTTTCTTAAGGATGAATGACAAGGCCCGTCTCTGAGGAGCCAGGAACAGAGCATGCCTGGGAGGAGACGGCCTCAGTCCTGTGCCGGGGAGGAGACGGCCTCACTCCTGTCAGAAGACTGAGGGTGGAGCGGTGACAGTCTGACAGCACCTATACCAACGATCTGACTTCCACTCTTTGACAAGAATACTCAAAAGGGAAGAAGCGGTCTGTCATGAATGCCGCGATTCCTGATGCGTTATTCATGACGTATGGAGGGAAGTCTCCGCTTGACTATAGAGAACAATAGCCGCTGGAAAGGTTACATAACGGTTTTACCCTCAGCTGTCCACATCAACAACCAGGGTTCTAAATTAACTTTTTTGATCACCAGCCAAGTTGGCTGGTAACTTTCTAAAGTTACCAGCCAATCAGAATCTCCACTAGCCAAATTCTTTCCGGTGAAAATAAAAACAATTATGAGTTTCACTGAATGCATTTCATCATTTTATTAACATTGTTGGCATGAAAAACACAGAAAATGAAGTAAAATGAAGCACAGAAGTATGATGCAAGGGTATGTGAAATCACCAACACGTGACTAAGTAAGAACACGATTTATTGTATATGTACGGTGGCCGACATGAGCAAACGCACTGCAAACTAAGAAAACACATGCATATAGACAAAACACAAGCAAATTAAGAAAATATCTTAATTAATTTGACAACACATGCGTAGCATTCAGCAAACGCGCTGCAAATACGCACAACACAACCAAATACATAAACACTGCAAATACGCGTTGCAAAAACAAAAGCACGCAAACCAAAAACGCATCCAGTTATCACAACGGAAGTTTTCCAGGCCTCTAGGGGGAGATCCAAGTGGAACATCTTGATTTTTGGCCCCATGGAGCGAGAGAGAAAGAGAGAGCATATGAAAAGTTTGGACCAACATCGAAGTAAGTCTTTTGAAAAACTGTAAAAGAGGAGGGGCACATGTAAAAATGAATACTAATCTTTTTATGTTGCCTCTTTACTTCGATTTTGGTCCCCTTATTCAAAACAAACTTCTCATCTGCCCTCTCTGGTTCGAAAATCACGCTCTTCCACTTAGCGCTCCTACTAGAGGCCTGGAGCAGTTCCGTTGTTATCTGGATGCAGCTTATTTCTGTTTGTTTTCGGGCTTTCCTTTTTGCAGCGCGTTTCTATATTTGCAGCTTGTTTATGTAGCCCATTTGGTTGTGTTGTGTGTATTAGCAGCGCGTTTCTATATTTGCAGCGCGTTTGCTGAATGCTGCGCATGTGTTGTCAAATACATGAAGATGTTTTCTTAATTTGCTTGTGTTTGTCAATTTGCTTGTGCTTTGTCTATATTTGCAGCGCGTTTGCACATGTCGGTCACCGTATAAATGGCTAAAACGTCCATTCACATCATCATGAGATTGACTCCTGCCCCTGCATTTACAGTAACGTTTTGTCCTAAGCAGGCTATAATTAAACTGACCCAATATACTCTTTATTAAGAACAATGTATTTACATTACACTAGACTGTGTCAGTAAGCAACATAATTTTTCTTATGCGTAGACTACATAAGGCAATCCTTACAAAACATGACAACATTTTCATTGTCAAACACAAGCCATTCCCGACCTGTCAGCCATTTGGCATTACATTTTCTTTTCTTCGTTTCTCTAGTGCTATCAATATCCTCATCCCCTGCCTCGTTCCTCTTCTCGCCCCCAGAACTTTGTCCTAACCACCGCCGCATTAAGTTCACTTTTTACTTTACTAGCTAGCTCTTATTACCTCCTATGATCCGCTATGCTTCGTTTGACTTCTTCCTTGTTTTCTGGTGGAAACTCCGTTCGTTTCCACGGTTTCTCGCGCCGGTTTCACTTCAACTGCGCGCAGCCAATGGTCGTATAAAACGTTATTACGTACCATTATGGCACAGTGTTCATTGGAAACTCAGGAAGTACTGCCAGGGGGATAAATGACCAAGAACCATGCCGAAAACAGAGCCTTATGTATCATTCATGTAATGCCTCATGTATCACCGGCCAAACTGGCTAGTGAGTTTTTATTAACACCCGCCAAAATGAATTTTAACCCGCATTTGGCGGGTTGGCGGGTGTTAATTTAGAACCCTGTCAACAACGTTTGAGTAACAAACCAATAAAAGACGGCTAGGAAGCAAAAATTGTAAAGATTAAAAAAGGCATGAGGACTTTAATGAGAGTTGCACAGCCGCCTCGCTAGTGGAAAATAAGTAGAACATGTGTCGTAAAGCTCCCTCAAAACTATTACATTCAAATGGTTAGTAGGGAACATCAATCAAATGGTTTCCACTAGCATGGCAGCTAATGCTAACTGTAGCTAAGACGGATAAACCAAAGAGCTTCAAATGAAGTGAAAAACATGAGCACCCGTCTGTCACTCGGTACGTGTTCAAAATCTTGGCAGGTGCCTTTAATATAGATCATGAAGTCCCTTCTGATCTGCCAGATCTGGAGCTATTAATGATTACAGATGGCAACCCACAAATGGTCTACGTTATATAGTACAGTACATTCCTCGTAAAGAGCGAACAAGGGGAAAATTGATCAGGCCCACAACATAGTAACTGTAGCTCAATACAGTCTTGCTTAGACAAGACAACATGCTTTTGGACTCAAGTTTGGCATTTGAAATGTGAACGCACATGCTCTACCAGCAAATGATTGCTTTCCAATTTGCATCCAACATTCTGCACAGTTGTTTGCATCTGAACTTAACATCAACCCGCACCTTCACCCTAAACCTTAACACTAACCCTAACCCCATCTTTAACCTTTACCCTAACACTAACCCTCCTTTAACCTTCTTTGCTCACAAGGAAATTGACTTTAGAGCGTTGCAGAAACAATTTATATTGTGTCTGAATAATAATAACAACAGTAACTACACATTTGTACAAACCCTTTTGATATTTCTTCTGAGATTTAAATGTTTACTTTTGGGCTTTGCAATCTTTCATTGTTGTTACAGGAGAAGATATTTGTGATAGGTAATTGAACAAAAGACAATACGTTTTCACCAAACAGAAGTTATTATAAATTAGGACTTAGCCCTAAATAGTGGATTGCAAGGAAAACTGAACAGCATGGGTATCTCATTTAATGATTGGCATCTACTTACAGGTGGAACCATTAAACTAAAGATGGGAATTTAAACGTGTTCACATTCTTCAAGTGGAATGAGTTGGAATGAAGTATGAATTGGCTCAGACAAACAGAATACACTCACCGTTAATCCACACAGCCTCAGGGTTGTGAACCTGGAAGCTTTTCTGAAACAAATCATCGAGCGTCAGCTGGCTCCCCAGGGACGTGGACCCGTCGTCTGGGAACACACAACAGTCATGCAGATCAAACTCCGTGCAAGAAAGTCGAGTCAACCTCATCTGCAAATGAAGGACTTGGACGTATTGAAAGCCAAGGCTTTCTGATATCAGTTCTACACGTTTAACATTGATTGGGCTGAATTATTTAAAGCATGTGAATGGTTGGTTCATTCCTCACCTTTTGACAGGAGAACGATGGCGAGTCCTATAAGCGACAGCACAAGGATGATGACCAGCAGGGAGATGGCTATCCCCTTCCAGTTAGTGTCTCCTCCGATATCCCCTAGGTCCTGTGGGAAAATTAGGTCAATCAAGATGATCATCTATATGGATATATATATTTACAAACTCAATGTATTCACAGTATATGGCATCATGATTACATTCTGACCATAGCCTGACAGTTAGGAATTCAATTGGTATGTTAGTAGAATACATTTCATAGTAATATATATAGCAGCTACAATTATTATATTACTATATTAACTCCTGTCTGTTGAATGTTTATAAAGTTTTACTTCCAATATATATTGAGTATAACGTTGATGTTGCTATCGTTGAAGCCTGGAACACCGTGTTGTGATCGCACAGACGGGAAACGTTTGACCTCTGTGTGAAGGCTGGTAAACCCAACAAAAACCTCCAGAACTAGGGCCCACATAAAAGACCAGTGAACAGTCGTTCACAGAGAGATATTCTACAGTGAAAAATCTGTTTTCTCGCCAGTGTTTTCTACAAGGCCTCCTGGAGGCTGAGGTTTCTTTAGAGATGGACCGTTATCTGGTGTTACCATCTCACATGACAATGTCCTGCTGCACCCCTGTCTCCAAGACACCTCTCACAGATCTGTCACAAATCAGTGGACACAAAGACAGGCGCTCTGCAGATCGATACCCAGTCTGCTGTCCTCCGCCCATCCTTCACCCCCCCCCACCCCCCCTCACCCCCCCCCCCCTTCACCCACCCCCTCACCCCTCAAGGGACTCGAGGTTGGTTGACATCTAAACACATCTTAGTTGACAGCCCACTTTCAGTGTAACAAGCTAACAGACCAGCTCATCTGTTGACAGCTGTAAATATTTTTGGTCTCATTCCAATTCTAGAATCAGAGAATGTGTTTAATACTGCATGAGGACGTTTATTCTTTACAATGCAAAAGAACAAAGACTTGGGGTTTGATTGCGTGAAGCAGAGCTGTGAATTTGGAGCTCACGCACAAAATAGAAACAATATGTTGGAGAAGTTAAACTGTTATTCACAATTGTCATGTCACTATTTGTAGAAAAACAAGCTTGCCATCATTGTGCTTTGTTCTTTTACTCGTGAAAAACAATTACTCCCTCGATTGGCATACAAAAGACTATACGGAGCTTGTCAACTATATCTTGCTTGTCCCAGATGTAGAAGTAACTGGCTTGAATGAAAGGAATATGCTTGACAGTACAGACCTGACACAATAAAGCTGATTGCAGACAAATATCAAATCTAAAATCAAACAATGAGCCTAGTAATATAGAGACATCATTTGCAAGATAACTGCACACAGAAGAAGAAGCCGAGGTGTATTCAGTTTAGGCCCAGGAAGTCAGACCCTCTGGGTTCCAGGCCTCCGTCACGTTGTGTGAAGCCTTCTGACAGAGAGGAATCACAAACCATCCATCTCACACACTGAGCCCCGAGCAAGTAAGAAACCCTTTGCTTGTTAGTGGCAGTATTTGCCTTGCAAGTCCTTTAATTGGGGAATGTAATTTAAAGATAAATATCCTTAAGGCTAGTCTTCCGCAACTCCCCCTCCACCCCCCCCCCCCCCCCCCCCACACCCCTGCCGGCTCGTCCTTGGAGTGGGGAAACACATTAACATGCTGGATCAGTCCTGGGGGGGGGGGGGGGGGGGGATAAAGGAATCTGTTGAGGAGACTTTCCCCTAAAATAAACATAATTTTGCGATGTTGCTTGTGTTTTCTTTCTCTGCTCTCTGCAGCCTCATTAACCACACAAACCCGTATAACACCTCCAGGAACGCTATTCGCCGTTTGTTGCCAGACAGCTCGTTATTTATAGACCCTCTGAACCCTCACTTGGTTGTCAGGTTATTTATATTGTATTTCTATTGTTATATTGTATGGATGGAAGTTCCAATCAGCGTTGTGTTTCTGTGGCTCCTGAGCTTCACACCTCTGTCTGGGATGGATCACCTGGGGGCCCCTGTGCCTGCAAACACCTGCTCAAGATCACCAATGCTGCAGGGTTAGGGTCTGAATGATACCATCGGTCAGTTGAGGGTTAAGAGTTGGATTAATGCTGTTTGGCAATCTGACCCCTTTACACACGTCTTCCAGAAAGAGCATCGCATCTCCATAAAAAACTGAACATAGCAATACCAACAGCAGCAACCTCCCTATCAAAACCAAGGGGGAAGATTTTAGAGTGGAATTTTAATCACTTTTAGAGGAGAAAGGTAATCTCCTCATCCTGTTGTCTACACCCGCAAAGCGGTTTGCCCTTGCTCCCTGATGCAAGAGTGCAAAGATGGAGAGTGAAAGAGCAGGAGGGTGTGCTAAGGCCTTTGTCTGTGTACAAGTGTGTGTGTGCAGGCTGTTGAGCGAGGGAGACAGAGAGAGACAGAGAGAGAGAAAGAGAGAGAGAGAGAGAGTAAAAGAGAGACTCTTGTGATGTCTGCCTGAGTCTCCTCCTGGTCTCCTGGACCCGATAAAAAGGTTAAAGCTCCTCGTTTTCACCCCTGCCTGCAGCTCGCTCCTGTCATATTGAGGAACGACTCTCTCTCTGTCTCCCAAAAATATTATGCCAAGTCCTGCTCCCTGTGTTTGTCAGAGCCAGGCTGCAGGCTCTGCACAGAGGGCAGCGTCATAAATCCAACAGGCTCTATATATAGTGCTCCTCTCTGTCCTTCTCTCTCTCTATCACAGTCTCTCTCCCTCCTCTCTCTGCCTCTCTCTGTCCTTCTCTCTCTCTATCACAGTCTCTCTCTCCCCTCTCTCTGTCTCTCTCTGTCCTTCTTTCTCTCTATCACAGTCTCTTTCTCCCCTCTCTCTGTTTCCCTTTCTCTATCACTCCCTCTCCTCTCTCTGCCTCTCTCTGTCCTTCTCTCTCTCTCTATCACTCTCTCTCCAATCCCTTACACACACACATGCACACTGAGATGAATAATGTATCGGCCATCTTTGACCAGAAGCCATTGGACCTAACAGGGGAACCTAGACCTATTGTCTCTATGATTCAGATAGTGGAATGCACATCTGAAACAGCATTTTAAGTGGGTGTTTTCTCTAGGTTGAAATGTGCTCGAATGCTGCAGACAGAAAGACAGGCAGACAGACAGACAGACAGACAGACAGACAGACAGACAGAAAGGCAGGCAGGCAGGCAGGCAGGCAGGCAGGCAGGCAGGCAGGCAGGCAGGCAGGCAGGCAGGCAGGCAGACAGACAGACAGGCAGACAGACAGACAGACAGACAGACAGACAGACAGACAGACAGACAGACAGACAGGCAGGCAGGCAGGCAGACAGACAGATAGACAGACTCTTACATTTGAACTCCTTCCCCCTCGATAAGCACAGGCCCAGAGTTCAGTTACATACATTTTTTTTGCTTTTTTCTCACCATTTATCAGTCTTAATAATAAAAGTGGAAGGTGCTTTAGGATATCAAACTAAATTTGCCCCGAGTCCCAAGTTTTCCACATTACATATCTACTTGAAATCTCCTCCATATTTTTATGAGGTGCGAGGTGGATGACGATGGGGGGGGGGGGGATGATGAATTGGCAGGAAGCAAAATGCTAATAAACATCCCAAGGGCTGAATCTGAGTGATAATAAATCAGCCACACTGAATCGGGAGCACTTGACATTTCCGTCATCTAAAGGCAGAGGACTGCTGTGCTTCGCTGCTTATTCAGGACACAGTGTATTGAACAGAAGGCAAAAAGCAGAAGGGAATGTCCTCTGGTTGCATAAGGAGACTGCCTTGGTTCATTTGGGAACACTGTAGACTGTTCAACTACATTTCAAGATAAAACAAGCTGGATGAGGGTTATTATTCATGCCAGACCAGGAGGGAGACAAGCACTCATGCATTGGAGTTGGGACTGGACATTTTTGTACAAATAAGGTTTGAGATATTGGTCACAGTACCCAATATCCAATGCAATTCTTCAAAAACTTTTAAACAAGATATTTCAAATAGATTTTTAAGGACTTTTTCCATAGAGTTTACTTGCCTGTCTCAAGTAATGGTTTAAAGGAAAGTCTTTCTTTTTTTAATCAATACAGTAGAACAGTAGTGTGTGCAATTGGGACATCAGTATGTACGATGATAATATCCAAGCTATTACAGTTAGCTTCTTCTACATATTGACAGAAAACAGCAGTCTTTCTTCTAATCCAGTGTACCAAATAACCACATAAACATGTTTTAGAAAAGGCCCCTTTCTCTTCAAGACCCTTCATAAACTGTATGCAAACTTCACACAAAATAATCAATCGTCCATTGTTGTTGTTTTAATATTGTTATCCTTAACCAAACCAGTTTTTAAAAGGTGCCTTTAATTTACCTCAATCCACCCCATCACAAGCAAGCTGCCGGGTGTGACTCACTCATGTCCAATCAATACCCTAAACTAAGACTCTTTCCTTTGCTCTCAGTCTTGAAAACCTTCCAAAGTCATAAAACAGACCTTGTGAAGACGCTGGGTTTATTCTTAGCTTGATCCGATCGACAAGTCCTGGAGCCTCGGAGAGCCAGGCCTTACTGTAGCAGTAATGAGCGCGGAGGACACAAGTAGCCAGCCTCAAAGATTCCAGTTAGTGTAAGCTAAGTTAGGGATGCATCACATTAATGCTAATGCTGCTGCTAGCCTAGCTGTGTGTATAGACTGTGTATCGTTGGCTCTGTGAAGGTTTTGAGGCCCTTATCGGAGAGGCACAGCTTGTCTCCACTATGAAATGTTGTTGTTTTGACAGGGCGGTGAAACCAGCCCACCCACCAGGAGGTGTGGCTGTGGATGTGAACAGAGGTGCGGTGCAGGACGGTTAATCTGAAAATGTTTTGGCTGTGAGTTTTCCCTCAGTTTATTGAACAATCCGCTTCCACATTCGATATTACCCACTGACTTTTAGACTCTCTGCAGCTGACTGAGTATGATTCGCTTGCCAGGTTTTCCGTTAAAGCTCTCTCGACACACAACCTTCAAGCACACACACACTTTAGGGAAATCCTTCATGAAAAATTTAAAAGCTACTGTATTCTAAACTAATCCCCAAACTCTTGAGTTCACACTGTTGATTATTCCATTGGAGGAAAACATTGGTCGGAGGAAAACATTTGTCATCCTCATTGTTAACGTCGTGGTCCAGAGAAGACTTACTCTGCAGCTCTGAGTCTTCGACTAAAACACAGACAAGATGAGATGCTGATGTCTTGTGTCAACATGTCTGAGCAGGAGGAAACAACCTGGATAATTACTTAAACTGGGGATAAAAAGATGAGCTTTCAGGGTAAGAAAGAAGTAGTTTGCTCGTTTGAAAAGGTGAGCACAGACACATTGAGCTCCGCAATCAAACTGACAAATGTTGGCTGACAATCATTTTTCATCCAGGTTTTTAATTAAAAACAGGTTTAATGTTCCTCCTGTTGTTGGTCTAACACGGACAAAGGAGTCTTTGTCTGTTGAACTAGTTTTGATTATCATGGTTTGTTCAGTCATAACTTTCAAGGAGAGGCTTTTCTTTAACAGGAAATCTCTGAATGCTTTTTTGCACTTTTTTCAAGAAGCTGTTCCATGACCTAAGGTCACCAGAACTCACTCAAAAAACATCTGAAAGAAACAGAATATTACTTTCTGCAAGAAAGTGTATTACGATGAGGTTTATATCGCTCTTTTTGTCCCTTGTAAATACAATAACGTGTAGTGGGCAGGGATAAATGTGATGTGGAGCCCATGGGGCAACAGTTTGGATCTGAATGATGTCATTAGTCAGTCTGGAGAAGAAACCTGCACCCAGCACCTCTTAGCAATGCATCAGTATGATGCATCTGCAGATGTGTGTTTCCGAACGTCGTGTCTCTCATTACCATAGTGACATTCAGGACTTGACTTTGAAAATGTCACCCGTAGCAGACACCAATTTATCAAAGTTGCTGACATCTGAACCACTGGCCAATTTGAACCTGAAGTTGAATGTTGGATATGATAGAAGGAAGGGTAACAACATGTCTTTGTAGTCCCGCTATGATGCTGGCACGTTTCTCGACTCATCAAGGACGAACAATCCAACATCACTAAGGTCAACGATGACGATGTCAGTTTGACAATGTCAGTTTGCTTTGCAGACAATTAAGTCATTACTCAATGAAGGATAATTATACCCTAATATATAGCTTATTATAACGATCCTCACTCCTCACAATCTGCTTAGATTTTCACTACTATACATTTACTCATATTGCTGAACATTCTAACAGGAGAATTATACTCTTTGAGTGCCCACGTCTTTCAAAGGCTTTTAAATGTACTGTATGCCAGCAACAAGAGTGGCCTCAGTTGTGGATTGAGGGTTAATAAGCTGCCTTGTACTGTAGAATCAGTGGTTGTTGTTTCCACAGAGAATATTAGACTGGAGGGTGTAGCTTAGTGATTAGAGCATTTGATTTCAGAACAAAGTTCAAATCCCCCCTGTAGTGAACATGCTTTAGATAAAAGCGTCTGCTAAATTAATACATCCTTTTGTGACTATTCAATGATACAGTACTGCCTTGAATCTTTTGGACTCTTATGAAGTTACAATAAATACTGTTTATGACGGTTCAACTCCCTGATACTGAAAAATGTCGGTTTTAAAAAGCATGAAGATAGGAATCCCATGTCAATAAAAACATCCTAATCGTTTTTCTTAAGAGTGCCTTGGAAGGTTTTGAATCTAAATATGACTATTGTAAAGCAACAATTTGGACCTTAGAAAGCTGTGACTGTTCTTAAGCTAGTGTTGTCTGTCAGGGTTTTAAAACCTGGTAACTATCCTACTGATATAATTGACATTTAGGCCACCCTTGCATATCAGATCCCCCCCGTAGTGAACAACACTAGCTTAAGAACAGTCACCTTGTATTTTAACCTTAATTTCTGCTCTGAACACTTGTCTATTCTCTTTGGCTTTTCATGTTCATCATCGCTGTGTAAACAGTATTTCTCGACTTACATCTATATTGTTTATGCTTTACTTTTCTTAAATGGTTATTTTACCTCCTGTACAGCACTTTGATCAACCATGGTTGTTTATAAACGTGCTCTATAAATAGATATTGATTAATTGATTGATTGATTGATGGACATGGCAGCAGGTCTAGCTCATGGTTCCTCCTAGGGCTCAGCTATCACACGTGTTCAGGCTCTGCAGGTGTACCATACTGGCTCAAACATCACAAAACACCTGTCTGTGCTTTGGTAGAGTAATGGTTGTGGTGATCATTAGAATTTCCTTTCTTTAGATTTTTTTAAAGTGTTAATATGACTGTATTGTACTGTGTTCATAGTGTTAATATGACTGTATTGTGCTGTGTTCATAGTGTTAATATGACTGTATTGTGCTGTGTTTATAGTGTTAATATGACTGTATTGTACTGTGTTCATAGTGTTAATATGACTGTATTGTGCTGTGTTCATAGTGTTAATATGACTGTATTGTACTGTGTTCATAGTGTTAATATGACTGTATTGTACTGTGTTCATAGGTTCTTCCATATCTGTGATGGATCCGTAACCAGTTTTCAGTGAAGTTTTGTTACGGTTCAGGATAGCAGGTCCGCTGGGTGATCATCACATAAAAGCACCAGGCACTCTTCTCTGAGTCACATTAGAGCGTCTGCACTTTATCTTTCATCGTTTTAAGCTCCTCAGACATGCACAACAAAGAGCGCTGAACCAGCTTGTTAGGACCCAAGCCATGTAAGTGTGAGGTGGGATTTAATTTGACAGTCTCCATTTTTTAGCTATCGAATCCTGCACTTAAGATCAACTGACAGTCCCTGCTCCCATAACCTCCTCCGTGGCGACACTAATCCAGACAACGAGGAATATTGCCCATTATCAGGCACTCACCCTCTCATTTACTGCTGAGTGAACAAAAGAAGGGATGTAGAAGTGCAGATGTAAGCAGAGAGAGAAGAACTGTCTGAAGAGGAACTAAATATGAAAGCCACACACAGCCCTGCCACCATGACTACAAGAAAATCACTTTGTCCTTTCATCGGAAGGCAGCTGGTTTTGCAGCAAGACATGGACACAAGACAGACATACAGGTAGGGGAGTGGTTATTTAAAGATTCGCCATTTTCAAAAAGTAATGAAACCTAAGCTCCAGAATACCACACAAAATGCCTACATAAGGCTTACATAAAGCTACAGAAGGTATGTGAAACAGGGGGTCTGGATATCCAGACGGCAGGAAAATAACAGGGCCTAACAAATGGGTTGGACCTGTGTCAGAACCTTGCACACTGAATCTATGACAAAAGGTACGGTTGTGTGTTCACACTAAAGATCAGTTTAAAAGGAATACTGTGCTTTCCTGCCCCTTGAAAGCGTAAACTAACACAAGATCTTGTCCTGACAGTTCTCCGTTGGCGCTTGGTTCTTGCCCGTGCGCTGCATCTCCCATCACGAGCGTGGTCGCCTGTTTACAGCCCCTATATCTCCTCGCCATCTGTTGTCGCGACGGACGGAATGGGTTGTGACAGTCGTGGACGGGATGGTGAATGAGACAGGAGGGGAGTAAGTGTGGCCTCGCCATGCGGCTCATCTCATTATTTCAGCCTCCCTTTCGAAGGCAGATCATAATTAATCTTCATTGAGCCCCAGGACTGCCTGACAGGCTAAATAATCGGGGCGGCCGGGGGGGCGGGCGACAATGTCCTCCGATGTGGCTCTTAAGTGGAATTCAATGAAGTTTTACGCCAGCGCTGCGGAGCAGCATGTTGCAGACTGTCATTTCACAATGAAAGTAGAGTAGGTTCAGCGTCAGTGAGTTCTACACACTCCCATACAATTATCCTCAGACTCTTGGTTTGAAAAAAAACATAGTCATTGAGAAACCAGTACATGAGTGTGCAGCGTAGCGTAAGAATAGCCTCTTTGTGTTGTCTATTGTGGAGGTCTGTAGCAAGAACATTATACAAGGGTGAATGTAAAAAACTCAGTTGGATTAAATGGATTGAGATGTACTGACAATGGTTAGCAACCAAAAGGAATTCAGTTCTAAGCTGCAATAACTATTTTTATGTTTTGATGACAAACTTGAGGCGGGCCCATTCCAAACACTTCATTAAGTCCAAAGAGACAGTGAGGGGGATGGATATGGGTCCAAACTCACCACGCAGTCATTAACCAGAACTCGTGCACACACATTTGTCTTTTGTTGTTGACGTACACTCCCCAAATGGATGTTAAATCGTAAAATGGTGCCAATTGTTAAATCACAGACCATCAGGTACCCATCAAAATCACAGGCCACCGATGGGCAAATTCATCCTTGGGCAGCTGCAACTTTGCGAATCGCCGTACATTACTCTAACCAGACAGGAAACACACACGTGTCAGAATTCAGAAGATTTACTGTCAGGATTTTGACCATGATATAAGCTGCACGAGTCAGAGGGTTACTAAATATTACAAGTGATCTTTAGATCTCTAGAGGGTGGTTTCTGTTACACTTAACGCCTTTATTGCCTTTAGCTCAGCTGCCAAACATTCATAGTAAGGGAAATTAACCCTTTAAACTGTAAAAACGCTCCAGCTTTGTAACAGAGAAAACACAGTTCCGCAAATGGTGCAATGTTACTATGTTACTATTATGGGACAATTTTAACAAATCCAGTTAGCATGTAGACTAGCTTTGTAAGGTTGGACAAGCCCTCTAATTCAATCGTAAGTGGACTGCACTTATGTACTGAGTTTTCTACCTTAATGGTACTTTAAAGTGCTTTTACATTCAGAAATAATGATCTGTTTATCTTTTTAAATATAATTTTGATGAACATCATTGCTTTGACCAGTAATTAACACCATACTGTATTTACTACAGTTTTTCTTAAAATATTGTTGTTGGGTTCTTTCAACATTAGGTCAGCCAGAAGGCCTTTCCTTCATGTGTCTGTTTTTCTGCCTATGAGAGATTACTGTTATTGTCATCTTATCTGTCGCTCTAAACATATGCTAATGTTTCCCCTTCCCATGCTCTCCAATTATTAATCAGAGAGGACGAAAGAGGGAGAGGTTATGAAGGCCTTCTCATCCCTCACACACTCTCACATCACTTCCCCACACAACCACACAAACCCACACACAAGCATCAACACACTTAAAATGATTGCTGCATGAAAATTAAATCAAGAAAAGAGCTTTGTGGTATTCGTTGCTGTTAACTTTATTCACTGCTCTGGGGGAAGGTAGTGCATAGCATTTAGAAGCTTACATTTGAGGGACGTGATGAAAGGTGAGACACAATGTCAGATCAGACATTCACAGCGTTTTGTCTCGAGTCGGGGGCTGTCCTTGCAAAGCTCGGGGAGGGTGGGAGCTTGGGGGAGGGGAGGGGTCGGACGGTGAGAGGCCCAGGGTCCTCTAGGCCTGGTCGAGCTCTGAGACATCCGCCGCCCCGGAGGTGGTGATGGTCTGCTCCAGCGTGTCTCGCTCCAGAACGTCCCCCTCGGTTCTGATGGTCCTGATCAGCACCGTCTTCCTCTCGGTGATCTCCACGGCCTGTTCCTCTGAGGTCACGGCACGGGCTCCAATTGCAGAGGTTGGGCCTGTTCCGGCGCTGACGACCGCACCGCTGCTAGCCTCTGGGCCAGCGTGGGCTTCAGCTCCGTTGCTAACACCTGCGCCATTGCTTTTAGCAGCCCTACTTTCTGTGCCTCCTGTTGTACTGCCACCATTTCTGCTTCCACTTCCCCCACTCACCACCATGCTACCAGCTCTTCCAACGCTCATGCTAGCACTAGAGGCGCTAACGCTGTTGCTCATCAGGGATAGGTTCTGTACCATGCCGGTGAGCCTGGAGTCCTCGCCCTCAATCAGCTTCCTGTAGGTTATGATCTCTATCTCGAGAGACATCTTGACGTTCAGAAGCTCTTGGTACTCACGTAGAAGCAGAGCCATTTTCTCTTTGACGGACTTCAACTCCATCTGCAAAGCCTGGATCCTGGCGTTGAGTTCTCCCAGTTCTTTCTTGTGCCTGTCTTGTGCTTCGTGGATCAGGGCTTCCAGGGCCTCGTTCCTGGTCTTCAGGCCATCCAAGTCCCTCTCTTTGTTTTGGATATCCTTTTTAGCGTTGGTGATTTCTTCTCTCACGCTTCGAACTTTGTCCACATTCCCTGAGGACTTGTTGTTTAGGTCTTCGAACTTGGAGCTGTACCAGCTATCCATCTCTTGCAGATTCTTGGCTGCGATGTCATCGTACTGAGCTTGGATTTGTTTCAGAGCTGCGGAAAGATCGGGCATGCCAAAACCACTCTGGGCACTAGCGTGGCCAGCGTAGATCTGCTTCAACAACTCTTCGATTTCCTCTTTCTGGATTTTCTGTAAGAACTCGATCTCCACCTCCAGCTGCTCTAGCTGTTTCTCTAAGCTGATTCGTGCGGCAGTGGCTGCATCCACATCCGGACGGAAAGCTTCCACATCCATCTCAGCCAGCTTCCTCTGTTCAACGGCCTCTTGGTATCTGTCCTTTATGATCTCCAGCTGCCCGGCCATGGCGTCCCTCGCAGCCACGGCCAAGTCTCGCTGGACCTTCATCTTATCTGCAATCCTCATCAGCTCCTTCAGCTGTTCCTCGTACAGCATGCGAAGGCCGGAGGGCTTCACAAACCTGTTCATCATGGCCTCGATCTCCATCTCCAGAAGCTTGTTCTGCTGCTCCAGGGACCGGACCTTCTCGATGTAGGCGGCCAGTCTGTCGTTGAGGACGACCATCTCCCGGCGCTCGCTGCAACGAGTGCTCCTGAACTCCTGGTTCTCGGCGGCGGCTGCGTCCAGGTCGATCGGAGCTTCCATTCCGTAGCCGACACACAGGGCTGCGGAGTTCACGGCGGGTGCCGGGAACCTGCGAGTTGATGACGCGGTCCTCCGGCTCATGCTCCCAGCTCGCAAGCTGCTGGTGGCATTAGCGGTGTAGCTGGCTGAGCGTGGCTGAGCCTGTCTCCGAGAAGGAGACGGGCTTGACACCCTGACTTGGACAGCCATGCTGCTGGCGCCATCAAAGTGGCGGCGGTAGGAAGAGATTCTTTCCGGACTCTGGCTCATGGTGATGGAGAGGTAGATCTGGGCTCTGGGGAAGTTCAGGGTGAACTGTTGCTATGTGCTGGAGGGGCACTTCTGCTTTCCAACATCGATCCCCAGAGGTTTTTATACTCTGGCAGTGAGACTTGGTCTGGCCTGCTCATGAGGCAGTGTCCCTGGAATCTCTAACCTCTGCATCACAAAGAGCCTGACCTGCCACGCAGAAATGTGTCAGGACTTTGTTAGAAGCTGAGTTCGAGCTTTTAACTATGATCTACTAGGGCCCCCGTAGGAACACAGAAATAGACATACTGTTTATACCAGTTAAACATGCATTGAACCCCTGTTTTGTAAACACTGGGTTAGGGTTGTAAAATCGATTCATGCTCCCCACTTAAACATTAGAATATATCAAAGCATTAGGGCCTTAGATAAGTAAGATAAGTCATTAGGTCATTATGATAAATGTCATTTTAATTTGGTCCTAACGCGTGGCATTGTTAAGTTAAGATGTAGCAGTATAGTACTTTTAGGTTGGGGTCTTAAATCAAAGAGATTGACTAGGCGTTGGAGATCTTGCAGACTCACAGTATGCAGGGTACATACTTGAGTGATGAGGCAGTATTCCAACATATTCTTCATCACCTTATAAACTTGCATTACATCAGTTGACAGACCCTTGACAGACTCTGACACTTATATGAACCACATGTTAAAACGTTGAAGTGAAGATTAAATTAAAAATACTGTAAATACAAGTTTAAATAACTACATAGCAATGTAATTGAGTAGCAATACCTATATCAAAACATATACATAAGAATTGCTACATGATTAAAGGGGTTTAAGTGTTTTCAAAAAAGCAAAAAGAAGGTTTCAGTAAGAAGACAGTTTGGGGATGGATGTACTGTATGTGGATGTTGTATAGAGGCAGATGAAGATTGTTCCACTTATTCCTGGAAAGCCCAACCTACCCCATACCAAGTTTTACTTGTAATAACTTGTCCTGCTAAACTATAAAGAAGTATACATAACATTGTTACTATAAGCATTGGTATGTAATGGCATAGTAGTTAACTGTAACCTTAATGTAAAGTATTGCCACTTTTACACATACATTCTTAATGTATTTCTGTTTCTTCATAATTAAACTGTGAGTAATGAAATAGGCAATACATCATCTGAATGTGCCCATGCGTACATTAGCAAGGTTATAATGTGTTCACGTACTGTTGGCAAAGCCACTCATTTGGCAGTCCAGCAGAAACATTTGTCAAAGATGACATAGGAACTTGCTCATAACTTTTAGAGTCCAAGTGACAAACTCGTGTAGAGCTGTAGTGATTATTGGAAGTAATCCCAATGGCATGGTCGTTTCTCCATGGCAGATATTGTATATCATTATTTAGCTTGTTACCATTTCGCTACTTATGCTATTTATTGCCTTCAGAATATAGCCGTGTCTACGGTGAGGATACTGTAATTAAAACTTTATGGAAATGTTAGGGAAAGTATGTGAACTGAAAAAGACATGTTTTTATTACAGACAGTTGGTGGGTGTGTGCAAGTATCTTTAGAGGTCCAGTTGTGTTCATGAGTGATCATTTAACATTAATTCTGAGTGTGATGTGATGTTTGTTTACAGCAAGCATGACAGTAGCTTAATATTTAACATGCTTTATGTAAGACAAAGATTTTATGTACTTTCTAAAAAGACTAAAAGAGAGGGGGAGGAGAACAGGACAATGCCAGTGTCTCTAGGTGACCTGCGACGGGCATTATTGCTGTCGGAGAGAGCACCTGTAGCGTCTAACTGATATATCACAGCCTCGCATGAACAGATGGCCACCACAGCCAGCTCGTTAGTACCCACAATCCACCCTGGCGTCTGGAGAATCGTCAGTTTCTGATTAAGTTCCGACCATGAATATTCATCAGCTGTCGGTGCTTTCACGATGAGAAAGGTTGAGGATGTAGTTTTATTAAACATATGTGGCTGGACGTGGGTCATATCTTCAATCTATCCCTCATTTATCACCGATTACTTTCAATATTGTTCTGAAACCCAACTTGTGCTACCGAGGATTTCTGAAGCATTCCGTTGTTTACATCGAAGACACAGAAACACCTAAGTGCCATAAAAACTATATCACATGATTGCCCATTCCTACGCTAAGTGTAAACCTCAATGTTCATGGTTATGAACTGTATATCCTACCTCTGTCAGCAGGGTGCACAGCTGGCTTACAAGTGAGTATTTGTTCTTTTTATTAACGCACGACCAACACAGCAGGACCAGTAGTTCAACACCACGACTCCTTCACCCTCTTCTCAACATGTGTCACCCTAATTGCGCTCCCCTGAGCAACACAGCAGGAGGAACCAAGCAGACAGAAACACACATCAGTAACATCACACAGAGCCTGTCACCCCTCCTCCTGACCCCTCCCCAGGTGATCACCCAGGGTTCAGGGTTGATGCAGACTGCAGCTTCCGACAACTGTTTGTTGTCCCGCATTTTAATCTGCTACTCTGATTACTTCTTGCCTTCCTTGACAGCCAGCGTGGCAGAACCCAATAACATGCCAGAGCCCTCTGTCACCACAGCCAGGACACAATCACATGGACAGATTATGCTAATACCGTCACATACTCAGAGTGGCGTAAACCACCTTTGGAGACATAGGGCGGCAGGACCCAGTCGACAGCATGAAACAAACAGCCTGTGTCCCTTATTGACTGTCATTTCTCCAGCTGGTTAGCCAGTGGTTTAATCATCTCGACCCGCAATTCTCCCCTCTCCTGTTACTGTTTAGAGGTATAGGTCAGAAACTAAATCAAGCCAACTAGGATTCCTGCCAAACAAATTTGAAGATGCAATATTGTTGTTGAATAACAAACAGCTTTAGCAACCGTTGGATAAACACATCTGTTAAGGACTTATTTGGTTATACTCTGATTAGTTGGATTGTAATTACTAATGGAATCTTATATAATCTGTAATATATTTTACAATTCATTTCATTTTCAGAGACATCTTTCTGTTGTTTGAGAAAATGTTTCTGTGAGGAGATTGAACAGTGACTGAATGTAGCTCAGAGCAGAACCAACAAATTCACAATATGTGAATTAGCTGAAATTTGTATCCAAAACAATTAACAGCACAGAGAACATTTGTACACCGTGACCTTTCGATCAGCAGTCAAGAATTCTAACCAACTAAGCTATACCCCGGCATTCATGGTTATCTACGAGTATTTGGCTCACAATAAACAGTCAAATGAGACCACACCGCAGCCCTGTTTCAAATAAGCTGTATGGGATCGTTGAAAGCACGGTTTGCTTTGGTGTGGAATGCTGCTTCAGGGAGCCACACAAGAGGCAGACCAAACAGATTTGAGCTGTGAGTCTGTGTTCAAAAGGGTGAGAGGTTTTTAGAGGCTCTGCAGCAAACAAATGCAAAGCCTCCGATGCCTTGCAGCCCCGCAGTATTAAGGGAAATTAATGCGTTGTTTGATATTTCAATCCCCCGTAGAAAGACGAGATTCCCATTTTGTTTACTTTATGTTTCATCATTAATTTACCAGCTTTGATGTTTGGACAGAGTAATTAACCGTGAGGGGGAATGATTGAATCACACTTCTACAAGGCTCTCCACCCTAGCGATAGTGTAAATCTTGTAGCTCTCATAAAGGACCGATGAAGACTTCATCTAGACTTTATGAAGTAATTTCCTTTATGAGGTTCCACAGTGATTGTGAGTTAATTGGATGTACATCAAGGAGAGTAAACTAATTCTTAAGAGTGTGATAACACTCACTATTCACTATTTGCAGTTGGAGTTAATACCCAGTTATTCTACTGAATGATGTATTTGCTCCCTTATAACAGCAGATGGCCTTTTACTACAACTACTGTTGCATGGGGCCCTGTACAGTCGGCTTAGCACCATTCCCAAAACACTCATCTCTCATACACAACCACACATCCTCAGCAATCATACAGTATATGACTTTGAAGTATTAAGGCTTTGGGCGTCTGGTCTGTGTTAGAATGCAGCTCCTGTAACTGGCTAGGCCTTTGATGTCGCTACGCAATTTCATGCCTCGTACCTGGCCGTGTCTTTTCTATCACTCTTTTAATTGGGTTTCACCGTTTCGGCCCTGCCTGTATTGTAGCCGAGTGCGACCTCGAGCTAGGGCCGGATGTTCTGTAAAGAACCTGATCTCTACGGCCCAATGGTTCACTGAAACAACGTCTGGTTTCAGGCAACATGGGGGTTATGAGAGGTAACAAGTTGACAATGAAGACAATTTTACTTTCAATTTCTATGAGGAACTTTCAAGTGGTTTCTAAGTTGATCAAACCATCAATTTTAGCATGAGAAAATCCAATGAAGTGAATGTATGACATTCTTCGTTTTACAAGTTGGTTCAAAGCTTTGTAGCTTTGTAGTTCCAGTTCCTACAATAACTGTGTTTGAATGTGATTTTGCAGCTTCGAAAATCCCTTCACAAGATCCAACTGCTGACATTTTGGAAAAGTCTTGGAGAAAAAGTGAAATCTACTCAATATTTTATTCACACCCTGTCCAAAACCCCAAACCACAAACTTCTACTTTCTAAAGCTGAGCAAGTACAGTCCAGTGCGTGTTTCCACATGTTGTCACTGGACCGCTGAGGATACACATTTTAGAGTGATGTGATTGGAGCGTGCTCCAATTACAGCCCAGAGTCCATGTTATTGCCAAAAACATCATTTGTGTTCTTTGAGCAGCACTGTAGTTATGGTTCTTGGTGAGCAGAATTGCCTCAAGCCATGTCTGAATTAGTAACCCAGCCAAGACATGCAGATATTGAGGTGGGCTTGAAGCCCTGAGGAAGCAGTCTCCTCACAACCCTGGGACCCAGACCCAAGACTAACACCTGGACATGAGGACGGACAACACACCAGGAATACTCTCTCCTCATTTATCACTCCTTATTCCTCTATACCTCTTTCTCTCTTGCTATCTCTCTCTCTTGTTTCCCTAACACACACACACACACACACACACAAAACCACTGAGATGAATAATGTATCTTCTCTTCAAAGAAGGGACTCTCTCTGCAGGAGCTTTTAATGCCCAGGGCTTGAGTAGTCCAACCATCTCCTCTCTCTCTCCTACTCTCCATCTCTCTGTGTCTCTCTCTCTCCTACTCTCCATCTCTCTGTGTCTCTCTCTCCCCCTCTCTCTACCTGTGTGTGCCTCTCTCCTACACTCCATCTCTCTGTGTCTCTCTCTCTCTCCTCCTCTCTCTGCCTGTGTGTGCCTCTCTCTCCTACTCTCTCCTTTCCCTCTGCCTCTCTCTATCCTCTCTCTCAATCTCTTCCTCTGTTTCTCTCTCTCCTAGTCTCTTTCTCTCTGTCTCTCTCTTACTCTCTCTCTGTCTGCCTCTCTCCTACTCTCTCTCTTACTCTCTGTATATCTGCTCTCCTAGTGTCTCTCTCTTACTCTCTCTCTGTCTGCCTCTTTCCTACTCTCTCTCTTACTCTCTGTATATCTGCTCTCCTAGTGTCTCTCTCTTACTCTCTCTCTGTCTGCCTCTCTCCTACTCTCTCTCTTACTCTCTGTATATCTGCTCTCCTAGTGTCTCTCTCTTACTCTCTCTCTGTCTGCCTCTCTCCTACTCTCTCTCTTACTCTCTGTATATCTGCTCTCCTAGTGTCTCTCTCTTACTCTCTCTCTCTGTCTGCCTCTCTCCTACTCTCTCTCTTACTCTCTGTATATCTGCTCTCCTAGTCTCTCTCTCTTACTCTCTCTCTCTCTTGTCCGCTTCTCTCTGGGCAAGGTTCCTGACCCCCTATGGCCTCCGCGAGCTGGGCAGTGCAGCACGTGGGTGAGTCAGAGACAGAGTATCCCCATGAATATTTGATGAGGATAGGAGGGAGCTCACGAGGAAGGAGGTGAAAATAAAGAAATTGAAATAGAGAGAAATAGAGAGAGAGATGTTCATGAACATGCAAATTAGAGTGCATGCGGTCAGAAACAGAAGTGTTTCAAAACGCAAAATGAATCCAAATTCCGCTCTCAGAGAACCTTGAGCACTCATGATGAATGTTTGTCTTGCCCATTCTTTTAGAATTTCAATTCCTTGTAAAAAATAAAATAAATAAACAAACAAACAAAAAATCATTAAAAAAGTACCTACTTCCATCTGTTTGAGTAAAACAAGTAGTGTTAGCAGAGAATCTTTATTGAACCTAAAGTATCGATTGAAAGTGAACCCCTGGGTTCATTGGGTAGAGAGCGTACCAGAACCCAACACAGCAACACGGGTTCGATTTCGACCTGGGCCATTTTTGCATGTCTTCCCCTCTCTCCTACATTTCCAGTTCTTTCTTGGTTAATGCGACTGTATTGATGGAGCGAAGAAAACTGACATTTACAGTAATAGGAAGATATGTTTATATGCAGATCTGTGGTTCCATCCACGCTCGCTTTACTGACACAATATTTTCCTCAATTCTTGGATTTGTCATGGAAATGTTTCTTCTGACAGTATAAATACCATTCAGGTTCTCTTAAGTACCGATAGCTAAACTTCATCTTGATAACTTTTGTCTGCAAATGGACAGCAGACAAATAACATTGGCCACATTAAACGGCATCGTATATGAAAGGTTATCAAGGACCTTTCACAACAGTCAGAGTAAAGGGTATTGTACAGCAATGATTGCACTTATTATATATGGATGGTGTCCCATTGCAATTTCTGACTTATTTTCTCGCTGTAATTGCTCAAATGTATATTGATAAAGTAACAAACTTTAAACAGCTTTTGTATTTCACTGTACAGTCTGCATGAATGATCATTACTACGAGTTCAGTAGGTTTCATCAAGTTTACTGTAATATGTGAGAGCTCATCCATATTTCATCTCTCTTTTGGCTCGTCCTCCTCTCTGTCCTCGTAACGCTGGCCCTTCGGAAGCAGCCGGCACTTCTTCTGGATCTGTCTCTGGGTGTGTTCATGTAGAGACAAGCTTTAGGCTTCAGTCTGCCTTCGATTCCTCCTAGACCTCCTACCAGGGCGACCTCAGATGCTTCTAATTAGAGTCGGAGCAGAGAGAAAAAGAGGGCGCAGAGAAAGAGAGAAAGAGAAATCAGAGTAAAATAGAGTAGAGAAAAAGAGAGAGTAGAGAGAAAGAGAGAGTAGAGAGAAACACTGGACAACCTCACATCTTGTGAGCTCTGTGCCCCACTGTGTCCAAGCTGCATATTTAATATGTAACTATATATATTTAATATGATTTAAAACCCATTTTTACCTCAGCCCAACTAGGCCTGAGATCCAAACTCTGGTCCTGTAGCTGCAAATACCAACATCCGGACTACTATCTGTTTTTCTCTGTTTATGGAAAATATTTGGCGTTCAATAACCTGTAGATGTTGAAACACAGAATGCTTCACAGGTTAAACACTGGTTTATTGTTGCAGTGCTGTCAGTCTCTTGTGAGATTTTTAAATTGCAACGTGCGTCATAAGGAGGGCAGATGACCTTCAAATCAAGTATTTCCTGTTTCCCTCCCGTCCATATGCTGTGTAGAGGACACAGAGGAACACGCTGTTGATATTCATATCTTGTTATTCTATCCACGAGGAAATACAGCTAACGGGGACAGCAGGAATATCCCGTTCCTAAGCAGGCAGGGCTTCTGGGGTGCCAGACATACACCCAGGCATCATAACTGGCATTACTCAGCAACAGCTTATAACCAGGTACCTGTGGTAATGTCTATAATGGAAAGGGTAATGAGATAATCTGCATTATTGGTGGCCTCGGCAGCACATTCTGACAAAACTGACGACTATGTTCCCCCATTAGGCGGTGATGAGCTACTCCGAGCCCCTCCCAGCATCGCAGCTATGCAGACAGCTCTACTGAACACACCAGACAAGGAGGACGGCAGGATCGATCATTTAGCTGCATCCCTGGAACGATCCTGACCGTGGTCAGTTTGAGGAACCTTGTGTTCCTGACTGTGGTCAGTTTGAGGAACCATGTGTTGCTGCCGGTACTTCTCAAACTTGCGTCTTGGACGGCGGTTTTGATTGTTTCAATTAAAACTTTGTAATGTTGTTCTTTCGTCTTCAGAGAATTCCAAGCGCTATGTAAGTTATACGTCAGAGCATTGTTCGCATTTTGACTGACAATAGATAATAAGGTGAGAAAGACTGGTGTTCTTTGACAAAGCGATGATTTCAGATGCATTTTATGAGAGCAATCCTCTCAGGCCTTTTCCTCAACATCAATTTGAGCAGGATTTTTCATCTGTGTGTAAAGGTTAGTTCTCTTAGACCACACAGGCTCCGTCACGCCTCTTAGACTTGTCGAAGGTGGAAATAATAGAAGAGAAAAGGAGCCTCCATCTGGTTTTCTTTACATTTCCATAGATATGAGCCCCAGAATCTGCCGCTCTGCATTTCACATTTTCCATTTAGCTTTTCTTCCCCAGTTTGGTTTTGATAAGGTTATGGACGGAGTGGACCGACGCAGCATCAGGCAGAGTAAACACACCTTCGCAGTTCTCACAGATTCAATTATGGCACAGAGATGACTGCTCTTATATGCAAGTCAAAAATAAATATGGGGGCAGGCGTCCAGACGAGGTCAGAATCACCCACCGGCGGCCAAGGAGACGAGGAATAATCACCTGGCGGAGGAGGAGGCAGACGAGGGGAGCTGGCTGAACAGTCAGGTGGCTGAACGGTGAGGGAATTGGGCTAATAATCTGAAGGTTGCCAGATCGATTCCCGGCCGAGCCAAATGAAGTTGTGTCCTTGGGCAAGGCACTTCACCCTACTTGCCTCGGGGGGAATGTCCCTGTACTTACTGTAAGTCGCTCTGGATAAGAGCGTCTGCTAAATGACTAAATGTAAATGTACTGGGTGGGCCTGCTCTGGTTTCCATCTCCCCTTCAGAGGATCCAGCTCCACTGTCTGGTCTGGAGCCTCGTGTGGAATAACAATTCTGTCGTGGTGCGTTTGTGAAGAGCTGAACGACACAGATCTACTTACTTTTCATCCACATCTACAATGTTGTTTTGGCTGAAGAGGTTTGAGGTGGGTGAGTTATTCTTGAGCTTGAAAATTACTTGGTGTTTACAAAAAACATTATATTGCAAACAAAAAACAAAAAAAGGTTTCAGAAAAAGTATACAAGGGAAACATTTAACTGCAGGCATCTATGAAAAATGAAACACAAATTGGGTGATTACCAAAAATTACATTTAGTCTCCACTACTATGTTATATTCAATGTTTCATTGACAAAATTATCTTATCTGCTACAAACCCATTCGGATTGTTAATGATCTTCTCATTTGGAACAAAACCATTTGGAAGTTCTGGAGTCATAGTCGTCAGTGTATAGACTTCAGTCCATCAGTCAGGGCTCTCATCATGGATGGCCAGCCCTGTCCTAGACTGTCCAGACAGGAAGTAGATGAATAACTAAAGCAGAGACAGGAAATAGATGAGTGTGTGGAGCAGAGACAAGCAGGCTCCAGATGTCAGGGCTGCATCTTGAAGTTACTCAGCTGTGCAGAGCAGAGGCAGCTCATCGGCACAGCAGAGCCCTGGCAGGCCCAGTATGGGGTAAACCCTCACGTTTCTCCACTGTTACCTGGTGAGGTCAGATGGCTGAGCGGTTAGGGAATCTGGCTATTAATCAGAAGGTTGTTGGTTCGATTCCTGGCCATGCCAAATTACGTTGCCTCGGGGGGAATGTCCCTGTACTTACTGTAAGTCGCTCTGGATAAGAGTGTCTGCTAAATGACTAAATGTAAATGTAATGTGTCTGGTAGATCCAGATCCTTCCTGAACTCTGACCACCCAAACACTGTAGAACTGTGGCACTCCTGAACTCTGACCACCCAAACACTGTAGAACTGTGACACTCCTGAACTCTGACCACCCAAACACTGTAGAACTGTGACACTCCTGAACTCTGACCACCCAAACACTGTAAAACTGTGGCACTCCTGAACTCTGACCACCCAAACACTGTAGAACTGTGGCACTCCTGAACTCTGACCACCCAGACACTGTAGAACTTTGGCACTCGTGATCCTTGATCTGCTGTACTGTCGTTTTGGATGAAAGCGTCTGCTAAATGAATAAAATGCATAAATGCAATGTTATGAAAAATTTAAAATCTGGATCTTTCTGGGATAGCTAAGTCGATGTACATATTTTATGTGGCAGCCATGAGGGATGTGCTTTAATGAGTCCAAAATCATTAAAGTACATCGTTCTCTCATCATATAAATTTACAATATCCATCTATTAATGATGGAGTTGGTGTATGAGAGGCACATTAGACAGTACGAGTAAAGATAATGTCTTTGCATGAAATGTTACTCTGATATGCATCGACGCATAGACCCACAACACATATTGTAGCTCTACATAGCAGCGCTACTGATTCATGTTGTGTACTGTACATACATAACTCCCCATGATAAATTAATTAATGCTGACTTAACATGGGGGACGTAAAGGCTCAAATCATTACCATAACTTAATGGGAGCACATTTCCCTGGAGTTCTCCGGCGATCCTGCCTGCACGCTGCAGTCTTTACTGACAGGGAGAGAGTCTGATTAAGATAGTGATCCCCTAGTGGTTTGCCTCCATCACACACCTTGGGAGAGAAGGGTCCATGTGGGATTCTTGTTCACCACAGCAGGTCACAACAAAACACCCATCCAGGGATCCTCTAATGATGAATACAATATGGTTCCCCTCTTCCTCCTCCTCCTCCTCTCCCTCCTTCTCCTCCCACTCCTCCCCCCCAATATCAGTTCAGTTCACGGGGTTCAGCATTCTCATTGGACGCTGAGGAGTGATGTAATATGCAGGGTGCTTGTGTGATTTAGCTGGAGAACTCTGGGCCTCTGGGGGAATAGATGGATTTATAGATACTCTATCTCCAGAGTGCAGATTCTCATTCCTCTCTGCCCATCAGGCTCGGCTCTTCAGGAAGTGATCTATGAGGAGGGGAAGTGAAATGAGGGAGAACACGAGGAGCTGGCTGTGTTTGACTTTCCTGGAGATCTGACGTCTGACAAAGCCTTTCCTCCCTCGCCCTGTACTCCAATCCTGGGTGTCCTGAACAGGCAGTCTGATATAGCTCGACGCCTCTCCCAAATCACTGTTTCTCTGAACGATGCTTTGCTGTTGTGTGAAACACAGATGAGTAAAATCACAGTGGTTGGCTACCATCCAGTCCTCGTTCAAATCAGTCGTGACGACGAGGAAACCAGGAGAGGCTGATCTGCACTGGAGCCCAGGAGACACACACATCTCCACTCAGAGCTGGTGATAACCCAGCAGAAAGACACATGTCCACTCAGAGCTGGTGATAACCCAGCAGAAAGACACATGTCCACTCAGAGCTGGTGATAACCCAGCAGAAAGACACATCTCCACTCAGAGCTTGTGATAACACACCGACAGATAAGCAATGTCTGAGCTGCTTCATCCCATGGGTTCATTCTTCTTGTGTTATATTGATCCAGAAGATCTGTTGGATTCAGTCACACAAGGACATAGATGGATGTGACAGTCCTGGTACGAAAAGCTGGAGAATGTTTCAAGTGATGTTATGTTGTGTAGATGTGTAGAAGTTATGTTTTGTTCTATTCAGTTGGTTCCAGTGCAACAAGCCAGCTTGATCAAGCCAGGTAAAGGATTTGAATTGCTACCACATATAAATGGACTGAACTGCTTAAAGCTGTTGTGTGGTATGAGTAGACACTTATCTTTGTTTCTGCACAGCAAACATGTAGTTGAGACACAGTTGAGCTCCCTATTTGCTAGAGGGCTTTTTTCAAAACATTGTGCACTACTGAAGAAAAGTCTGGACATTGATCTACAGAACATTTTAGATTTTGCTCTCTCAACTTGCCAGTTCCAAGTTCTTGAGAAAGAAATATATATTTTATATTTTATTTGCTAAAGCTAATTCTTACGCCACAGAAGCTATCCGGTATTGTCAGAGCTCCACCTAGTGGTGAAGACGAGTCATCACAGCTCTCTCTCTGACAGCAGTAGGCACAGCAGTCCTGCTGCAGGCAGGCAGAGAAGATGGTGACAGAGTGATACATGAGGAGCACTTAGGACTGTGACACCTGCATAAATCTGACTGCAGTTCACTCATTTCCACAGGAATTAAGCAACAAAGTGCCTATATATTTGCACTGCAGTTCATGACTGGTAGGACAGGACAGTGGGGGTGGATCTGAGTGATTAGTTTGCAGTGTTGGAGGATTCGCCAAATGCCCATGCAGCTTACAGAAGAAATGTATCATGGTCAATTATAGATAAATGACGCGCAGGATGGCATTATGCATGTTAAATTACCAGTTTGGATCAAATACATTGTGTTAGGCAACTATCATGATTGAGTTTTTCCATTACAAAAATGTGTTGATAAAGAATAGCCCCAAACCATGTGGAGACCTTACTGCATCAAACACAGCAGCCTTGTGACTCAACAAACATATACACACGAAGAGCAACAATTAAAAGATCTTCAGAAAAACGTAACTTCAGAAAACGAGTTCCAGAGATACCACAGGAGGGCAGTGTCCTTGAAGAAATAATACGTTAGTATTCTATCAGTTCTCTCAGCTCAGCTGATTTGCATACCTGCACATCTAGTACTGTCCCCCTATTAACACTTCATGTCTATTGTGGGGGTGAAGGCGTGCAAGCATGGGTGTGGCTTCTAGGACTGCGTGTGAGTGGGTGTGGCCTATAGGACTGTGGGTGAGTGGGTGTGGCCTATAGGACTGTGTGTGAGTGGGTGTGGCCTATAGGACTGTGTGTGAGTGGGTGTGGCCTATAGGACTGTGTGTGAGTGGGTGTGGCCTATAGGACTGTGTGTGGGTGGGTGTGGCCTATAGGACTGTGTGTGAGTGGGTGTGGCCTATAGGACTGTGTGTGGGTGGGTGTGGCCTATAGGACTGTGTGTGAGTGGGTGTGGCCTATAGGACTGTGTGTGGGTGGGTGTGGCCCACAGGACTGTGTGTGACTCTGGTGTGGCCTACAGGACTGTGTGTGGGTGGGTGTGGCCTATAGGACTGTGTGTGAGTGGGTGTGGCCTGCCTGAACACAGACTACACCAAGAGTCAAACAAGACATGAAAGCAAGATGCTTGCATATATAGGGGCACAAAAACAGGAGAAGGTACTCATGTTGGATGGTTGTGGATGACAACAACATCATTAAATCATCTATTAGTACTGTCTTGTCCATGTGTCACTGTGTCCATGTGTCACTGTGTCCATGCGCCCCCTAGCAACCTCAGGTGTTTTGAAGTCTGTCTCCAGGGCATGGCTGTCAGTCTCCATACTGTCCTCTAGGGAACAGTGCTGTGATACCTTACTGTGTCTGTTTCACTGAGTGTTCTCCAGCGCAGGGTTGGTAATGCAAATCACTGATTTTAAGTATCGGTATTGGAGTATGGATTTTTTACCATTGTTAATGATATAAGACATGCTCATGTGTTGGCGTACAAATGCAAACACTGGTTTTTCTCTGTCTCCCTCTCTCCCTCTCTCTCTCTCTCTCTCTCTCTCTCTCTCTCTCTCTCTCTCTCTCTCACTCACACACACTCTCTATTCCTCTCTCTCTCCCTCTCTATCTCTCCCTCCATCCCTTCTAGCTGCCTATCCACACAAGGCTCAAATCTATACCGTTGCTCTGCAACCTCTAAATGTCCCGAGGCAGCAATTTGATGTGGCAAATTACATCATAGATCCTTCAGGTACTTAATGGTCCTTTTATCAAACCCCACATGTGATTTATAAACACTGGCTCCACTTCCTGCCTGATCACCTCTCCATCCGTGATTGTAGAACTGTTCCTACATGTGGTATGACATCCCCAGTGCTACAACGCAGAAAAAAAGAGATATAGTTATGGTAAAATGATAGCTTTGGTGTCTGTTAGTCTTCTCAACCAAGTCTCTGTCAATTTACCCATCGTTTTAACACCAGGATAAATCATTTTACTCGTAGCATGCTTTTATAGGTCTGCTTTCATAATGTGGACCTCTAGAAATCTGCAGTGACGGTTCCAGAGAACTTTAAGAAATGTCAATTTGATCTGGGTGAATGTATCCCTTCCAGCTCAGTGGTTTCACAGTAGACGCAATAGCATACAGGGGGAAATACTAGCAATTAAAGAAGACGTATGTTACAAATGTGTGTGAATATGGAGCAACTGTGACACAAAGACAGAGTTGCTGGACGGGGAAGTGTTGTCATTTACTGAGCAGAAACCCACTGGCAGAGTAGCCAGATACAGCATATCATCACATTTAGACATTGTGGGATAAATGTAGATGTCATAGTCAATTTCATGAACTTTAGATCATTCTATAGACGATCATTCCCAGGGCTGGATTTACAGTAACCCTTCTCTCTGTCAAGCCGCTGACAACACACAGATGGACGTCTCTCTGGCAGAGATGGGCAAGACTTAATTAATGATATCACTGACCGCGAATTCTACTTATTTGATGTAATCCAGCAGATTATAGAAATACCTCAGAGAATGCTGGTCACATAAAGGTCTCTATGCCAGCTCTGAATATCAAGTATATGCTGTGTGTGTGTATGTGTGTGTGTGTGTCTGTGTGTGTGTGTGTGCTGTGAACCTGTGTGTATGTGTGTTTCTGTGAGCGTGTGTGATCGTGAGTAGATTATCTGTTATGCAACAAGATGAAAACACACCGAAAGCTCTTCAAGTCAAACGAATCCCAGTCAGTGAATACATCTACCAGGAAGTAGCGATCTCTGAGGGCCTCACTGCAGAGATCAGATACGGAAGCCTGGTTAGTGAGGACTATCAGTCCCCAGCATGAGGGCGTTCACATAGCTGATTCTGTCTAACAAGCCTCGAGGTCGGTCACAGACACACACACGGGCTTCGTGCAATAATGTCTCGTCTACAGCACAGCAACAACATCTCAACTGGGATATGACACAGTACCGTGCAACGAAAATAGCATCACACTGTATCTTAAGTGTAATCGAAATCTAAAATCTCACAGTGAAAAGAGTAGAGCTGTTTTGTCTTCAAGTGACTCATGTGGTGTAGGTGGGCTGTATGTCCTCTGGTTATACCTTGAGCAGCGAGGTGTTACTGCAATCAGGCTGGGTGTGACTAGGGGAGCTCTCATCAGAGAGGGTTCACACAGAAACTCCTGCCATCTCCCCACTCAGCCAAGTCCTCCCATGCGGAACACACACATACCCACACACACACACACAAACACACATACCCACACACATACCCACACACACACACACACATACCCACACACACACACACATACCCACACACACACACATACCCACACACACACACACAAACACACACACACACACACACATACCCACACACACACACACATACCCACACACACACACATACCCACACACACACACACATACCCACACATATCAAATGTGTATGCTCCTACAGTGACGCGATGAGGCAGGTAAGTTTCACTTGGACCGTAGCAGCATGAGTATAAAGTTGCTTAACTCTACTGAATACCAGGAGAGTGAAACCACAAGCTCATCAGACCGGGGTGAGGTTATCTTTAACTGGAGGTTGCATTGTGTTAATCACTTCTCGCATGAGACCAGGGCACACTTCATTTGTCTTTCGTACCGCACTGAAACCAGTGGATCAGCATTTGGCAAAGACCAACTGTGACACAAATCGAACACACCCCAAATTACTTTCAAATACTTGAATGCAAGTGGCCTATGTAATTGACCCGTTTGTGTGAGCCACACACTGTAACTCATTCAAGACTGATGGCTCAGTGTCCTGAGGTAATGTAAAGCAGGTCAGCAACGCGCTGCGCACACGCGGGACAGAGCAACGCCTAGTGATTCATAGTCGTCCTCAGAAGTCTGGTTGTTGGAGCGTGTTCTCCTGGCGTTGGGAGAGAGAGAGGCCTGGGTTCCTGATTTGTGTGTCTAATTACGACGTCAGCGTGTGATGGATCATCTCATCAGAGACTCCTCTGGAGGAACGATCGCTCAAACACCTGAGCAGGATGGTCACGAGACTACGCTGGAACAAATCAGTCAATACTCTGCCGTACGCCGTGAGTAGATTCCCACTGAAGCCTGCAAACCCTGGGACAAAGCTGTCAGGGTGAGACTCAACTCAAAATATGAAACACTACTGAACCATATCAACTCAAAAAACATTAGAGACGTAATGTTGTAATTCTACAACTACGGAAAACGATGGAAGCAGTTCGGAGTGAAGACATTTCAGCACCAGCGGGCTGAGACCAGTGAAGACTTGGGGATAGAACATCCCATCTTTTCCGGAAAAAAAAAGAAAATAACCTCAATCCCTCTCTGAAGCCTTATTCCAGTTTACAGACGCCCAAAATAGTCTCTAGGGTTTGAACCAACCTGCATTTGATTGTTTGAGACACACTGAGAGATGAATCGATCCTAAACCAAGGGAACCAGATGTCTCTGGTTCATGTCTCCCTCCTGACGCTGATGTTTCTTCCTCGGGCCGAAAGCTGCCTGTTTGACATGCACGGCGGTGAACGGCTGAGGAGGGAGGGAGGAGGATTTGTTCCTTGCGTTTTTTTCTGCTCTTCAAAGTAGTGTGTTTGTGTGTGTGTGTGTGCATGACTGTGTGTATGTTTGTGTGTGTGTGCGTATTCTAAGGAGACAGCCTTTTAGAGATTATTGTAATGAGCAGGATAGCCGTGCAACATCAAATGCATCGTTACTGCGAGCTCCCCTCTACAGATCTTAGATCTCTCAGAGCTTTGACTCTCAGATCTCACAGCCAGCGCACACACGCTCTGCTGGTGGTCCAACGGCCCTCGCAGATAAGAAACCAAGGACAGGGGTGCAAAGGAGGGGGAGGCAGAGGAACACACAGGCCAAGCAGCACAAGATTCAACACATCTCCAGCGATAAGATACGGATGGGAAGGAGAGGTAGATTAGGGATGTCTGTGAGAAAGTCCAGGAAGGACGAGGAAGGGTGATGAGAGGAGAACATGGTAGGATGGGTCCCATGGAGGAGGTGATGGTCTGAGGCTTAACCCGATCAATAGTTTTTGTGGGAAGGATGTGTTGGTGTGTGTGTTGGTGTGTGTGTGTGTGTCGTTGAAGGAGAGATAAGCAGTGTGAGCAGGGAAGGCTTGTTGTCTGACAGGAAACACAGGTCTTCATATAGCCTGGTTACTGCAACGAGCCGACAGCGGTGAAGTTCATGGTGGGTGGAAGAGTGACGAAACACGTTAGAAAGAATCAGGTTCAGAAGTCTGAAGCGGCTCGCCGATTAGACTGGGATAATACTCTGTTCTGCTATGTCCAGAACGTTTACCTCTTCTTACCAGCCCCTAGAGGGAAAACCAAGACGTGATCACCTGATCACCCTGAAGTGTCATCAGGAAGAAAGCAACCCTCCTTTTGCCTCTGTTCATAAAGAATACATCAGCGACAATGCAGTTAAAAAGAAAACATTCTTGCTTTCTCTCCCATTTTAAAACATCCTTTTAGTGGTAAAAGCGTTTGGTAGCTACTCCCATGAGAGGTTCTTGGCGCAAAGGCGGTATGTATAAATCACCAGTGAGAGAAACTAGGCCATCTTCTGATGGTGTTTTCCTCTATGGTATCTCTGTTTTGTTTACTTTGTATGTTGTGCTTGTTAGTTTTAACTACTTATTACATGGACACCATTTCACCAGCCACTCCATGACTTGGTGAGGTGCTGTGAAAGCTAGCGGCACCCTTTCTTCCAGGCTACAGTGCACAAAGGAATGTTTTCTGGGAAACTATCAACTGGTCTGACAATCACTATTCACAGGTGTTGAAAAGCACCATCTGTTCCTGTGAATGGGCGGTTTTAATCTAACCTTGGTCCAACAAAGGGAGGATGTGACTGGAATGAGCGGTAGTCAAAAATGACAAATACCGTACGCGCATTTAGCTTACACTGCATCTTGTCACTGAATGCCATGTGACTTGATGAGGAAATCTGCACACATACAGTTCAGCTCATTATTAGTCTCTCCCAGGTGCCCCACGGAATGTGCCACAAGCAAATCTTGGTCAAAAGCCTTAAAATATCTGGTCAAGGTTGATCGTTCCATGATTGTGGTGTGTTTGTAGTCACACATCAGTACCAGACTTTGACTTATCCAGAAAAAACATCCTGCAGTGATTACAGCTTCCACCCCCAGCCCGTGGCTGAGGCGATTTACTAATAGGTGACATTTCTCAGAGCGAAGCAGAAGAGGCACTGATCCCATTCAGCCTTTTCACAGAACACTCCCATGGGAGAGTGAAAGCTGGAAGATCTCAGCCACTCAGGTTCCCAGCTCTCTCTGGGTTCTAAACCTGTCCCTGGGGCTGGGCCTATCTGCTGGGTGAGCAGTCTGGAGGCTCAGGGTATCTGCTGGAACCTTCTGCCCAATCGTTGCTTCCCAGAGCAGCTTAACTCTGAGCAGTTCCTCTATCAGTCAGGGCCGGTTTCCCTGCTCGCTGTTGGGCCTTTGTTCTATTTTAGCGCTGCCACAGCAAACTCTCCATCTCTCAACCTGACATGCCCACTTTGAATCTTTAATCTTGCTTTTTTTAGTGCCATCCCTCATTTTCAAAGAGCTCAATATCCCGTTATGTCTTTCTCGCCACCTTCTAAGTGATGATAATGATCTCAACTCTGTGTGCTTTTAGGGCTCTTCGACTATCTATATCCACCAGATGTGAAGCGGATCAGGAGAGGAAGAGGAAGAGGAAAAAGAGGAATGGTATCATCCCTAAAATAACCTTGAATGAAAGGCCCTTTTGCAGCTTTAAGAGAATTTCACCGTTGAATAGCATAATTACGATCCCTATTTGAGACGTCTTAAGCATCCCTTATTCAAGGACAAGGATCATTATTTGAGGCTGGTGTTCTCCTGGCTGGTCTGTGTTACATAATCGCACATATAACAAGCTTTTATTACTGAGAATGGCATTTGAGAAAGCTTTGCATTTTTAAACGTGAATTGCTGTTTATGCAACAGATGTATTTTTTGAATGGAAACAACCCTATCGAGATGTGAATATGGAACACATTTGAAACACTACTTTCAAGCACATAATATAAATGCAGTGATCTTAATTTTTTTTCCTTTTGCTACTAATGTTCCTGTATAAGCAAATATCCATTCTTGAAATAGGAACGGTTGATTCTGTATAAGAGTTGACTACAACCAGAGTGAATGAGCAATAGTGCTCATGTAACAGACGTGGTCTTGCACGCTCTGTCAGACGCATACGGGCCAATGTTGCCATCTCTGACTTCCCAGGCGTCACCACTACCACCTCTGACTTTCCAGGCGTCACCACTACCAGCTACGCCAACGAAAAGCTAGCACTTTGTTGACGCGGGTGGCCTGCTACATGTGGGGAAACTGCAATCATGTCTTCTCAGGGAGAGACTGGGACAGAGTCCCCTGCTGGTGCCATAGTAACGCCTGAGCCCTGCTGCTTCAGCCCGTGAAGAGACAGAAAAAATATGTTGGACGGCACAGTGAGAAAATTACGGTTTTAAAAACGGTCTAGCATTTAACTGGGAAAGCATAACGCTGAGTTTGAAATGTCATGTCTGTTTTGACAACTGGAAGACGAAGCCGGCTGTGGCATCGCTTTGTCTTCTCCTCTCTGGAAGTGGTGCCATTATCCAGTTCTGAGTCAAACTCTTGTCATGGAAATGTGTGAAGATTTGAAATGTATTCTCCACACATACGGAAAAAGCTTTTAAAATGTGTACATTTTACATAAGATAAGTGTTTGGGTTGGATATTGTAAGGAAAAGGAATGTCACAACATAGTTTCCTTATTAGCTATTGTTATGCATCTGTCTTCATGAACTAGTCCAGGATGTCCTTTCAATTGGACAACATTAATCCAAAGAGCAGGATGGTGCAAAGTGCCTCTCCTGACACCAGTGTCCACTACAGGTCACATGAGGACATGCTCCATCTTATCAAAACAGCACTTCAATAGTTTGTACTGTTGGACCTGGTCAATTTGAAGACGTATTTAGGTATTGTTTCCCCCTTGTTGTTTTTTTCATAACATTATCCAATGTCTTTGGAAGACATAAGTCATAAGAAGCTTACGGGACAGCAAGTCGACACATAACCTGGACTCAGCTCAATACAAGGACTTAACTCATGGATTTGTGACCGACCACTAGATAAAAACAACAAGGAGAAAACTTTGACTTTTGACTTTCGTTTAAATCTCCAGCAATCCTCAACTTTTCATTCCAGCATATAGCAATGTTCATGCCCAGATATAAATGCATGTTTTTCGTCTGAACCCATGTGCACAAGTGCTGCAGATGACACGTGTGCACTGCGCATGTTCACCGAATGAACAAAAACATCCACTTGCCGGATGTAATCACCCGCCAACTGACGTTCTAAAAGATACTTTTCAACCCACAACAGTTCTTAGCACAGTTTCACTCTCCTGTCAACAAAACCCATTGTTGACTTAGCTAGCCGCTTGTCTCCCTGAATACAGATAAACATCATAGGGATTGGAAATCCTGGCTGTGGGCTTTAGAGACTTCTCTGCAACAACAGCCCCTGAAGGCCACGTAAACATTAGAAGCTTGTCTGTCTTTATTTCACAGTTACTTCCAAGAACACCATAGGCCTACAGAACGTATGGATACAAGGACTATGATTCCCAAAAGGCTATTCAACTCAAAGCTTTAGGGATTTGTTGCCTATTGCCAGAGATGTACAACTCATCTATGATATTACAGTGATTGGATGAAATGATGATCTGGGGTTAAACATTGTAAAATGTCAACTCGAAGACGAGTCTGTTTCTGATTGTACTTGACAGTATTTGTCTGATTGTACTTGACAGTATTTGTCTGATTGTACTTGACAGTGTTTGTCTGATTGTACTTTACAGTATTTGTCTCTGAATAACCACTGCATTGTCAAGGTGAGAGCTCAACAAACATTCTCTGAGGAGAGCTTGGGATATCTTGGCCCACTTACTATTCTTAGCTCAAAGCATATGCTCATTATATAAGACCAACTTTCCTTTCCGTGATCTAAAGTGCTTTATCCCCTCCAGTCGCAATGTTTAACAAAAACGTGGTTTCAGAAAATAAACAGCAATCCAAATATTTACTTGAAAGACAATGTTGAAACCTGCCTCATATTTAAACATGTTGTCAGGCAACAGACACCTGGGCAAGAAGAGCCATCTGCATTGAGCCAGGTCAAGTGTGATGTCTTCTGATCCTCCTTCATTCCTGTTGCTCTGTCTCTCCCTCTTTAAGGTCCATCCAGGATGAACCTGGATGACCAACACTGTAGATCCTTCCTACACTAGGCTGAAGTTACCCTCTCAAACAACCCACAGTGTAATTACTTTGGAAGTGAGAAAGTAAATGCACAATTCTAAAGCCTTGGGGAACGTATGCTCTTTAACTTCTGTTTCATCTCAAGGGAGAAAGCATGCTGAATCGTATTTCTCTGTTTCATGCCTGTTTCATACACAGTGTGTAGGGGTTGTGTGTGTACTGTATTAGTTAAAGAAACCACTGGTGTTTTATGCAGAGGGAAGCTATAGGATTGTGCGGTGTCTAGAGACGTGTCTATAAATCCTGCCAAAACAAACATGCCGATGGGGTCTTCACATGGTTCATCTTTTCCCCATAGCACTCATAATCACAGTAATCCCCCATCCAAGCTCTCTGTCTCTCTCTCTCTATCTCACACACACACACAGAAACAGACTCACACTGGGGTAAATAGACAGACTGGGAGAGAAGGATGTAGAAATGGAATACAGAATTCAGAATCCTACAGCAAGTTAGTGCACTCATATGTTTCCCTCCAAGAGCTGAACCACTGTGAGGTATCAGGGTCAATATGTTAACTTGGCAAAGCCTACATCTAGACATTCTACCTAACATCCCTTGGTCTCATTAATAATGTAATCCTCTCCTACAGGAGGTACTCAAAGACGGTCCTGAGAGAGGGAACATGTGTCCTTCCTCTAAGTAAATTATTTATCCAATGCTGTGCCAATGCATAAGTAATGCAAATGACATCACGAAAAAGAGCCTAATTCAATTTTACGTCGGGACAAATTTTATTAAACAAGCCGTCCACTTGTCCGCGTGTGGCGTTTAAGTGTCAACAATTCACCAATTATCTGTAGTGGGCTTTTATGTTATAGATATTCAGGAAGAGAATACAACTTTTCCTTGTTAAGACTGCCGTGAACAACATTAACCACGTGCGTTTCGAATCAGAAAAGTCAAAAGATAGCATCATAAACTTGTGAGAACGTGACACGGATTGTTCACTAAACCAGCCTTGGTAAACAACACGGCAACTTTGATAAGCGCATCTTCTTACCTTAGCACTGGTGGATGAAAGTCGGCGGACCTTCTGTGCTGCTCCGGCACTTTGATTCATGTTTCAGCACCTGGACAGCTCCGATAAAGAAAACGGAGGAAAACGGTTGTAATCGCCGTGTGCTTTGGCAATCCGCGCAAGCAAGCAGAGTGGTAGGTATGAGTAGCCACTGGTCAACAGGGGACTCGTTGAAGCCAGTTTACTTGTGCGTAGTCAGGACTATCACATGCATGATTTCTCAACCAATGATGCCTTGCGCGCAAGGACTCGCGCTCTACCGACGCTCCAGCTGTGTGTGTGCCTTTCGCCCAGCACTGATGCGAGAGAAATGCAATGATTAAGACACCCTAACGGAATCCTCGAAACGTATCTTACTAGTTGTAATTTACAGCATGGAAATAACAATTGACAGATACCTGACAACACCGCATTCCCTTTAATATCATGTTCCAGTGCCACTTATTCCTACTTCCCGTCTAGGAATAGGCTCAGGGGCAAATCTAGGTTCCCACTTTTGGGGGGGCTAAGCCCCCAGATACAACCTATTATTTTTCCTGTGACCCAGCAAAACTATGGGCTTCTGGGGGTGAGTTCCCCCAGAAGAATTTGTGAAAAAATCATTTTAAATAGTGTCCTCCAGTGGGTTTTAGGAAGATAAATTAAACAATTAAGATTTAAAATATGAAAAAAGAAAAAAATTGGGGGGACTAATGAAACTTTTGGGGGGGCTCCAGCCCCCCAAAATAGGGGGTCAGGTGGCTGAGCGGTTAGGGAATTGGGATATTAATAAAAAAGGTTGCCGGTTCGATTCCTGGCTGTGCGAAATGACGAAGGCACTTCACCCTACTTGCCTCGGCGGAACGTCCCTGTACTTATTGTAAGTCGCTCTGGATAAGAGCGTCTGCTAAATGACTAAATCTGAATGTAAACCCTCAGTAGCGGACAGGAGACAAGGTATCATCTAAACCCTCAGTAGTGGACAGGTTGGGGCACAAGGTCCCCAGTTTATGATCCAGGTCAGGATCATTTCAGGGTCAGGATATTTAATAGTGTCTCCAGGTTGACGGAGTCATTCCCAACATTTAAGGAGAGATGCACAGCAAATTCAAGACTGTTCAAACCTTTTACAAAAGGTGCATGGGAGTAAGATCTGCTGCATGTTGGATGAAGGTTAACAATTCAATTCTGCTGTAACAATTCCACCCAGCCTGGACCTGAAATTGTCTATTGATTCTAGGACTGGTATTGACTCTTCGCAATCAACAGTGAGGAGTGTAAAATCCTGATGTTATTGATGTTTGAGTCTAGGGAAAGCGTTGAGGTTCAGGTGTGGGTGAAACATCATGAGTTTAAATGAACAAAACCCTGTGTGGGAGCAGGGTTTGATTCCCACAATGTGGACTCCTGCAGTAGGCCTTTTGAAAATAGTGAGAAGCTCCCTTTTGATAAAGAAACAACAAAAGAATGCATATGAATCAACAAAGTGAAGGCAACAATATTATAATAGGATTATGTAAAATAACAATGGATTATATAATACATGGCTGCAATAATGAGGTAATATTTGATCTACTGATTGGGATTCATTCGTGCTAATGGTAAATCCTTTCATTTCTCCCACACTTCCAACAAGCTCAGAACCCTTGTGTTCCGAGCACCCCACCACCACCCCCACCTGGGGTGGGGTGTCGTGTGGACCTGTGGCAGGATGAACCTTCAGATTGAGTTTTTCACGCATGGTTAGGACAGCAGTCACAGCAGTTTGAACGTGTGCCATCAATATTGATGTGACCTGCTGGCTCCTGGACCGGGTCTGCGACAGCTGGAACTGACTTTACCTGAGGCCTGGACTCAGTGACATTTCATGGTTATAGAAAACACATCTAGTCTAGAACTCCATCCACTCCACATCATGAGAAAGGCAAGGTACCAAAGAACCACTCTTCCATATCCCTGGACCATCGTACAGACCTGGGACTGAATAAAAGACTAAATGAAATATATAAATAAAAGAAATGTGTTTTTGCTCCAGCTGTGCTGGAAGATACCTGCTTAGACGGCACCTGACTTCTGTGTTTTCATTTCAAGCCAGAGTTTGTCCAGCCTACTTTTCTCCACGGGCGAAGCTCAGCATCAATAAGTCAAGACGTTCTCATTTGTTTGGCTATCAAAGGCTTTTTGAAAAAAACAACAGATTGTCTGTGCCCACTTGAAAGAGCGTGTACAGTTTTAGAGAGAAGGGGATAAGAGAGATGAAGAGGGAAAGATGAGGAAGAGAGAGAGAGAGAGATGAAGAGGGAAAGATGAGGAAGAGAGAGAGAGATGCTGTCTTTTGAGCTTGGAAAGGTCGAGGCTTGAGAAGAAGGGGGTCACTGTCCATCGATTGAGCTCCAAAATGTCAGCGGCTACTGTAGGCTGGGACAGGGCCAGATTCTGACATTAAGACCTTTTTACCAGGCTCATTCAAAAAGCTCTCATCAAAAGGCTACCTCAAAGTGGATACAGTCATTCAAAGTGTAACTTCGTTAACCGATATCTTAACCGTTTTCGGTTCACCTTAGATTTTTCGTTGATTGTGAGCATTTTGGTTTTTTACCTTCAAAGGAGACGTGACTCCAATCTCAGTGATGACCCAGGCCTTAAAACAGCCGTTTCATGAAGCGTTTTGTGACCTGATCAGGAATCAGCTGTGCTTCCCAGCAGGGGTTCTTGTTGAAAGACTGTGAAATGATTTGATGCTTGGCGGTTTGTGTCAAGACAAGCTTGTTCTGCTGGGGTGCAGGTTTTGGACAAGCTTCAGTAACCGTTCAAGAGCTGTGACTGTAGAGAGCCTCTCGCACAGTCAGCATATTTACATCATCCTGACAATAATCTTTGCATTGAATCCCATAATAATTCCTGTTATAATCCCTTTGACTGTAGTTATAACTTTGACTGGGACATACGCACCAGTTCCTATAATGTACCCAAGAAAAAAAGATAAGCAAGCGTAGGTTTGAAGGTTTTTCCACTTACAGCTTTTATATTTTCACTATATTTATCTTTTATACACATTGGAAGTGTACTGAAAATGCACAGGTTTTGTAACTTCAAATACTTACTTTAGCTTTTTGTACTTATACTCTGTAGGTATACTGTGCGTAGATATTTTCTCTTGGGTAAATAGGGAGGATCAGTCTGCCTGTCTGGTGAGCTGGTTTTACATAACATGTCAGGCTGATGACAGCACAGCACAACTCTGACTTTATCTACTGAAACATTCCCTTTAATCTGTATTATCTATAGCCTAGTGCTGTTCTATTCTAATTCAGCCTGCGTGTATACCCTTTTCTCCTATTATCATCAATCTCTTTCATCTTTTGATCTTCCAGCAAAGGTTTAATAGTTCATACTAACATACGAAAGATGATGAGAAATAGGGAGGAAATGGAACCGAGAGGAAAAAAAGAATCAAGTCCCAGTTTGTGAAAGAGATGGCTTCCTTTGCTCATGAGATCAACCTTACACAGCTGTGTGGGCCCTTTCCCCCCACTGTCACGATCAGTCAATCAACCAATCAATCACTGCCTCATAGTGAGGAGGACTCTGTCTGCACTGAAGGACAATTTCTTCACCAGTCTCTGCTCTCTTCTCAGCTGTTTTAGTCCAGCACTTTCTCCCTGTCCCAGTCAGTCACTCCTGCCAGCTCTCCCAGGAGATTATGTGTGTGTGTGTGTGTGTGTGTGTGTGTGTGCGTGCGTGTGTGTTCGTATGTTTGTGACTTACCAGTCCCATCCTGTTTAATCTCTGTTTTGGGCTACTTCTAACATTTCAATCCCTTGTGGAGGAAATTGCTATTTCCATGCACTTTTTGATGTATTTTTAACGCCAGCTCGACAGCAAATTTCTCTTTTATGAAATTCTGCTTCCCACTGTCCGTGGCTGTTTGCATTTGGTGCTTTCATTAACAATGACCACAGACAGTGGGCTTTCTATATCTCTCCCGTATTCAATGGGGAAATTAGACGGTAGGGGATGTAATTGTCTGGGCTGTTCCACCCGCTTTCCGTCCATGATGGATGCCATATTATCCCAGATCTCGGCCGTCGGAAGTTAATTTAATTTTTTTTCCCCCATAATGGAAAACGATTATTCCTATAATAGAAAAATATTATACCAGTTAATAACCCAACGGATACTGGCTAGATGTGCTTTGTAGTAGACACACGTCTAGTTAAACTCATGAGCATCTCTCTTTTTAATTGCACATCGATAAACATGAATACAAATAACAATTCTGGGGAAATTGTAATATCAGATTATTGACGTCTCCCTTTTATGGTGCTTCATTTGATTACAGACAGGCCGAGTTTATGTAGGTTTATGTCTTAATTACTTTTTTTTTTATGAAACCATGACTTGCTCCGACAAAGTTGTTAGCCAATTGAAGGCTTATCATTTTAATTAAATTAGCTTAATTGGAAATACTATTCCACACTGCAAAGAACACGTCTGCAAAACCAAACCACTGGAATGATCGAACCGAAAACTTTAATTAATTTCCGTTTAAGAACCCAAGTGAGCCTGATCATTCAAAAGAATTGTTTAATAGCATTCCGATCTTGCTCGTTAGGATTAGAAAGAAAGAGAAAGAGACAGAGATAGAATAAGAGGGAAGGAGACAGAGAAGGGAAGAGAGACAGACAGAAACAGAGAGAGGTGATGTTGAAATCCTCCTTCTAGCCTTTCATCTCTGAGAAGAGTGGACGACCATCCCCATCCCTCTCTCCATCCATCCCCGCAGAGCGGAGGTGAAGTGGGAGGTCTGACCTTCTAGCCCCTTCCATAATTACCTCTCCAGGTTCTATTAAAGAGCCCCCCCCAATCAGGTTCTCTGGACATGTAGCACGTACAGCTTCCTTCACGTCCACCCTCCACACCGCCCCCCACACTCCTCCACATCTCCTGACTCATCATTCAAACACACCAGCATCTGCCTCAAGGTGCGTCCAGGCACCAGCCACGCGCCCACGCTCTTCCTGCAGGGTTCTGAGGAGAGAGGGGGAGGGGAGGGGAGGGGCAGGGGGAAGGGGTGAGGAGGGAGCCAAGGAGAGGGGGCGCCCTGGAGACTGGACCTCCAGCCCAGTTAGAGAGAACACAGCCCTCAGCCCTCAGCCAGAGTGGACAGTAGTTGTGGTTAACGGTGGAGTATGCAGGAGCCAGGTTCTGCAGATAAGTGGGCCAGACCTGCAAATCCCCCAAGCACACTCATTTAAAAAACTGTGCGATGACGAACCTTAAAACGTAGCCTTTAAGAAGGGGTGACTTCCAGATGATGGAGCCTTTTCTAACTACGAAGGCGTTTGCGAGCCACATAGTTTATAAGTTGATCATTCGTTTAATGCGGACACGCGCTGCTTGGCGAGAGCGGTTTCACCTTGATCTCTGCTGAGAGAGGGGATACGAGCTCACTACTGGGCTTCTCTTTATGGAACATCGAGCATGGATTAGCCCCACGCTTTTGGGACTTGTAATGGCACACTTTGCGCGTCTGGGTATAAGCCCTGACAAAGGGGATGATTAATGGATGGAGCTATTTAAGACTTTGTGTAATTATGAGGAGAAGAAGGAGAGACGAACCAGGCTGAGGGAATGAGACCAAAGCTGAACAGCATCTGTGAAAAACTCAGTGAAGTATCACCAGCGGACAATTGTTGGCTAAAGTTGAAATAGACGAGCTATAGGGTTCTAACACCGACAGCTACCGTCTAGATTTACTCTCCAGAGGGATTTAAAGACAAAGAAAAACTTGAATGACAAGGAGACAGTGAAACCACGAAAGGGATAGACGAGTCCTTTGAAGTAAAATCAGTTTTAGCTTTGTCTTTGCCCTCAAAATATTGAACGCTTCAAACCTAATTCAAGAAGTATTTTTCCAAAAATGAGTAGGATTGAAAAAGAGTTCAACTGAACTTGATTCAGTCTCACCTCATTGCCAGTCAGCTATGAGAGGCCGTCATCTGCCAGAAGGGGGGTGTGTGAGGTGTGTGTAGGTGGGGTGTGTATATGTAGGTGTGTTGTATGTGTGCATAGGTGTGTGTAGGTGGTGTGTATGTTTGCATAGGTGTGTGTGTGTGTGTGTGTGTGTAGAATGTGTAGGTGGTGTGTGTGTGCATAGGTGTGTGTGTAACGGTAGAAGCTACATTTGAGATCCTGACACATGTACATTTACGCATTTAGCAGACGCTTTTATCCAAAGCGACTTCCAAGAGAGAGCTTTACAAAAGTGCATAGGTCACTCACTGATCATAACAACGAGATAGCCCCAAACATTGCGGGTAGCCACAACATGAAGCATGTATTGTGAAAAAAAAATTAGTCCCAAAGGGAAGAACCATAAGAGCAGTTAAACAAATTACAATTAAACAACATGAACCTCAAAAGAGCAAGAGTGTACCTGTAGAAAAGCAAGCAACAATAAACAATAATAATATATTTCACAGCGAGTACAATCATTTTAAGTCAATAAGACTTATTTTGTATTCCCCTTAATCTTAGCTAGATCCCCCTTAGTATGAGCTAGACTTTGCTCCTTTTGTATAGTTAGTCCACATATTTAAGTTTTCAATATTCCTATATGTTTAATGTATGCACCTCCCTGCCAAAGTAAATTCCTTGTTTGTGCAAACATTCATGGCGAATAAAATCCTTCTGATTCTGATTCTGATTCAAATTTTTTAGTCAGACACATCCTTAATGGTCTGGGAAGCACAACAAGAGGAGAGGAGAGATGTAAGGTGGACAGGAAGAGGGGGAGACTGAATCAGCAGAACTCATGTCGCTAACTGGGTTGCCCCCCCCCCCCTTACCTCAGTTTCTATAGAAAACACCATCAGCATTTAGCCAATGGCAGGGAGGACATGAATAGAATAGGCCACATGTGGGTTCCCAGTGAAAGGCCTGGCACAGCCAGGCTGGCTGGATGATGCCATGTCCTGGAAGCAGAGTCCTAAAGCTTGTAGTGCTTCCACCCTTCTTAGAGGATAAAATCTCATGTCACCTCAAGCTGCTCATGTAAACAATGACAATCAGAGACCATGACGAGGGGGAATCATTTCACCAAGAAAAATCTATTTCGCCAGCGAGACAAAATAAGGTATTTTTCCTCCTCTGTAAATCAGTTTCATCTGGTTTGATCCAATTCCCTTAATACCTAAATGTGATGAATTGCTAATTACCTTAGAAATAATCCATCCGGCTGTGTCCATGCAATTCAATAATGGATGATAGTGAGACACATATATTAATATGAAATGTGTGTGTGTGTGAGTGTATGGTGTGTGTGTGTGTGTGTGTGTGTGTATTGCAACAGAACACAAACATTATGTGAAAGGTACTTTGTTTGCCTTTTGTTAGAATTTGTATTTACATTAAACATATGGCTGATAGGCTTCTAACAGCTGTCATTGACACAAAATAAGTACTGACTACAAATCCCAGAAAGCATTGCTGAAAGTATCGTGCCTGATATGGTTCCAGTTGCCACACCATCTGGATCTCCTGTTAGCACTCAGAGTTCATGCATGGGGGACCAGCGTATGTTGAGCAGAGTTAATTTGACTATCACCCTGAGCACCAAACACATTAACCAAAGCGTTCATACAGATCCTCTTCATTAAAGACACTTACAGTCCTAATGCTGACAAATGATCCAGTTAGACCCCGCTGATCATCCTATGAACCAACCCTTTGAGCCCCTCAGTATCCCTTCAGTAAGGTTCAGCATTTCCGTCTGGGGTTCAGATCTACACCCTCCTCCGACCAGGCGTCGGTGTCTGTACACCACACACGGCTATACTCAGACCACATGAATCTCACAGCTATCTTCTCTTCATCACGCTTGGCCCGGTCGCTGAGGAAGAATAATCTGGGATGCTTAAAGGATTTGGAGACTTCAACTGTACCCACATAAAGAAGCAAAGCTGCTATTTACTCAGCGAGGAACACAAACAATTTGGGTCAATTGCAAATGTGGTCCAGGCTGCTTGTCGAATGGGTGTGATCCCCTGGCTTACTGGGGGCTGGGCTGGATCCTGGCAGGGCAGCCAGTCAGGACAGCCAGTCCCCAGGCTCACACCGGTGAAGTGAGCATTGTTGGCCAGGCTGAGGGGCTTTTCTACTGGTCTGAGGAATACAGCACATAGAGCACGTTTCTAAAGGGTTTACAAAGTCTGATTTAAATTGGAGGTTTACTTGTGGCAGCCGCTGTACCCTGCAATGCAATTACTGGTTACAGGGATGTTGTAATCATGGAGCAACTGGATGCAAGGACTGTGTGAGAGCATGTGTGAGAGCATGTGTGTGGGCATGTGTGTGTGTGGGCATGTGTGTGTGTGTGGGCATGTGTGTGTGGGCATGTGTGTGTGTGTGGGCATGTGTGTGTGGTGCCTGTCTGCCTGCACTTTTCAGGTCATGATCACAAACCATCTGGTTACTGAAGACCAAGCTCCTGTGAGGGCTGAGGCTGAATCAGAACACAGCTGCAAAACACACACACACACCCCCCCCCACACACGCACACGTGTACATACAGTCGCTCTCAACAATAAACACATATGATTATGCAAAGCTGTCAGCGCTGGTAGAAACAAAAAATAACTATTCAGTGACAATTCTCCTTCAAGCAGGATTTTGCCAGGGAACACTTGCTTGCCACAGTCTGCACAGATGACTGGAGTGCCTTGTGTGTTTGTTTAGATAAAGATGTCTTCTTTAGAGAGTTGAGCTTTTGGTTTGAAGATGTCGATCAAGTGCGATCATTTGCATTTTGATGCGGCTAATTACTTTCATAAATCTGGCTTTTAAAAATGTACCTTTTATATGTGAGAGTATCACGGGATAGCAGATATCAGCAAAGAGAGGTGACATCTTGTCCTGTTCTGACTGGTCATTTAAGAATGCAGGGTTTCAATAAAGACACATATTTAAAACAGGATGCTCCACTGATCTACCCAGAATAAATGACAATGAATTACGTGTCTGTATTGATCAATTATGAATAGACTATGGATTTAATTAAAAGAAAGTAAACATCCAACATCAGAATCAGAATTCGGTTTATTCGCCATGCATGTTATACAAACACAGAATTTACAGTGGCAGGAAGGTGCAACAATAAACATTTACGGATCTTAAATTAAGTAAGAGTTGGAAAAAATAACTATTTCTAAGAACTAAACAATCTAAGAATAAAACAATTTAAATATAAAATATATATAAAAATAAGAATGAGCAGCATGAGTGGTCAACATAGTGCAATCAGATACTGAGATAAGGTGGCTTATGCATACTATAAATGCCATTAGATGGACTTATAATAGTTACGTAAATAAACGAATGTCAGTGGGAGTCCTTGTCCTTTGTTAAAAGGTTTTCACAGATCTGCAGATTGTTTTTCCAACATCAACGGTGAAAACAAATCATCCTGGACATTTAACGCCGTGCTAAAAGGCTTTCAGGGTAAGTGTCAGCAAGAAGTGTGAAAATATCCCTCCCAACGAGGACTGGCAGCTTAGCATTTGGCAGCCAGGCTGATAGACTTACTGAAGAACTGTGACTTTTGATGTGGGAAGAAGTGGGAAGTGCTGTGAATTACCCTCAAAGCCTCAAAACTCTCATTGTCCAAACAGGAGCCATTAGCTGGGGAATCACACACTCAAACACACTTCTTTTGTGTGCAATACAAGTGATGGGAAATTTTCACCAGCAGTTAGCATTTATAGAATATCAATCCATTGCTAATAGGATGTCAACATTCAATGTGAATGATCTGTGAAGACAGACAGAAGCAAAAATGATCCTATTATTTGATGTTATACTTTGCTATAATATGTACTGCATATATTATATTATGCTATACACTAGTATGTATAATCAGTTACAGAACTGGGTATTTTTCCAGGATGAAGTATTGCAACACCATGATTGGCCATCGATCTTGTGGTAATGAGTGCCAAGCAGAATAAACCATTTGATGAGATTCAGTTTATAGTTCTTATAGTTAGTGAATGCAATCTCTGTCTATCTGGCGCAAAGACAATTCCTTCCAAAGAACCATCACTGTGTTTGGACAACAATCAAATTAGGGCCGCTCACAGTTTATTTGGGCAATTTGTCAATTCCTCGTACTTAGATGAGGAGACAGATGAATGGGAGTCGGACAGTTCTCATAATGTTCCTTCCTTCTGCTGCGACCAGGTACTCAGTTTCAGGTGTCTTAGTTTTGGTCCCGTCTGTGTCTCAGTAGAGTGAACAGTACACCCTTCCACACAGGGGGAGGGGGAGGAGAGGAACCATTACATGTTGACCTGAGACACCAGAGAACTGGTAGCAGAGAGAGGAGGGAGGAGCCAGGTCTGACAGCTGAATGACATGGCTTCCACCTTGCTAAACGAGCAGATGTTTCCCCTCTTGTCTGTGTAATGATTTAATGGAGTCCCTACAAGCACGGTCAACACTTACCACATCAAATAATGTACCTTTCTATGGCAGTGGTACCTTGGGATTGATTTAAATGAGGACATTGGCTAAACCCAATCATCGATGGGTCACTCAACATCAATGGTTGAAGGGTAAAACGGCTGTGTTGACTTCTCTTAGTGTTAGACCAGAGATCCGGCTAATTTAGTTTTACTTTAGCAGCACAGTCCCTATAGGACATAACACACAGCACAGCCCCTTTAGGACCAAAATAAATGTTTAACCTTCATCAACTGTCATCAAAACGTGTTTATCCTGCAACAGTCTTTAGGCAAAGGCTAGACAGAAGCTGACAAAACTCATCACTGAGATTCTAGTGGATTTGGAAAATGAAGTTGCGGCAAGGTCAAAAAAGAAAATTGCTTCTGTGATCCCTAGTCACCATATGTGGAGCTGGCACAGTCCTGTTGGGAGATTTTAACGAGCAAAATAAAACAAAACAAACTGTTCTGTGGGCTTGATGAAAGCCCTCGCTAATCTCTCGTCATCTGGAGCAAAGCCACGTTTTTAAGATCCAGCCTGTCCAAACTACGTTGTTTTATGGTAACATTTATCGGCAGACAAGTAACAGTTCACAAAGTCATTAATGGTTTCATCTTTCATATTCATGCATTTTCAAAATCATGAAAATTCTATTGTTAAAAAACTAAACACTAAGCTGACACCCTACTCCTTCTGATGAGGGTATCAACTCCTTCCTCGATAATTGTCTCACCAACATCATACTTTATTCAATTTCAATCTAATATACAGTACAATATACACACACAGAATACAATGTATATTGTATTTAGAGATGAGTTGAGGTGCAGTGGCTGTGAGTAACCAACAGTAAGAGCAAAGCTTCGAAACCACATCAGTGGCACAGGAAATGGGGTGGAAAACTATTTTGGCAGGAATACAGTAGCCAATGGGAACTTGTAAGTAAACAAACTCCAGCTTGCATTTGACCAATCCACAGAGACACCTTGTTAGAAATAGCCTGCAGCATTTCTCCATGAAAATTCAACACTCCTTGTCAGAAAAATTATTCCGCTGATCTAACAACTAAATAAAACCAAAATAAAAGGCAGACCAATTATAGAATGTTACCACACAAACTGTCCCCTAGTGCATCTTCCATGCAGAGTAAAGGAGGTTCATAATGTTGACATTTGGAGTAAGTGACACATCTTTAGCTCTCACCAGGGGCTTTTGGAACCAGGACCACCACTTCTTTGCCCAGTTATTTACCGTATGTGGGTGGATAGATATGCAGGCACCCTGCAAGCGACTTTTTCACAATCCCAATGCTCCAAAAGAAACCCATGGGGTTCATATTTCACTCCACTCTCGGTCGCTCAACGAGGAGAATATATGCGCATATTATGTTTGAGCTGATGAATTACTCATGAGCTATGCTTCTCTCAACCTGCAGCGAGATATTCCCAATCCGCTCAGAGTGAGCGACAAAGGGAGGAAAACAAATTGTTTGTGGCGGCTGTGAAGTGGCGCAGTGAGAGCGTGAATTACATATTCAACAATGGCAAACTCTAATTGCACAGTCGGGGGATCGAAACGACATCTCTGCGTTAGCACACGAAGTCCAATGGTGGCATGTACAATGCAAGCTGACAGTGTAACAGACACTACCGTAAGATAAAGGGGATGGATCTGATACAAATTCTAGATGCTAATGAGGGTCTTCAGTTGAAATAACCGGTAATGGATATATCTCACCGGCTTTTCAGGACTTTCTACCCACATAAGTCACGCAGGCGCAGTAGAGTGAAGCGTTAATGGGCCTAATGCCGTATAGGAGAGGTAACGAAACGCTTGGCTACGTTTAAGTTACGAGAGGAAGTATAATTACAAACGGCAGCGCCACAGGGCATCGAAGAGTTGGTGTAGACCAATTTACTATCTTCTGAAACCATTCCCGAGCAAATGCCTTTCTAAAATTGCAAATGTTGGTGGGCTACACTCAGAAAGATGGCGTGGCTCCATAACTAGCTCCGAGAAGTGTAACTTTCCATTATTTCGTAACACATCGTCAACATTGATAGGGTCAATATAGAGCATCTCAACATGATGGAGTTCTATTTTGTCTCCCCCTCCTTGTGCTTGTTAACCTGGGCCCTCATTCCTACCGTACGATGGCCCAGGTTAATAAATGGATGTAGCTGAAATGTTTCGTTTTTGTGAGCATGTGTGCATTTTAAGAGCTTCATTAGTTTCTGCTCTGCGGCAGGCAACATTACTCAGTGGCTGTTAGTCTTTGAAAGCCTAATCATGCACTCAAATAATGGAAAAGAGGAGTTTAGTTTGAACCACTGCAGAAGAAAAAAAAGAATTAGGATTAGCTTTTTTCTAAAAAGAGGGATGTTTCTGATCAATGTATTTTAATTTTAATTAGAATTAAGGGATTAATTTAGATTATTTCATAAAGTATTGAAACAAAAAAATGTATGGTAATGTTTTCTTGTTATTGTAATGTTTGATGAGTCAACACCTTGGACCATATAATTTTGAAGTGTAACCATTCTGACCCCACGAACCGTGTTCTGTTGTAGCATCCTGTTACATTAGGCCTACTTTTTTTTTCTTTTCTTTTTTAACTTTTGGACTAACTTCTTTGTATGATTAGTATAGATAAATAAACCATGCAACCATACTGAACAGAAAAGAACACCAGTTCAATCCAAAGTAGGCTTAAAGTCGACTTATAAAAGCACTAATTACTAACATACACATATACGTATATCCTAGATGTTGCAATTGTAGCTGAAATATAACCTAACAATAGGATCCCTATACCACACACAAATACATGCAAACACAAAGACTATACACACACAGACAAACATATGCAAACCAACAAATACTCTCTCTCTCACACTTGAACAGTGGGCGCCCAAGGGGCCTCATCCTGGGGTTCCCAGTGGGGTGTAGTGGGGTAGGGTGGGGTAGGGTGGGGTAGGGTGGTTCTATATAAAGGCTGCTGTCAGTTATTATGGATTCTATTGAAGTTTGCATCTTGGGGAGGTGGATTTGCACAGCTGCATGCTGGGAATGCTGCTCACGAGCAAGGAGGAATAAATATACATCGCTCATCTCTTCCTCACAAACATTTCTGCACGTTTGGATGTTGTATTCAGGAGGTGTCTGGTTTTATTTGTCTAGCGGCAGACATAGCATAAAGGCAAAAGTTCCTACAGTATTTCTGTGATTTGATGATTTTACAATGATACTGATGTTACTCAACATTTGAGATGGTTTCAGGTTCAGGTTACTTTATTTGTAGGTAGATTTTGCTTGCAGTGAGACAAGGCATACTTTGAAGACACAGTAGACAACAGACACATCATCAGAGCACTCACTGTTCCAGTCATCACTAAACCACTAAAACTAAAAACAAATAAAAGGATAGAATATTAAAATATATATAATATATGTTGTTTCTTCTTTATGACATCTGCAATATTGCTACAACCTTTTCTTTAAAAGGTGTTGAGGGATAATACGAGTTTGAAGGAATCTGATACAGGTGGCAATAAGTAGCCTACTGGGTTAAGGTTGAGCTCATGTAGGCCTACACATTTTGAAATGACTGTCATGGCACAGAGACAGAGGGAGACCCTCCCTCTTCTTTGTCAATCTTCACCCTTTCCTTCCTTTCTCAAATAGTCCTGCCTTCTTTTCTCAAGCTACACACATTTTCTGCTAATTTAAAATTCAACAGTCTTACCGGTTTACGTTACAATCTTCTGCCCTCTTGTGGTCGTCAAACGGTAAATGATTTAACGTTTTGTGCAGGCTGGGTGTGCGTACCTTTAGCTTGGCTAGCTATGTGTCCAGGCTTTGTGATCCCACCCAGCGGTAATTAGCCCAGCTGTACAAGTTACTTACTGGTCCGTGGGTCAGGTCTGAAGCTAGGAGCGAAAAAGAGCACAGCCGGGTTCTCCAGATGAGAAAAATGATTGTACCCTCTGGTTAGTATATAGTTGTATATATACTATATAACAGTTGTATATAGTATATATGTAGTATATATATATATATATATATATATATATATATATATATATATATATATATATATATATATATATATATATATACAGTAAAATATTGGCGGTTGAGATTATTTGCAGTCTGGCATAACATATGACGACTATGTGAGGCCGCGGATTTTCCGTCAGGCAGTACAATTGATGCCAAAGAGGGGTCCTGTAGACACACGTGTGCGTGCGTGCTCAGCTGGAATAATGGCAGACCTGCAGATGAAGCTTCTTCGGAAGAAAATTCAGAAAAGAAACGATAAAAATAAAGAGCGCAAATTACTTATAAAACAAAAACAAAATGAAGAGAATGGTAAGTAGTCACTTTATGATTTAGATGATGTGATGTCAACATGTGAACAGTTAACATTTACGTTTATGTTTAGCTAGCGTTAGTCTACCTAAATAGCTAGGTAGCTAGCTAGTAGTATGAAGCATGGCTATCTACTTCGTATACCTCATAATTTCGCTAGTTAGCAAACGGCTTGCTGTTCATTTTCTTCAGACGACGTTCGTACAAGTAGCTACTAAATGTATATATAATAGAATAGTATTTGGTATTCAACTTAAATGTTTGCTTAACAATCGTTCTGTGTAGCAAGCTTTGGGAAACTAGTTTTTCCTTTGCAGTGGTAGTATACTGGCTAGGCTAGTTTGTTACGTGTTTGGAATAACGCTCCTGGATTGAGTATATCCCATTTGGCGATGGAATAGCACATTATTATCTCCTTTTCTCGGAAAATTGTATAACTTCGGTCCAGCGGAAGTTATCATGCGTTGGTTTTTTCATCTACTCTCACTCGTGTTACATCCAATAACAATCATTGGTTTTATATTATGTAAATAAGAAAAGGATTGTACATTTTTGAACTGCATTTTGAGCCCTCAGTTGTGCTCTTGTGTTCTCAGAAGATGCAAACGTACTGCCAGAGGACTGCTGCGGAGAGACGGGTCACGACGCGACGTCGTCTTTGAAGCCGGTTAAAGCCAAACCCACGAAGAAGCAGACGAAACAGAAAAACGTGACAGAGACGGAGAACACCGCAGATGACAAGCCTACGAAAAAGAAAAGGAAGCTTGCCAATGCTGCTGAATGTCCAGGTAAAAGGGAACATTTCTTTTCAGGTTGTCCTTGGGAGGGAATACATCTATTTTGTAATGCCTTAATAATTCTTCATATAATAGATACGTTATAAGCACCTTTACTGGACCATACAGCTGTACATGTAATTTTATGACTTCAGGAGTGAAAAAGGTGAAGAAGAATGAGGTTGATGTGGAGGAGGAGGAGGAGGAGGAGGGGATGAAGATGACAGAGGACATCAAACAGACCACAGACAAACCAGCTAGTGCAGAGGATGGAGAGGAGGAGGATGGGGATGATGATGACGATGATGATGACGATGATGATGACATTGAGATGGATGAGGAAGAAGGTGATGGGGAGAAAGAGGGGGGTGAAGATGAGGAGGACGAGGAGGAAGATGGCCCGGAACTTCCCACTGGACTGACAGGTTTGTGTCTACGGAATCACTCGGGTCTTTTGCAAGACTGCACATTGAAATATGTACACAGGCATGGTCATGTCATAATGGTCATGCTTAGAGTGCAATTTTCAGATCAATGAGGTTTCGGATTTATGCTCAGTTTTTCTCATTGTTGTTGACACGACTATGTTCTACTACGTTTCCTGTGATCCATGAGTTATATGATGTATGTTGTGGATCAGGAGCCTTCGAGGACACGTCGTTCGCCTCTCTTGAGACGCTGGTGAGCGACAGCACACTGAAGGCTGTCAAGGAGATGGGCTTTGAGCACATGACTGAGATCCAACACAAAAGTATTCGTCCTCTTTTAGAAGGAAGGTAAGCCAGCACAATATTAATAATAATACATTTTATTTATATAGTGCTTTTCAAGATACTCAGTCACTGTACATGGTTAAAATAAACATAAAACAGGTACATCATATAAAATAAACATAAATCAGGTACATCATATAAAATCACAGCATAAATTACACATTAAAATCAGATCTATCAGTGATTATCCCAGCACATCTCTCCCACATATACTGCCTGTGTATGAGATGTCAAAGTGTAATGATGTGGTTTAGAATAAAACGTCCACTACTGACACAGTCTCTGTCTTGTAGGGATGTTCTGGCAGCTGCTAAGACAGGCAGCGGTAAAACTCTGGCCTTCCTCATCCCCTCCATCGAACTCATCAACAAACTCAAGTTCATGCCCAGAAATGGTAAGCATTAAAACGTGTTTTTTAATATGTTTGATTTATCTCACTAGCATTAGTGGTTTCCCCCATCCGATCAATATGACAAACGGAACTAGATGCTAAATTGGAAACCAAGCCTCTTATCTCCCTCCCTCCGTCAGGCACCGGCGTGGTCATCCTGTCTCCCACCCGTGAGCTGGCCATGCAGACGTACGGCGTGATGAAGGAGCTGATGGCGCACCACGTCCACACCTTCGGCCTCATCATGGGCGGCAGCAACCGCTCTGCAGAGGCCCAGCGGCTGGCCAACGGCGTCAACATCGTAGTGGCCACGCCCGGCCGCCTGCTGGACCACCTGCAGGTGGATCAGAGGCTCATTACAGAGGGAACACTGTAGATAAGGGAGACATTTGATCAAAGTTGAAAACATGGAAATCCCTAGATATCTAACAAGGTCTCTGTCTGCAGAACACCCCTGGCTTCATGTTCAAGAACCTGCAGTGTCTGATCATCGACGAGGCAGACCGGATCCTGGAGGTGGGCTTTGAGGAGGAACTGAAGCAGATCATCAAGCTGCTGCCCAGTACGTCCCTCTGGCCTGCACATGAACCCCTCTGAACCTCGCTGTCAATCTAAGAAATGACCGGAGCAATTTAATAGAAAGTTAATGTTTCTGATGGTTCTGCTCTTGTCCCTCAGAGCGGAGACAGACCATGCTGTTCTCGGCCACCCAGACACGCAAGGTGGAGGACCTGGCCCGAATCTCCCTGAAGAAGGAGCCTCTGTACGTGGGCGTGGACGACAACAAGGACAACGCCACGGTGGACGGTCTGGAGCAGGTACTCGAGGAGGAAGGAACACAGAGTAGAAGGAGAAGAGGGAACAAGAGACAAAAGAGAGAATTGATCAAGACTTATGAAAGTTGGGAGTCACACTAGTGAAACTTGGCCTCGACTCACATTAGATATCATTGTTAGGCGCTATCATATTTACTTAAAGATCTAATCCCGTGTGTGTGTGGGTGGCTGTGTGTGTGTGTGTGTGTGGCGTTGCCCAGGGCTACGTGGTGTGTCCCTCTGAGAAGCGCTTCCTGCTGCTCTTCACGTTCCTGAAGAAGAACCGGAAGAAGAAGCTCATGGTGTTCTTCTCCTCCTGCATGTCTGTCAAGTTCCACTATGAGCTGCTCAACTACATCGACCTGCCCGTCATGGCCATCCACGTAAGAGAGACCCCCAACGTCCAGTCTGTCTACCTGTGGGTGTGTTGCTTGGGTGGTGTGGCTGGTGAGTGGCAGCAGACATGGCCCTGTCAGTGGAGTGACTCTGCTGTGGTCCTCCTCTCTCAGGGCAAGCAGAAACAGACCAAGAGAACCACCACCTTCTTCCAGTTCTGCAACGCCGACTCTGGGATCCTGCTGTGCACTGACGTGGCAGCCAGGGGCCTGGACATCCCAGAGGTGGACTGGATCGTCCAGTACGACCCCCCAGATGACCCCAAGGTACGCGCTCCACTCACACCGGGACATCAACCGGCAGAATTAACATGAGAGTATCAGAGATGTGGTTTTGTCTTGACGTTGGAATTTTAAACTGATGCATGCGAAATATATATACACACATAGACGGTAGTGTTTTACCAATAGTCTGCAGAGTAGTGTAGTATTGCTGGTTAATCCCCTATTAGGCCTACAGGAGTACATCCGCTGGGTGAATACTGCAGTAGTACTACAGTAGTATTGTGTATTATGTTGTATTGCAGGAGTACATCCACAGGGTGGGCAGGACGGCTCGAGGGATTGACGGCCGAGGCCACGCCCTCCTCATCCTCAGACCCCAGGAGCTGGGCTTCCTACGCTATCTCAAACAGGCCAAGGTACCCTCCACCTTCCCTCTCACCCTCCACCTTCCCTCTCACCCTCCACCTTCCCTCTCACCCTCCACCCTCCCTCTCACCCTCCACCCTCCACCTTCCCTCTCACCCTCCACCTTCCCTCTCACCCTCCACCTTCCCGCTCACCCTCCACCTTCCCGCTCATCCTCCACCTTCCCGCTCACCCTCCACCTTCCCCCTCACCCTCCACCTTCCCTCTCACCCTCCACCTTCCCCCTCACCCTCCACCTTCCCTCTCATCCTCCACCTTCTCTCTCATCCTCCCTCCTCTCTCTCTCCTCCCTTCCTGTTTTTCTCCCTCCCCCCTTGTTTCCTCTTTGTCTGCGCCCTCAGCCGTGTCCAGGCCTAGTGGCAGGCTTAGTGCTCCTATGTCTGAGTAACGGCCATGTGTCATTTCCAGTACCCTCGTGTGGTCGTCACATGGTTCTCCTCTTCCCCTCAGGTCCCTCTGAGCGAGTTTGAGTTCTCCTGGACCAAGATCTCTGATATCCAGTCTCAGGTGAGAAGTCCTTGGTGTCCACCCACCTTCCCCCCCCTCCTCCCTCCTCCTCCCCTGACCGTGTGACCCTGTTCCTCTCCTGGGCAGATGGAGAAGCTGATAGAGAAGAACTACTACCTTCACAAGTCAGCCCAGGAGGCCTACAAGTCGTACGTGAGGGCGTATGACTCTCACTCGCTCAAGCAGATCTACAGTGTCAACACCCTCAACCTCCCCATGGTGGCCGTGTCGTTCGGATTCAAAGTGCCGCCCTACGTCGACCTCAGTATCCTTCCTTCTGTCGTTTTAACTAGTTAATTTGTTGAACAATGACATTTGTAGTGCTGTAGCTTAGATGCTGCAGGTGTTTTGGTAGTGGTTGTCATGGACACCCCCAGGTGTTTCTGTAGTGGTTGTCATGGACACCCCCAGGTTTTAAAACCTTGACCAGCGTTCTTCCAGACGTCCACTGCAGCACCAGAGGAGTGAAGATGCAGAAGAGAGGAGGTGGCGGAGGCTTTGGGTACCAGAAGGGGTCCAAGAACGTCCACAAATCCAAGATCTTCAAGCACGTCAACAAGGGCAAGAGGGACGGGAGGCAGTTCTCCCGCTGAGCCCTGAAGGAAGAGCCCAGGACACCACCTCCTCCTGGGCTGGCGTCTCCGAGGAGGAGAGGGTGGCCTGCTAGCCTCGGTAGAGCCTCCTCCTGGGCTGGCGTCTCCGAGGAGGAGAGGGTAGCCTGCTAGCCTCGGTAGAGCCTCCTCCTGGGCTGGCGTCTCCGAGGAGGAGAGGGTAGCCTGCTAGCCTCGGTAGAGCTTCTGGATGTTTCTCTCCCACTGTGTTTAGACCACTTCTCAATGTAAGAGACTTCATTTGTCTCCTGTGACTTGATGAAACAGGTCTCTTGTGAAGGCTGTTCCTGACCCTAGTCCTTGCATTCCGGTGTTCTTGACAGCAGATGTGTATTTTATGGATGAAAACTTTGATATATGGAAGTTATGTTGATTTCTCTGCTTATACTCTTCTGTTTAATAAAACTATTAAACACCACAAGTGTTTGTATGCCTACAGAATGTCAGACCTTCAGATGGTTAATTATTGTAAAGGGTGAAGGAAAGACAATTTCAATGCTTTGAGGATGACCCTGTTGCATCAACTAAATCTTAGGATTGCTTGTGTTTTGTGATATTGTCAGTTTATAAAGGAAAAAACACATGGTTCTTACAAGAAAACTGCAAGTGTGTTCTTTCAAGTAAAAGGTTTAATCCACAGTGAAATGTATACAAATGCTAAACAACTGCCTGGCTGGAAGAGAGGAGGGGGGTGCTCAGATCCATTTGTAAAAAGCAAAATGTTAAAAGGGAGATATATATATATATATAAGGGAGGTTAAAATATATATATATATGAGCCAAATGTGTCCGGACCGTCACTGGTATTATATATATGATGGTAATACCAGTGACGGTCCGGGCACATTTGGCGCAAGGGGCAAGGTTAACACCCCCTCATACGTTTATTTTTTACTTTAGTTCCGTTACTTTTTTTGCGTCATTGCAGAGTTTGTTTATTTACTTTGCGACACTCACCGACCGCTTTGTTGGTGACAGGTTGGACCACTTTTGCCTTGGGAGATGTTCGTCATGCATTGATTGAACACACATGTGATGTCAATCTTGAAATTGGAACATCAACATGAACCAAAATGTGGGAACACCTCCAACACTGTTCAATCCAGGCAAAAGGGGTCCAACCCGGCTCCAGCAAGGTTTTCCCCAACAAAGCGATCAGTGAGTGAGTGTAGCAAAGTAAATAAACCAACTCTGTAATAACGCAAATTAGAGCTGGTCGCATTCCTTGGAAGTGCGGTCAAACTGATGCGATAAAAGCTTTCAGGTAACACCTTTGGTGCTTTGGAACAGACCGGAGCATAAAATCGTCTTTTACCCCTTCCTTTGCTAAAAAACCCTCGGAAAGACCCGTTGGTCTATCATTTTACTCTATCATTTACCATGATCTCTCAATCATCCTGGGATCTGTGACGTTGACCCCTTCAATCTCTGCCAGGAACCTTGGGGTTACCATGGATGACAAGCTCTCCCTCACATCCAAAATTGCTGCGGTCTCCTGGTCGTGTAGATTCACCCTCTACAACATCCGGAAGATCAGTAGATACCTGTCTGAGCACTCCACCCAGCTGCTTGTCCAAGCACTTGTCCTCTCCAAGTTGGACTACTGCAACTCACTGCTTGCCGGTCTCCCAGCATGCAACTCGCCCTCTGAGGATTCAGAATGCAGCAATCTGCCTGGTCTACAATCTACCCAGACGCTCCCACGTTACCCCGCTCTTCATCTCCCTCCACTGGCTTCCCATCACGGCCCGCATCAGATTCAAGACCCTGGTACTAACCTTCCGAGCGGCGAACGGGACTGCACCCGACTACATCAAGTCTCTCCTGCAGCCTTACACCCCCACCCTCCACCTACGGTCTTCTTCTGACAACCGTCTGGTGGTCCCACCGCTCAAGAGCGCCCGCTCCCAACCCAAGCTCTTCTCCTGCATGGCCCCCCAATATTGGAATCACCTCCCCACCTCCATCAGAGATACTGCCTGTCTCTCCACCTTCAAGAAAAGGCTCAAGACGCACTTGTTCCGGGAGTACAACGGTACTTAAGAAAGATTTGTTGGATCAAAGATTTTGTTGGATGTTAGTTTATTTCCTCCAGGAACACGATAACACTTATTGAGGGACTTGTTGCACTTGTTGGTTAGTTGTAACATATTTAACTATTTGTACTCGCTGTGAATTATATTATTGTTGCTTGCTTTCCTCCAGGTACACTAGCACTTTCGAGGATCATGTTGTTTAATTTGTAATTTGTTTAACTACATGCTCTTCTGGTTCTACCTATTGGCACTTATTTGCTTTTCACAATGTAGCCTATGCTTCATGTTATAGCTACCTGCAATGTTTTTGGGGCTATCATGTGACCTATGGACTATCTGAATTTCAGCAATCTGAATTTCCGCAATCTGAATTTCAGAAATGTGTATTTCCGGATGAAAATGATTCAGTTTTATTAAATTCAATACAAATATAATACAAATAATTCAGATATCATACATTCAACAACAAAAATATTTCAGTTTGATAAAATTGGACATACAAATATTTCTGATCTTTCATATTTAAATTCAGATCAGTCATTAGTCAGCTTTCTAACTCCAAAGTACCAAGGCTGTTGTGGACCGCTGCTGATTGTTGACGCTCCGCTGCCAGGAGCCATTCTCTCTGCCTGTGAATTCCCTCATTTAGTTCCTTGGCAGTGAAGTGTCCTGGTTCAAATCCTACTGACTGTGACCTGAGAGTTTAGAGGGGGAGAAGGGCATGAGATAAAAGTCATCACAAGACCTGTGCAAACCAACAGACACACACACACACACACACACACAGAAGAGCCAGACCTCAGGGGTCAGCTCTGCTGGGCAGCGGGCTGGTAGGGGGGATGCCCCAGGGCGATCCGTTCATCTTCTTGCTCACCACTACAGCCAGACGGGCATTAAGACAGGCATGAGGGTCAGACAGTGTCGTTGTGCCTGAGACCGTCTGGTGCACCTTGTGAAGGTCTTAGTCTCAGGAGGATTTTATTTGAAGAATGGTCAAAATCTGAACGGCGGGGATATCACCCAATTGTCTATGCATTGCCACATTTATTTTATTTACATAATTACTGCAGTGTTTCCCACAGATTAGAAATCTAATTGTGGCGGGGAGGGGTGGGGGTTGTCAGACCAAACAAATTAACAACAACTAACATATCATTTCTGCATTAGGCATGTAGCAACGCTAGTGCTAAACAACTATTTAACTGGTCGGCTCCATGACGCCGGGTAAGTAGCTAGCTCTTGAGACTTCTCACCAAAAGAACGAAGGGGAAACTTCGAGTACTGTAAGTCGCTCTGGATAAGAGCGTCTGCTAAATGGCTAAATGTAAATGTGAGTAAGGTACCTAGCGAAAAGTAGCCTCAACTTTCCTCGACTTTTAGCTACGGCACTGATGCTGAAGGCTCGCTGATATAGCTGTCGGTCTTACTAGAACGGCATATGTATGCATTGTTGCTAACGTGTGCTGACGTTGTGACTGTGTGCATATGTGAGAAAGACGCATGAGTGACAGAGAGACGGAGGGAGAGCAGGGGAAAGGAAATGCAGCTGAACGAATACGCTGCGTGTTTTAACCTAAATAGCGATAAAAAAAAGTTTTACGAAACGCAATGTGTGGCGGCCGGTGTTGATTCTGTGGCGCACCGCCACACATTAGTCTATGTGTGGGAAACACTGTTACTGTAATTGGATGTAAAACTTCCCGCTTCAAATGCAAATTACAATTAATTGGAAACTTATAACTAAAATTAACTGGTCTTGGTCTTGTCTCGATACACTTTAGTCTTAGAACACATACAAATGCTGATTGATAAGTGTATCATTCATTGAGTGTTTGAGTGAAAATTGGCCTCCACTTCTTAAGCAGAGTCTGTCTAATAATTCTCAGGTAACATGCCTCTCGTGCTTGGCCAGAGCTGGCGGAAGGCTTTAGATCATCCACAGCACTCACCGTTATTATAGGAGATGGGCTCTATGGGCTCTATGGTCTCCCAGTTCATGGCTTTCTGGACAGCCTTCTTCCAACGTGCGAACCGATACTCACTCTCTGTGAACAAAATAAAAGTGACACTGGGATAACATGATGTACATTTATCCACTAGGTGGCACTGTCCTGTTACACTTTTCAAAATCAATGCAAGACCATTTAAAAACTGTTACAGTCCCAATACCAGACTCAAAACATCAACTCTTCAACCATGCAGCTGACAGAGAGAGAGAGAGACGAGGGAGAGAGAGAGACGAGGGAGAGACGAGGGAGAGAGGAAAAAGAGTTACCTACCGTCTGTGTTGATCTGGGGATGGAAGGTTTCAGGGATGCAGGTTGGGAGGTCACCAGGGGTCAGGCTCCACACCCCCACCGCCGCCCCTGCTGCCATGGCTACCCCCAGAGCCGTCGTCTCTGACATGGTTGGCCTATCTGGAGAGGCACATGCCATGTTACACACAGACACCATGACCTGTGTGTGTGTTGTGTTGGACTGTAAGTTCTGGAGTGGTTGTGTACACGAAGAACCGGTTGCTGTTAGAAGTCATCCTGTTCATGTCAACACTGTGTGTCTGAACACATGTCCTTGACAGTGAGTGTGTCGTTAAGTTCACTAAAACATCCATAATGTGAACTCAGGTTGGACAACTAACTGCAGATGGTAATACAACCAGTAGTTGTAGCTTTAAGCATTTCTTAACTTTACCTCAGATCAGTGTTTTATAAATTGGTGAGTGTGCCGGGGCTCCTCACCAACGGGCATACAGAGGATGTCGGCCTGAAGCTGCATCAGCAGCTTGTTGGAGGTCATCCCTCCGTCCACCTGCAGTCGAGCCAGGGGCAGCCCGGTGTCCTTGTTCATGGCATCCAGGATCTGGACACACACACAGACACAGCAGTTAAACACAATCCTGCTATTCTAGTTCATAGCCTCCTGGATCTGGACACACAAACACACACACACACACACACACTGGAACACGTACAGACAGGTATGGACATAAACACCACCAGAGTGTACCTCTCTGGCCTGGAAACAGACTGCCTCAAGGGCAGCGAAGGCCAGGTGGTTCCTGTTCGTGAACTGAGTTAGTCCACAGATGATCCTGTAGAACACACACACATTGATATGAATGTGCTGTGATCCAGTCCCGTGGTAAGGTCAGTGTGGTGTGCTGTGATCCAGTCCCATGGTGAGGTCAGTGTGGTGTGCTGTGATCCAGTCCTGTGGTGAGGTCAGTGTGGTGTGCTGTGATCCAGTCCCATGGTGAGGTCAGTGTGGTGTGCTGTGATCCAGTCCTGTGGTGAGGTCAGTGTGGTGTGCTGTGATCCAGTCCCATGGTGAGGTCAGTGTGGTGTGCTGTGATCCAGTCCCATGGTGAGGTCAGTGTGGTGTATGGGGGCGTATCCTCACCCTCGTGCGCTGGGTTCCCAGTAGGGGGCGTACAGACCAGAGAAGGCAGGAACAAAGTAACAGCCGTACGACGTGCCTACAGCTGCCGCCAGCTTCTCTGGAGGGGGAGAGAGAGAAAGGAGAAAGGGAGTGAAAGAGGGAGAGAGAGAGAGGGGAGGGAAAGAAAACAATGCAAGGAGCTAAAATGTATTTTATGAATAGTCTCGGTGACAGTAGTGTGCTGTGCGTGTGTACTGTGAAGGTTGAGGTTGTGACTGGGTCCTCACCTATCTCAGAGGTGGACTGGACTATCCCCATGTTATCCTTTAGCCACCTCACCACTGCCCCTGCTATAGCCACAGAGCCCTGTGGAAACACATCAGACCAGTCACACAGCTGAACCAGTCACACAGCAGAACCAGTCACGCACTAGAACCAGTCACACAGCAGAACCAGTCACACAGCAGACCAGTCACACAGCAGACCAGTCCCACACCAGAACCAGTCACACAGCACCAGTCACACAGCACCAGTCACACAGCAGACCAGTCCCACACCAGAAACAGTCACACAGCACCAGTCACACAGCACCAGTCACACAGCACCAGTCACACAGCAGAACCAGTCACACAGCAGACCAGCCCAGTCCCGCTCACCTCCAGAGCGTAGTAGGCAGGAGCGTCTTTCCCCAGCTGGTAGGCCACCGTGGTCAGAAGCCCGTGGTCGGACATCACTGGCTGAGGGGGGGGGGGGGGGGGGGGGGGACAGGAAGTGAGGAAGGAGGAGGACAAGAAGTGAAAAAAACATACCAAAATATTTAGTCTACAGTACAGAATGGACGTGTTTAATGAGTGTAATATGATCTTACCTTGAGCCCTGTGTTTCTTAACAGGAAGCAACCAGTTCCATACCTTGAGAGTAAATCACAAAGCAGTGACACAATCAGACACAATCAAGTCAGATACTTCAGACTGTTTATGAGACTGAAGACTTATTGTCTGAAAACCAGTGCCTTCAGTCCTACACAAAGACTGTGTGAGGGAGAGAGAGGGGGAAACATCCAGAGAGAGAGAGACTTCCAGAGAGAGAGGGGGAGACATCCAGAGAGAGAGAGACATCCAGAGAGAGAGGGGGAGACATCCAGAGAGAGACATGGAGTCATCCAGAGAGAGAGAGAGAGACATCCAGAGAGAGAGAGAGACATCCAGAGAGAGAGAGAGAGAGAGAGACATCCAGAGAGAGAGAGAGACATCCAGAGAGAGAGAGAGAGAGAGAGACATCCAGAGAGAGAGAGACATCCAGAGAGAGAGAGAGAGAGAGAGAGAGAGACATCCAGAGAGAGAGAGAGAGACATCCAGAGAGAGAGAGAGAGAGAGAGACATGGAGACAGACACAGAGTATGCTACATGGATACACATACCAACTAAACACTGCACATTTGGAGTATGGAGAAACATAATTTCGACCGTCTGTGTAACTACTTGTTGCTGGTCTGATTGACAATAAAGTTCACTTTGACTTCAGGGTCGCCGCAGCACTTTGCAGTTCAGGTGGCCTCCTAAGCAACACAAGCCTGCCGCCTTAACTACGTCAGGTTTTTTATGAGCGATATCCGCCGTGTTACTCTGTCCTGTTTTCTCCCTTTCATTCCAAACTGTGACCAACACCAGTCTCCCTTCTCTGCAGAACGCATTAGTTTATCGCACAAACTAAACCCCCCCCCCCAGTCTGACAGCAAACTCCACCCTACCACCTTAACAGATTTTCTACGGGACACCCTGGACTTTGACTTTGACCAAAGCCCCTTTTTTAAATAAGCCATTAACCTCCAGGCCACATGAACCCCACCCTCCGTAGGGTTCAAAGTCTTGCCAGTGTAAAGTCTTTCAGCTCTGCCTATAAACGCCAAGAAATGACTGCAATGTTGACATTCTCCTCACTTCCTTATAGCCTTCCTTATTGGTATGTGAATGGTTATCCAGGTGATACAGGTGTAGGTGATCCAGGTGTTGCAGGTGAGACAGGTGTTGTAGGTGATCCAGGTGTCGTAGGTGAGACAGGTGTCGTAGGTGAGACGGGTGTCGTAGGTGAAATAGGTGAGACAGGTTGTAGGTGAGACAGGTGTTGTAGGTGAGACAGGTGTTGTAAGTGAGACAGATGGAGGTGAGACAGGTGTTGTAGGTGAGAGATCGTACGTGTTTTTGGCCTGTCCATCCTGGAAGCACAACTGTCCCACTAGGGCAGCTGACTGGTCTCCTAGACACTGGGAGACACAACCACGTCCCATCAGTCCTCTAACCACACACCTCTCCACACACTCCTGTCACAGTCCTCTCTACACACAGTCATGTCAGCTGATGACTGGTGGAAAGTTATATTACGCTAACGTCATGTGCTCATTCAGCAGAAGTTTTAATCAAAGGATCGGGGATTAGAACCTGTGACCTGAAGACAGATGCTCTAACCACTAACCCCTCTAAGAGTACTTATCCTTGTGCTTAAGAGCTTTTACTGAACCTCCACAGTCAATGTTGTCGCAGAACTGTTTCATGACAAGCTAAGTTCTGCTCATGTGAAGTAAAAGGCAAAATATTACACAAAAATAAATATGCTTCTTACCCCTGAAATTGGCACTCCTGCGAGAGAACCGGATTTCTAGGAGAAAGGGGAGACAGAGGAGGAGAGGCAACATCAAATGTGTGTGAATCCAGAGAGGACAGGTGCAACACCTGACAGAGAGAGAGGGAGGGGCTTCCTGAGAGCTAAACTGAGACACCAACTCATCCGACCTCAGCCCTGTCAGAGGCCAGACAGCTGAGCTGGTGGGCTGGGGCTTGGTGGAAAAAGACAGGAGAGCCAAGGGGCTGGGGTTAAGCCCCCTACACACACACACACACACACACGCACGCACACACACACGCACACACACACACACACACACACCCAGAGCAGAGGGGGAAGGGATAGCTACTATCTGGTCAGCAGGGGGAGATTGTTTCAGAGAACACTGATGTCCCTGGGTGAGCTCGGTGGTGATAGAGGACTTGAAGTAATTGACGGCTCTTGGCGTTTCATGTCACCCATCAGTTTGGGCCTCTGCTACAGTGACTTCATTGTGTTTGTCCTGACCAGGACACATTGTCCCTCTTTTTGAGACCGGCCCGACATCGTCCAACACACATTGGTGGCTGCTTAGAATGTTTGGTGAACCATAGCCGTGGAAACAGATTTGATCAGGGGGGTGCTGGGGGTCTTAATGTTGCGGGGTGGTGCCGCGCTGGTGGATTTTCCAGTCCTATCGTTTTAGATTCTCGTGCTGTCAGCAGGGAGTGCTGCAGCACCCTCAGCACTCCTAGTTCCCGCGGCCATGGTAACTGTCACAGTTTCACCCATGTCAGTTTGTCTGTTTGGTCAGTGTGATCTGGCCTTTAAAGGAAAGTATGTTCGATCCCTGCAGGTGATGTAGGGGACAAGCAGCTCACTGCTGACGTCTGAACACCGGGCAAAGTGCAGGTTGTGTAACTGGTGTCGTAGGACAGCCACGCTCAGAAAACAAACACACGCAACCCTCTGACCCTCTGAGTTGAACTACTTCTGTGACAAAAGATGACCTTTCAGATTAGTGAGTATGGCCTTTCACATAGTTTAAATCTGCATTGGTCTGTGTGGATCAGAATCAGAATCATAAAGGGTTTTAATAGACATGAAAGTTTGCACAGACAAGGAATTTACTTTGAAGGTACATACGTTCAACATATAGGGATCATAAATCTTGAATAGGGGTGTACAAGTTTAAGAATAGTGGTGTACAAGTCTAGGATGTGTGTGTGTGTGTGTTTTACTGGATGTCTAATAAAGAAAGTCTCTATCTGTCTCCTCAAAAACCTGGCTTCATTTCAACAGATGGGTGAACAGAAGAGAACAATTATGGGACAACCCGTCCCACAAATACTGGCACATTACTAGAGTATGTTGCTTAGTCAACCCTCCTGCCCTTGAACTAATGTCTTTCCACAGTATGCAGATTAGTCTTATCTACACAACAGCAGAATATCTCCACAGTATGCAGATTAGTCTTATCTACACAACAGCAGAATATCTCTCCACAGTATGCAGATTAGTCTTATCTACACAACAGCAGAATATCTCTCCACAGTATGCAGATTAGTCTTATCTACACAACAGCAGAATATCTCTCCACAGTATGCAGATTAGTCTTATCTACACAACAGCAGAATATCTCTCCACAGTATGCAGATTAGTCTTATCTACACAACAGCAGAATATCTCTCCACAGTATGCAGATTAGTCTTATCTACACAACAGCAGAATATCTCTCCACAGTATGCAGATTAGTCTTATCTACACAACAGCAGAATATCTCTCCACAGTATGCAGATTAGTCTTATCTACACAACAGCAGAATATCTCTCCACAGTATGCAGATTAGTCTTATCTACACAACAGCAGAATATCTCTCCACAGTATGCAGATTAGTCTTATCTACACAACAGCAGAATATCTCTCCACAGTATGCAGATTAGTCTTATCTACACAACAGCAGAATATCTCTCCACAGTATGCAGATTAGTCTTATCTACACAACAGCAGAATATCTCTCCACAGTATGCAGATTAGTCTTATCTACACAACAGCAGAATATCTCTCCACAGTATGCAGATTAGTCTTATCTACACAACAGCAGAATATCTCTCCACAGTATGCAGATTAGTCTTATCTACACAACAGCAGAATATCTCTCCACAGTATGCAGATTAGTCTTATCTACACAACAGCAGAATATCTCTCCACAGCTTCAAAGCATCATTCTCAAATCAACCAGATTTGCATCATTAAACTTACAGTGCCCTCCAAAAGTATTGGAACAGTGAGGCGAATTCCTTTATTTTTGCTGTAGACTGAAAACATTTGGGCTTGACATCAAATAATGAACGTGAGACCAGAGATCAACGTTTCAGCTTTTATTTCCAGGTATTTACATCAGGATCTGATGCACAACTAAGAAAATATCACATTTTGTTTGAATCCACCCATTTGTCATGTGATCAAAAGTATTGGAACAGATATACTTAAAACATATTTAAGTGAATAAGACTTAATATTTAGTTGCAAATCCTTTGCTTTCAATAACTGCAGCAAGTCTGTGACCCATTGACGTCACCAAACTTTTGCATTCTTCCTTTTTGATGCTTTCCCAGGCTTTCACTGCAGCCTCTTTCAGTTGTTGTTTGTTTTGTGGGGTTCCTCCCTTCAGTCTCCTCTTAAGCAGGTAAAATGCATGCTCTATAGGGTTTAAGTCTGGAGATTGACTTGGCCAGTCTAATACCTTCCATTTCTTGCCCCTGATGAACTCCTTTGTTGTTTTGGCAGTGTGTTTTGGGTCGTTATCTTGCTGCATGATGAAGGCTCTGCCAATCAGTTTGGTTGCATCTTTCCTTAAATTGGCAGACAAAATGTTTCTGTAGACTTCCGAGTTCATTTTGCTGCTGCCATCATGTGTTACATCCTCAATGAAGATTAATGAGCCCGTCCCAGAAGAAGCCATGCAAGCCCAAGCCATGACATTACCTCCACCGTGTTTCACAGATGAGCTTGTGTGTTTGGGATCATGAGCAGTTCCTTTCTTTCTCCAAACTTTAGCCTTTCCATCACTTTGGTAAAAGTTAATCTTTGTCTCATCAGTCCATAAAACTTTGTCCCAGAATTTTTGAGGTTCATCTCTGTACTTTTTGGCAAATTCCAGCCTGGCCTTCCTATTCTTCTTGCTAATGAGTGGTTTGCATCTTCTGGTGTAGCCCTCTTACTTTTGTTCATGAAGTCTTCTGCGAACAGTAGATAGTGATACCTTCACTCCTGCCATCTGGAGGTTGTTGCTGATCTCACTAACAGTTGTTTTAGGGTCTTTCTTTACAGCTCTCACAATGTTTCTGTCATCAACTGCTGATGTTTTCCTTGGTCTACCTGTTCGACGTCTGTTACTTAGTACACCAGTAGTTTTCTTCTTCTTCAGGACATTCCAAATGGTTGTACTGGCTATGGCCAATGTTTCTGCAATGGCTCTGATTGATTTTCCATCTTCTCTAAGACTCACAATTGCTTGTTTTTCACCCAAAGACAGCGCTCTGGTTTTCATGTTGTTTTCACCTCTGAATACAGTCTGCATAGACAAAACCTATCTTACCCAATCTGAACCTGAGTGTAGACATTCAGTGGTATTTATTGATTGAATAATGTATGTAATAGGACACACCTGGGCAACAAAACACACCTGTCAGTCACATGTTCCAATACTTTTGCTCACGTGACAAATGGGTGGGTTCGAACAAAAAGGTGATATTTTCAAATTTGTGCATCAGATCCTGATGTAAATACCTGGAAATAAAAGCTGAAACGTTGATCTCTGGTTTCACATTCATCGTTTGATGTCAAGCCCAAATGTTTTCAGTCTACAGCAAAAATAAAGGAATTGGCCTCACTGTTCCAATACTTTTGGAGGGCACTGTACATGTGTGGCATCTTGATATCCAGAATTATATTTTTATGACACAGTGGTCTGTTTGGACTGGTTACCTTGGAAGTAACATGGAAAACCTTGTGACCCTGTACTGCTTATCTGAAGCCTCACAATCCTTACCTACTAACCAGGACCTAATCTTGAATTACATGTATAGACATGGGTCTTATCGTATGTCAGAAGTAATTCTGACTACACACTAAGTAATTTAGTCTAATTACCCATCTATGGTTGCATTTATTGGTAGGTAAATTCCAGCAATAATTCTGACAGACACAACCACCCATTCTACTACCCCCCCCCCCCCCACACACACACACACACACACACACACACACACATACACAGCATAAAATGTGTAAACTCACCAGTAATCCATATACTTCTGAAGAGCTTCTTACTTTGGGCAATATTTCCATTGGGACATCAAAATACCTATAAGAACAACAACAAAGATAATTTATTGTGGCCTGTCCCTAAAATATGGCTGCACATGCAAGTGTGTGTGTACTTGTGTGTACACGCATGTGTGTGTTCTCCTACCTGCAGAGCTCCGGGTCCCACTCCAGAGTGTGGATGTTGAACAACATGGTGCGGCTGGCGTTGGACACGTCTGTGCAGTGAACCCCTCCCTCCTTCCCCCCTGTCAGGCACTGGCACACAGAAGGATGTCCTCACTTACACGCAGTCTTTTGGGTGTTGTCTGTGCTGTCTGTGTGTGTGTGTTTTGTGTGCTGTCTGTGTGTGTGTGTGTGTTGTGTGTGTGTCTGCCCTACCCAGATGAGCCAGGCGTCCACGGTACCGAACATAGCCCGGTGTGACTGGACCGCCTCCCGCACCTCCTCCACGTTGTCCATCAGCCAGCGCAACTTGACCGCACTGAAGTAGGTACTGATGGGCAGGCCTGTCATATGCTGAAGGGAGAGATGGAGAGATGGTGCAACAGAGGAGAGATAGAGAGAGTGGAGAGACGGAGCAGAGATGGAGGAGAAGGAAGAATTCAGCATTCTAATTTACACAGTAAAAGGTACACAGAACACTGACTACCAACACACGTCTGTATAGACAAATAATATTAACGTTCATACAATGAAACGGAATAAACACATTTAGTTTGTAAGTATCATTGTGGCCTGTGTAAATGCTAAACTGCAGTAATGAATGTTGGGCCCTTCCCCTGCTGAGTGCACTGAGAGCGATCCTCCATATCAGCAGGCTTCACCTTCAGGTAGTTCTTGTTCTGGCCGGGGGTCTTGTTGATCAGTCTCTCCACCGTGGACTGTGTCCGCAGGTCCAGCCAGACTGCAGAACAAAGACCACAAACTGAGTCACTCTGACACTCAGTGAGCTCCAGTCAATCAGCACGTCCACACAGACAAGCGCATTCTTGAGGATGAATCAGCCACTAAGCAGCATTCACAGCTTCGCACTCACAACAATGGACAGTTGTGGACTGATGTAACAGCTGCGCCAATGCCAGCACCTGCACACATTCTGCTGTTTTAATCATGTTGCAATTTCCCAATGTGGGCTGTCCTTTCCTTGATGAGACAAGTTGGGGGAGGTACAGTGAGTCATGATACGTCAGAGACTACGTCAAACTTTTCTCAGGAAATAAAACCACTGTCTTCCCATAATGTGTTAAAACCTGTATATTCAGATATCGACCAATGAGCAGTGAAGTATTGTGTACCCACCAATAGCATTGTATAAAGGCTTTCCGGTGTTCTTGTCCCACACAACTGTAGTCTCTCTCTGATTGGTCACTCCGACGGCTGAAGAAACAAAAATCAAAACAAAACCTTGAAGCAGCGAGCAGGGCTCTTCCTGGGGGGTTTTGAACCCGTGGGACGTAGTGAAGGGCAGCGGGGGTGTCAGGGTACCCTTGATGTTGGAGATCTGGAGAGGAGTCATCTTGTCACACGTCCTCTCCATGCACTCGTACACGGACTGAAGGATCTCCATGGGATCTTCCTCCACCCATCTACACACGCGCGCACAGACAAACGTAAAACAGGAATGTAACACCTGTGTAGGGTTTCTGTTGGTTACAGGTGTTAATCTGGCGTTATTTGTGACACCGTATGTGACATTACTTGTAAAAAGGGCTATACACATCTCATTTGATTTAACGTACATTTGCTTGTCTTGGTGAGGCTAGCCAATAGGATTAAATCCTCACTACACTCCTAATGGACAGGGACAGTTGGTTGAAAGATCATGGCGGGTAAAGAGAATGTCACACATGTCACAGTTCACCCCCCTACATCAGAGTTAGCTCTGACTGAATGGTCCTCCACACCCTTTGTGTGGGCGTGTCTTATTCTCTAGTATAATTTGCTACAGGAAACTCCAGTGACTTATCTTTCTACAAGGTCATGGCAATAATAAGTCATTTGAGTTGGCGTTGAGTATCAACTGGGCCTCTTCCTTTATGTTCTCGGTAGGGCCCACTTGGTATAAAACACCATGGCCATGGTCGACAGGACGTTGGACTTTGAGTTTGTTTCTGAGTAAATCGAGATGGGGAACGCAATTTCGATCGTCTGTGTAACTACTTGTTGCATGGTCTGTTTGACAATAAAGTTAACTTTGACTTTGAGATTAAATTAATCTAACAATGCTTTGTTACAGTGTAACCAAGGAAGACCAGTCCCCCCTGCCCTGCAGTGGGAACTTACTACAGTGGATCAGGATCACTAGAGAGGGAATAGGATGTTAGAGATGGACTAGGATGTTAGAGATCTACTAGGAGTCTAGACAGTCTAAAGATCATAAGTATAATGATTATGCTTTATGACTCCAGATCAGATGAACTCACCCTTCTTTTTGAAAACTCTGCTTTATTTCAACCTGGTGTTGACCGACTACTTCTGCTGTTTTAGCGTTGAACACCTGGAGAGAGAGAGAGAGGGGGGGAGACAAAGAGAGAGAGAGTTGGAAAGAGAGAGGGGGGAGAGACAAAGAGAGAGAGTTAGAAAGAGAGAGGGGGGAGACAAAGAGAGAGAGAGTTAGAAAGAGAGAGGGGGGAGAGACAAAGAGAGAGAGAGTTAGAAAGAGAGAGGGGGGAGAGACAAAGAGAGAGAGTTAGAAAGAGAGAGGGGGGAGAGACAAAGAGAGAGAGTTAGAAAGAGAGAGGGGGGAGACAAAGAGAGAGAGAGTTAGAAAGAGAGAGGGGGGAGAGACAAAGAGAGAGAGAGTTAGAAAGAGAGAGGGAAAGAGCAAGAGAGTGGGCGAGCGAGCACATGGCAGACAAGACAACTGTTGTAGACTAAATAATTGTTCCCGTTATCTTGAGGAGTGGAGGAGGAGGAGGAGGAGGAGGAGGAGGAGGAGGAGGAGGAGGAGGAAGGCATTACTGGGCTTGCAGCAGTCCCCTCTTCAGTTAAGTGTTTTACTCTTCAGCTCAGAAGTTTTAGACAAAGTTATCTACCCTTTTTGGGATACCTTTATAGAGTACTGGTGTACGACATAGAGGACACCTTTATGGTCTACTGGTGTACGACATAGAGGGACAAAGTTGGTTTAAACACTGTAGAATAGCCCCTTAAAGAATATGAAGGGCTTATCCCTTGTAATAGGTCATTCTGTTTCGACATGCGGTTGTGCGATTCAATGATAAAGATGAGCAATGGGTGCAATGGGTTCCAATAACAACCAACTATCTCAAGTGAAACATTAACAATTCCTGTGGAGTCTGTAGTTCATTACAACTGCTGACAAGCCTGTCGAACAAGGCTGCTGTAGTTGAGTAACAAGCAGGGGCCCCATGGAAAAATAAATAAATAAAGTTTCTCATTTCTATTAGTTTTGAAATTTTTGGGGGGCCCCTGTCAGTCAGGGTCCCTTGGAATTGTCCAAACCTTTCCCCCTTATACGGCGCCCCTGGTAACAAGAGGTCTATAACTTCTGGAAACAGCAAAGAAAAAGGTTGCGGGCAGGTTATCAAACAGCAAATAACCCTGCAACCTCTTTATCTGTGATTAACTGCTCTAACATCTGAGCTAACATCTGAGCTCTAACATCTGAGCACTCACCTGTGGTGGTGTCCGTTTCACCTGTGATTAAGTCACTTAGCGGTACTCGCTAAACCAGAAATGCACAGCTGGATGCATGGGTTAAATGTAATATTAACAAGGACAACAGCACATCCCAACTTCATTGTGGCCTTTGAACCCAAATATCAGTAGTTATTCTAAGTCTTTCGAATATATCACCTTTTAAAGACAGTTGCGTTTTTATACATATGAAAGTCTAATTTACCTTTGGTGGCAAAACCTTTACACGATGGAACACTTCCTCTTAAATACATTTCATGTGGCTTTGACAGAATGGGAAAAACGTTACCCAGACGACTATGTGAACAATTTTCATGTTTGTACGCTTTGATATTAAAAAGATTTTCCCCATATAGGAGTTACGGAGTTTGCATGCATCTTCCGCAGTTGACAACTCACCAGGATCCTGGTCGAGCTGGTGCCTTGGTCGATAGCTGCTACAAGGGGATCCATCGCTCTCCCACACTCTTCTAGCAAACTGCCAGTCGTGTGAGACGTGTTCAGTTTCATGAGTCTTAATTACCTTAATATGACTTCGCTTGTATGACCAAGCTAAAGTAGGTAATCAAAAAATTATGTGATAAAAAGCCAGTCGGTGCTCGTCCGTTAATAAATAAAAACTAGTACACGGCAAAAAAAAAAGTGGCCAGTGAGGAAAAATAAGTATGCTGGATAACAGTAGTGTGTTTTGTGTTTTGCTTTCAGCAAACACACTAAATATGACCGCTCAGAAGGGGCACGTTTCTGTTTGCAAAGACGTCAGAAGACGTTGTCTTCGTGTCACCCAATGAAAACAGAGGGCCCGTCCTAGAAAGAAAGGTGAACGAGCTCCTACCAGTCGGTTTGGATAGCCATGTCGTGATATCCATGGAAGTCAAGGTTCCTAGTAAGGGTGTGCGATACAAGGAAAAACATGGTCCCGGGGTATTTTCCCTAGCTAGGCAAGGTTCCTCCCCCCCCCCCCCCCCCCCCCCCCCCCCCCCCCCCACCTGCTGGTAGTGCGTTTAAGGACAGCGGGAGGTCGGGTTAATTTAAATGGATGCACTTGAGAAATTGCTGCCCCCCTCTTCATCCGTATGTCGCCGGCACTGGTTGTTGGAAGACCACCGGATAGAAATTCAGGAAATTACGTACCCGAATGAACAGAGTTCGTGTGACTTCGGCTCTTTAAATCGATGGTCATTATTAGGCTACCCGATTGAACAGAGTTCGTGTGACTTCGGCTCTTTAAATCGATTGTCATTAGGTGTGTTTGACTTCATGCACCGCCGGGGGCGCCGACAGTCGGCTGCAGCCGGCTGCCTTTAAGCTGAGAATGCCATTGGCTGCTTCAAGTCAGCCGGGCTGCAGGTGACGCCAGTGCTGCATGAAGTCGAACACACCTATTGGTTTGAGCGTTTCCTTGGCATTTAGAAATATACAAACACACATTGAAATCAGAAATGTATGAGCGGGCATCAAACAAAACAGGTTTATTTATTTTTTTATTTCACCTTTATTTAGCCAGGTAGGCTAGTTGAGAACAAGTTCTCATTTACAACTGCGACCTGGCCAAGATACAGCATAGCAATAAGACACGTACAACAGAGTTTCACATAGAATAAACAAACATGATAACATAGGTACTTTTTAATAATTTTGTCGTTTTTAAAGACAGAAGTTGTTTGCAATGCAATTTGTTTGCGAGTTTTTAATTAATGAGTGATAAGTCAGTCAGAGTTATCCCTACGTTGTTAGCTAGTGGTGGGTTGATGCTGCCCCCTAACCCGGTTCTGTGTACAGTCCTGGCCCCATCGACCAAAGCTCTATGTTTCATTGCTGCACAGACTATCAAACAGGTCTGCTTTGAACTTTGAACTGTTCTTCAGTCAATACTGGACATGTACTAAAATCCTGAGGAATTGCAACACCACCTCTGCGATACAACTAACACTTCTGCGATACTGCTAAATTGATCCGATACCAAGTAAATAGGGCCAGTATGCCAATACCGATACCAATACTTTTTACGTTGAAAAGCAGCTCATCTACTTTCGTGTCGGGCAAAAGAAATGCCTCATACTTTATGAAGAGAATGCATCATCAATATGCAAGGTTGAATGGAAATATGAATTTTCATGATCATTGAATGATTAATTTGGTAATTTTTCCTTTATTTAGTTGTTCATGATTATGATCATAATAGAAACACAGGACAAAAAGTCAGGCCGGTAACAACTCACAGCATAGCAGGGGAGGAATGAGAGATGCGGTGTTTGCACAACCACTATGATGCAAAGGGTTGTGTAGGCTACTGAATGTAGAGAAGAGAAATTGAAACTTAAGTATCAAGTATTAAGTATTTTTTTCAAAAAAAAAAATATCTACCGGTTTTGTCTTTTCAGTGAAAAGAGAGGGCAGATGAGAGAACAGAGAAGAGACAGAGAAGTCTTAAACAGAGTAGAATGCAAAGCCGAACTCAAAAAAAAAAAAAATATAATATATATAAAATATATATATTAGTACTTTTCATTTTCATTTCATTTTTTTTCAAACAACTTTTTCAACCTTTTGAAAACAGAAATCCAAACTTTTTGTCTTCATATGTAATCAACTTTCTTTTGACAATTTTGATAACTATAACTGATTGTGATTTCAAAAATATATAATTGTCTGTTTAAAATATATCTTGGTACCAGGCCTGTGTCCCAGTCTGTCACACATTCCTTTTTTAGAACTGGGTGTCATTCCTTCTCCTGTAACAATAGAGGGCAAGAGGAGCCTAAAATAGACAGGCTTTATGTGGCCTGTTCAGAAATGTATTTGCCTTCCAACTATTCGAGACTGTGAGCTAAGACAGACTGGCACGTGAAGATTCACAATTAGGCTTGTGTGTGAGTGCCCGAGGCTTAGAGCCCAGATACACTCAATCAGGACGATTTTAAATGTATACATCTGTTTTAAACAATTTTAAACTTCTTTACCTCTTCTTAGAATGTTGAATTGTGCAAGGTGACAAGGCCTTATGTTTGGTCATGTGGTTGCAGATCCTCAAGCTGCTTCTGCTTGTGTAGTAATTCCCCAGGGTAATCTCCTCACCTCATCCAGCCGTCACACATCATGAGATCCATAAATCATCTGTTGTGGTGAGTCAGAGTGGGATGGTCCGACTGCTTCACAGGTCACGAGTTTCAGTTCAAACAGTCCATGTTCTAATTGTGTTGCCCTATTGACAAACCTTTAATTGTATTTTGTAATTACTTTAGCATTTTCATGTCAATGGCATTTCATTTAAAGTCATGTGTTGCCTATTTACACTGACAGAGGCAACTCATGTCATGGCCTGAACAAATTGAGAAATATAAACAGATGTTAAACATGACACTAAATAAGTGTAGTTGGGTTAGTCAGGTCCAGTGTGACACAGGAGCACCTGCAAATTTGCTACCCTACAGAGGAATCTGGAGGGGTGTGGTGTTCCTGCTGGTGTCAGATCTCCTTCCACCAGGGGATTGTAATTCCATTTTAATATCCACCTTTGATAATGTCAAGTGTGAAAGGTGGTTGCATATACATGGAAAAGCTTTTACAGAGATGTGCAAGACAAGAGAAGCCAGTGTGTGTGTGTGTGCTTTGCAAAGCCCCCGAACCTACATGAACTTTAAAGCTTGTGAGTCAGAACATCTGATACAGACTACTTTCTTTCCTTTATATTTATTAGAGTAATCTAAAAGTAATATTGTATGAAGCTACGAGAACTAAAGCGAGACCCAATATTAAATGTTATGCAACAATCGTCCCTCTTACTTCAGCCACTGTTATTAATACACAAATAAAGAGAATGTTGGCCAAAACATATTGCGCTCTGTACCCATCCAACATAGACAGGATCGTCTTCCCAGAATCCAATGGTTGAAGCTAAATGTAGGGTGAGAGTAAAATTCTTTGATAATCTTTAGGTATCAACCATACACAGAAAGATGGATGTTGATCTACTGGCACCTAGTGTCCTCATGAAGGATGGACATCGAATAAAAGGAAGATATTTATAGTCTCTATCACTTGCAAAAACACATCAATGCCTTTAATTCTAAGCGTTATGTCACTGGTGTGCTTCCATAGAGACGCTATAGCTGCTTCTGGATTGGTAAATTTGTTCTTTCATACATTTGCATTTAGTTAAAAGGAAAACGTGTAGCCTGCACAGGCATGTACAAATCTTATTTGGATGATGTCTCTGACCATTAATTTCCAAGTCGTCAGTTTACTTTGCTTTATTTTGGTAAAATTGGATTGAATCCTGTGGCACCTCTCCACTAGGCAGCACTAATGCATCGTCCGTTTACAACAGTCAAGGACTGTCGTCCAAGAAGAAGACTGAGTTACCATAGTAACTACTAGTAAAGTCTATCCGTTGTACCAGTAGCACTATTTGCTTGTTAACGAGCTAGTCAAAGCTAGCTGGACCTTCCTATGGTCTGGTTGTATGTCCCGATTGTTCTCTATTTAGCTACCTGCGTAGCTGACTTTGCGTCATTACACTAAATCGTATTGAAACTTAAAGGTAAGACGTTAAGCGAACTGTTAGCTTCAGCGTGCTACAGTACAGTACTGTACTGTTTTTGGATGGCTACTGTAGCTCGTTACAGGAGGCTTGCTAGCTAATTTGGTTTAGTAGCCTGACTAGAATTGTGTGCTTACCGCCAGAGGCAGCACCACCTTGCAAGTAGCTCGTAGACTGACTTGTTAGACTAGCAAGGTTGGGTAACGTCAGTTGTGCCGATTTGCGAATACAGTACGTAGTAACTACCTGTTTGCATATTTACTAGTGATTTAACTAACAACGTTTCTTTTCTCTAAGGCAGGTGGTCAGTAACACAGTGGTCAGAGTATGTCGGGCGACCTTGTTGGCGTGTGGGAAGTGGCGTTAAGTGATGGAGTTCATCGGATTGAGTTTGAACATGGCACAACCACAGGAAAACGAGTGATCTGCATTGATGGAAAGGCAAGTGCAACGTACGCGTTTAAATGAAACGTTTGGTTTATGATGGAGCAAATATAAACTTTATTGTGTTCACCTGAAATTAAAGTAGTACTCATAGATTATGATGCTCTTAAATGCATGCATATCTATCGGTGGAAAACATCAATAATGCGACATGACCCATTGAATGAACACTTCCATTGTCCCTTTTGTTCCACCTAATAGGAAGTTGTGAGGAGAGACTGGATGTTTAAACTGGTGGGCAAGGAGACTTTCCAGGTGGGTAGCTCGGAAACCAAAGCCACCATCAACATTGATGCGGTCAGCGGCTTTGCGTACGAATACACCCTAGAGATAAACGGAAAGAGCCTGAAGACATACATGGAGAACCGCTCCAAGACCACCAGCACCTGGGTGCTCAACCTGGATGGCATCGACAGCAGGGTGGTCCTGGGTGAGTGTTCCAGGGGCCTGGTCTGTGGGGAACACGCACTTGGACATTTCCCTGAGTGGATGTTTGGAGGAAAGGGGTGGATGAGGCGAGATTGAAACTGATTTAGCTGATTGAGGTCCTTTTAAATGTGTTGGAGGTCAAGCACGAGTCTACATGTAGGGAAGGCAAGATAAGACTGTGTGGCCACCTCAGCTTGCCCATGCAGACTGAGGGGATGGGGGCTGGGACTGGTGTCATATATGACATGAATACATGAACTTCAGTACTCGTTAAAAGCCTTTGTTAAATCAACCCTACAAATGAAACGCCCTCTGTAGATAAATGGATAGAGGCGCTACTGTTAGCGACTCTGGGCTTAGCCTCTGCCACTGCAGTGATTCACTGATGTTGTATCAAGGAAGGAGGGTTGATCTCTTTAGCTGCCTAAACCCCTCACCGTGAGTTATGTCACTTGAGAGGGTTAATCCCTCTCCGTGCATGTCTCCATGGTTACCTTCCTGGTGGACTACACTGCAGGCTGAGCCTCTCAGAGACCTGTAGGGCCAGCAGTGTGGGTGGGGCCACTGGTACAGATTAGCTTGTGTGCCCTCTTGTTTGCCCCTGCCTCCATGACACGCTCCTGCCTCCATGACACGCCCCTGCCTCCATGACACGCCTCTGCCTCCATGACACGCCTCTGCCTCCATGACACGCCTCTGCCTCCATGACACGCCCCGTTGAGTCATGTGACCATCTGCCCCCCTGCTAAGAACAAAGTCAGCAGCGTTGATGGTGTTGTTGGTAAAACCCCTGGGCACAAACTAGACTGCAACACCCTTTGCAACCCTGAACTGTAATCACCGAGAGAACAGCAGCCGACTGTCACTAAGCAACTGTGTTTACGGCAGGGGATGTTTAAGAGGCTTTGCACTTTGGAAATCATACAGTGTTGGCTCACTCCTTGTAAAACCTTTTGATAATGTGAATGTCGGGTCATTGTACCTTATCACAGTGTGTTATTGTGTAGTGAGTTACGCATGAGTTATTGTACCTGTCAGCAATCATTTACAAGGCCCTCTGTAAAAGCAGCCTGCTCTGTAAATGTTTATGTTAAAATGAAACAGAAAGGAAAGCTGAATTATTTTCACTGCTTAAGATTGCACATGAGAAACTTGTTTTGCAGCAATCACATACCTTTAAAGGTCTTACAGATATGCCTTTCTGTTCAGGGTGGCGATTACATCAAAGAAAATATGATGAACGTGTATTTGTCTTTTGCCTTAAAGCATCTGGATGAAATTGACTCAACCTGTGTTCTCTCTCCTGTGACCAGAGAAAGACACCATGGATATCTGGTGTAATGGACAAAAGATGGAGACAGCGGTAAGCATAGATTCAGCCACACGTAGAGAAGTGCTCTCATTACAGATTACAAACAGCTTTACCTACATGAGCCCTGCAACAACCTCACATTCACCACACGGCACTGTGAATAAAAGGAGCCACAAAATACACACATGATCACCTTAACTAAGGACGCATACTTATTCAAATGAATGGAAGGATGAACTCAAGATAAGTCACTGTTTTAATACGAGCTGTTATTGACTGCGAGGTGCTCTGAGATGGATGTTAAGGGATGGGTGTTCTTGTTGGTAGGGGGAGTTTGTGGAGGACGGGACAGAGACCCACTTCACGCTGGGGGACCATGACTGCTGCATCAAGGCTGTGAGCAGCGGGAAGCGGAGGGACGGCATCATCCACACCATGCTGGTGGACGGCACAGAGATCGCAGAGTGCACAGAGTGACTGTTGCTGGTGGACGGCACAGAGATCGCAGAGTGCACAGAGTGACTGTTGCTGGTGGACGGCACAGAGATCGCAGAGTGACTGTGTGTGAGGAAACTCTGGGGCACATGCTGTTATCACAATGTTTGACACGTACTTGCATCAACAATAGCAATTCAGGGTCCAAATTACAGATTGAAAGTGAGTTTGTCAATATTTCACTGTCAAGCTGGATTTCCGATTGAATGCAGTGGAAATGTTGCTGCTCATACTTCTCCAGCAGGATGAGACTTGAGCTGAGACTGGCCAGCTGCAGGGGCCAGCCGAAATTGTGTTGAAAGGAAAGTAAAATGTCTTCATTTTACTCATTTGACACCCCTGTGCAATTCCCAGGAGTTCACAGTTGTACAAAGGGACTACAAAATAATTTGAAGGCTACTAGATCTTTCTGAAGAAAAACTAATGAAAAGATGCCTAAATTCCAGTCCATGCCACTGGCTTATACAGTAATGCAATAATGTGCCAGTAAGGAGCTTTTTCTTGTAGTCTGCAACATGTAGATAACTAAAGTGTTGTGTTGTTATTAGTAACAGCATCATGTCCGTAATAACTATAAATCAGTCCATAAGCATTTCATCTGGTTTGTCGATCATGAGTTCTGTGCAGGAATTTACAATATGTTTGTATAGAGGGAAAGTAGGATTTGGCTTTGAAACAGATTTTTGTATGTTCAGCAGCACTGTTACCCTCTGAAATAGAATTTGATTACATTTCATAAATAACATGAAGTATTCAGGTATAGTAATATTAAATTATGCTTACAGTGTATATTTTAGTTAACTGTTTCAGTGATGTAATATTTATCATGTATATTTTATTTCAGCATGTCAAAACTTATTTTATTAAATAATTGTAACTGAAGTATTTCATTGTAGTGCATTATGTGAGGTGAAACAGTAAGTTATGTAGGTGTTTCAGTGTGGCGCATTATGTGAGGTGAAATAGCGAGAGTTATGTAGGTATTTCCAGGTAGCTGGTGAGACAGTCTGGTGACTTGTTGGGACCAGATTTCCGAAGATGGCCCTGTATAACCACATGCTCTACCACTTCCACTGCTCAAAATCGTTGGGAGCAAAAAAAAAACTAAAGATACGTAGAATCTTGAAATTCTCATAGAAAGTTGGTTGATTTTTATTGCTTTGTCACAACAGTGTAATACAGATCAAGATTATGTTAAATTTAACATTTTAAAACTACAAGATAGTAAAGTTACAAACCCCAATTGCTACTTGATTATTTTTACATTTAAAATAACAATTCAGTTGTATACAAACTACAAATGATAAGATACAAAAAATTATGAAATAAGAAATAGCAGGGAAAAGAAAATGTACACTAATCATACGTTTCAAAATCAAAATGTATGGCTATATTCGAAAAGAGGATCGCAATCATTTAGACGTGTGCATTTAGGGGATCTGCATATATGCATGATTATTGACGCTTTTTGCAGATGAACAGATACTCAGGGAGAGCCTGGTACCCGTTGAATACGACATGGATGTCCTTACTCGTATTGGTGAGGCTGTCGTACAGAGACGAGGGATCTGAGCCGGGGAGGGAGGGTGGAAGGATTAGGTCTGGTGAACCAGTCGTGGACCTCCCCGTCAGCACCTGCGCCTCAACAAAGTACAGATACTCGTCTTCTGACGTGTTCCTCCACAGCTCCATCGCCAATCTGGGGCTTTCGCAGAAGTAGATCCCCTGTCCATACTTTTGCTCTAAGAAACACCCCGAGAGAATACAGAGAATAAAGTCACTTTTAATGGAAGGAAACACCAACGTGTGCACTTTTCAGCAGGTGAGATGAACTACACTGTGTTTAGAGAAATATGGCTTCCATGTAGAAGGAGAGGGAATCTTTATTAAGCTCCTTTGCTCAGTGACACAGTCTGCATGGAGGCCTGTATGCTTCCTTAATGTCCTCTCTAAATGAAAAGCTCCTGCTCATACCGTCAGGTGGGGCTAGCTCCCTGTGGAAGCCCACCCTGCTGACCAGCTCACAGAACTGTGCAGGCAGGCGCTGGTACATCCTTCTGGGAGTAGCCGACAACTGCTGCTTCTTTAGCTCAAACATCTGCTTCAGGCAAGGATTCTCCAGCTTTTCAACCTGGAAAATAACCCCCAACTCATTACTGCAAGAGTGCAACCTGTTTTTCTCAATGATTATACTGTGATCATTTTTATTTTAGATGATTCCTGTACTGGCTAGACTCACTCTGACAATCGGGAACTCTTTTGAACCTTTGTCTCCATTATCAAATCTGCTCCTCTCATAAGAGACTTTTCTGTTTAGTAACTGTACCAAGGCATCCTCTTCTTCTCTTGCAAACTCTTCTTGAGCCTTGCAGCACATTGCCTCCACCTCCACCCCCACTACAGATACTTCGATGGAATTACTTCCTGTTATTTGAATACCGGCACAACCATCTTGGAAAGACTCTGTTATGGAGATGTTCCACATGGTCTGGAAGGACAGCAGGTTCTCATGCTCGCGCTGGCCAAAGTGCTGAATGAAGTTGTTACGAATGTTGAAGCTGTTCTGGTGAAGGCACATATCATTCCAGATCCAACGCCTGGCCTCAGACATCCTCTCTTGAGTGGCACTTATCAGCTCGATGTGTGGAGTTTCAGCACTGCTCTTGGCATGGTCATTTGTCCTCATTAAATCTACTATAAAGAACATTAAAACTTGTGTTAAAATGAGACCATATTACATATAATCAGCAGGTTAAGTGCGTTGTGATGATGATGATAGCACTTGTCTTAAGTCTTTTGCTTGGGGTGTCACCTTGAGGGGACCCGCTGGGGTAGTTAGCACTACCTTGAGGGGACCCACTGGGGTAGTTAGCACTACCTTGAGGGGACCTGCTGGGGTAGTTAGCACTACCTTGAGGGGACCTGCTGGGGTAGTTAGCACTACCTTGAGGGGACCTGCTGGGGTAGTTAGCACTACCTTGAGGGGACCTGCTGGGGTAGTTAGCGCTACCTTGAGGGGACCTGCTGGGGTAGTTAGCACTACCTTGAGGGGACCTGCTGGGGTAGTTAGCACTACCTTGAGGGGACCTGCTGGGGTAGTTAGCGCTACCTTGAGGGGACCTGCTGGGGTAGTTAGCGCTACCTTGAGGGGACCTGCTGGGGTAGTTAGCACTACCTTGAGGGGACCTGCTGGGGTAGTTAGCACTACCTTGAGGGGACCTGCTGGGGTAGTTAGCGCTACCTTGAGGGGGCCTGCTGGGGTAGTTAGCGCTACCTTGAGGGGACCTGCTGGGGTAGTTAGCGCTACCTTGAGGGGACCTGCTGGGGTAGTTGTCCCTGGGGGGGACAACTACCTAGGGGGAATGTCCCTGTACTTACTGTAAGTCGCTCTGGATAAGAGCGTCTGCTAAATGACTAAATGTAAATGTAAATGTAATGTAGTTAGCGCTACCTTGAGGGGACCTGCTGGGGTAGTTAGCGCTACCTTGGAGGGTTCTCATCCCGTCTTCAAATGCCTGTAGAGATGCACAAGGAAGGTAAATATCCTAATCATGTCCCTAATAACCCTACCAAATCTTAACCGTAGGGTATTTGTTTTGCATACTTGTTGCTAAACATTGAGCATTTATAGTCAATTTACAGTTATCCTGATTAACATTAAGTCATTAAGGTCACTTATAATGGTAAAAAAAATATATTGCATGAATAATAGTAATAATAATATGTTCTAGCAATACTGACATGTTTTGTACCAAAACTTACTTTGTATGTATTTGTGTCAGTTGGATACATCAGGTAGGAAATGTCCAAGTGCACTCCATTGGTTTGCTGTGCAAATGCGACAGCACCTTCCATCATAACTCTGGCGACCACATCTTTGTCATAGCCTAGCAAACCAGTGCCGATGGCTGGGAAGCAGATGGATTTCTGCTGACTGTTGTGGGCCTTGTTCAGACATTCCCACACAATGTCAGCTAGAATCTGTTGAGTAATCCATGTGAGTCTTGGAAAAACTACTTGTTCAATGTTAATTTATGAATCTAGAAATAATTGTGGTAAAAACAATTTTAGTTGAACAAAGTACTTTGTATTAGCCCCACAAATACTTTTCTAATAAACTTTACTTTACAAATACCTTATCATATGGTACTCTCCAGTATTTTTCAGGACATATTGTGTGGTACACATATTGGCAGTTTAAGCCATATCCTTTAGTCTCAATGACGTTATAGTGTTTTTTGGATTTGGATTTTTTATTTATTTCATCCTGGATCCCTTGGCCAGCAGCTTGTAGAATACTTCTTGTTATAGCTCCGTTTGATAAATTCAAATCAGCACCAATTGTATTCACAATGATGTCCGTCTGTCAAAAGAATACACAAAAAAACTAAATGAATGTAAGTTGCAGAGCAGCATATGAGGTAATTAACAAGATCGCCTCGATCAAAACTGTTGTGTATCTTCATGCAAAAAAACATGCATATGAATATAATAATTTCCAACACATGTGAAACACCACTCACTTCAAGACATCAAACATGTTTAGTAAAACACCTTATGACTTTACCTTTTGTCTCTCAATGCTTCCTTTCTTGATGGTGAGTGTGACATTGTTGATGGTTAGTGTTGGACAGGGGCTGTTTCCATGGCGCCCAGCTGCGCTGGATGTAGCCTGCTGTGTCTGCGGCAGAAACTCCCTGCATGCTCGCTCCATTTCCTTCACACTGGGCTCGTCATTGTTGACCAGGTGAATCTCCAAGGGCCTGCCCTTAGATCTCTGATCATGCTCGCTCAGGGTTTTCACTATGGTGTCAGCGCAAACGCGCAAAGGGAAGTTGAACAGGCCAGAACTGATGGCAGGAATGGCAACAGACTGCAGGTTTTCCTTTTCCATTAATCTGAGAATGTTCTTGATTGCATCCTTCAGAATGGGTGTGGCTCGAACAACATCATGCGTAGTGTGGCTGGATTGAAGGCATGGACCCACAGCATGAATGATCTTCTGGTAATTTAGCTTTCCAGCTGTGGTGACAGCGGCCTCACCAGCAAACACCTTTCCTTTACTCTGAACATAACGGTCACTCTCCCGTTGGATATTTGGGCCGCCCGCATCAGAGAGCGCTAGGGCGAGACCTCCACCATGGCTCAGGCGCTCGTTGGCTGCATTGACAACAGCATCTGCTTGGTGTGTGGTAAGGTCATCCTTCCACACTGAAACAGTCATACCTTTGGGCAACTGCGTGGAAAACCGTTGATCAGGAACGACACTGGGCTTCTTGCCAGAGCCCCATTCAGCACTCACGCCATGGATTACAGCTTCACATCCAAACTTGTGTTTAAGGACGTCTATCAGGGCAGGTCCACATTGCTTGACAATGCTTTCCAATTTGTCATCCAGAGGGATTTTCACAGAGTCAGCCATTGCTTTCACTGAGGAAAACTGGTGAGAGAATGTAGGTCAGATGGCCTACACATTTTACATCAAGCTTAATTGGACATACAGTATACTAAATCATTTATAGCGCTGTTGCCAAATAACTACATTAAAGGAAAAAAACTACTTATAATTATACAACTGCTTATGTGTTATGAACACGTGAAGTTTAGATAGATGCTAAATGATGCCACTAGATCTATCCTTATGTAGTCAGTCTGAATGTAAACCCAGTGAAACACTAAGCTACCGTCTGTAGCGTTGGACGCTTACAGTAGTGTTGTAGGCTACTGTTGTAGTGCTATAGGCTACTCAATCCAAAAAGTTACTTTACAAAATGCTACGGTACAACCATAATTGTTCGCTTACTGATCTCTCCCATGCAAATATGTTTACAGACATGTATAGAAAACATTGGATACTCATGTAACTTACCTAGCGAACGATCGGTGTTTTCCAAAACTGTAATGATACGTTGTGACTCAACTCGAAAGTAAAACTGGATGGTATGCTAAATTAGATTCTAATAACGCCCCGCCTGAATACTTCTCTCGGATTTACGTTCGTGTAAGTAGTTTTTCTCGAAATTATTTGACTACTACAGAAGGATAATTACTTTTTTACTACAGTAATTACTTTACTAGCCTACTAGCAAAATAATTGCAAATTCACCCATTGCCGCGTAGTTGATAGCTCAAAGGTGCGTCTCGAAAGTTGGAGTAAACGAAGCCGAAGGTTTGACTCCAGTTCTTAACAGAAACAAAAGTGAAAGTGAACAAGCACATTAAAACATAGGCTACACAGAATATGCTCGCTAGTTAGCTACAGCGATGGCAGACGCGTATTTGTTTCCTTTGCTCGTCGAGCTAGAGAGTAACCAAAATGTCTTAAAACTCAAAAACAAGTTGGTGAAATATTTTCAAAGTAAGAAGGCTAACGGGGATGACTGTCAAGTGGAATGCGGAGCAGACAAAAGCACCGTAGTGCGCTTTAAAACTGAGGATGGTAAGTAGGCCAACTTGGCCAAGCGTTTGCTAACCATCAACAAAATATGTGATTTACATTGTATTACTTATTTTGTGTCTTGTGTTTTTTGGAGTTGATTGTAGGGACAATAGCCGGAGTGTGCACCCATGGGCAGTCGTTGGGCGTTGTTGACAAGGCTGTCCGTACGGTGAACATCGTACTGCAGAACTTGACTCGTATTTTTTGTTCCATTATGCAGCCAGGCAGAAAGTTGTCAGTAAACAGGTGCACGAAATCATTTTGGATCAAGAACGGATAAAACTGACTGTTCGATTACCAAAAGAGGTCTCAAGTGCAAATGTGAGTTCATGGGAGTTGTAGGAGAACAGCTCTGGAAAAGTTACCGCTGTATTTGCAAAGTCACTGTTGCCCTGAATGTGGGCTGAATGTCTGTAGGCTAATGATTTATACCGTCATACACAGGAATAGACTAACTGATGATTTCCTGTAATCTAAAGACTAGTCAAATGTAAAACTTAATATATAGAACAGAAGTTAAATCATACTTACAAAATATAGCTACACAAGTGAAATAACGCAACTTGTGTCTTTGTTTAGGAAGCATCGGCTGACCCTCTCGCAGACAACACATGTAAGTAGCCTACACCTATGAGTGTTTCTGAGGTGGTTCGCTAAAACTAATATTCTGAACATTTCTGTCACATCATCTGATCTGGATGACACACTCATCAAGACTGACTAACAGTTGGATTTAGACTGAATATTTTATCGTGTCAAATTTGCATGGATGATGGGAGTGGGTGGCCTACACAGGCAACGCTACTGTTGTAGAAGGAGAACAAGACGGTCCATTTCAGTACATAAAATGGCATTGTTTACCTGCTATTTAATATAATATATTTGTATGTATGGATATTTATCTGACTGATGAAATGTATCAGGTGTTAGGGAGCCAGTGGACAGCCTTCTCATGCCAACATATAAACGGAAGGCAGAAACCGACACACCACAGCCGGAAGTGTTAGGCTTCAAAAAGAAAGCTATAGGTTTGTGTTATGCTAGCTTATCCTAGTTTTCAATGTGAGAAAACAACTGATATTGCATATGAATGATGTGATCAGGTCAGTTCCTGTCACTGAGAAACGTGTGACAGTCCTGTATCCTCAACATGTAAAATTATTTTCTTCATAGTTGTTGCCAACCAATTAAGCTACAAGGTTCCGGAGGAGGAGGAAAAGGAGGATGAGGAAAAGGAGGAGCAAGGCTCTACCTCGTCTGTGCTTGGGAACGTGAAGGAGAACCAGGAGTTCCTGGAGATGCTGGTGGAGAACATCCTCAGTAGTCTGGGATCTGGTTCTGACTCCCCTTCGGCATCAGAAACCTTCAGTCTGGAGATTCTGCCTGACACTGCCATGGCTGTGGTGACTTTCCAAAGTGTTCAAGGTAGTAAATACTGTTTTTTAAATACTGTTTGAGGTAGTAAATACAGTTTTTTTAAATAGTGTTTGAGTTAGTAGATACTGTATTTTAAAGTGGAGGTAGCTTATTCTTCATATCAGAAATAAAAAACATTATATATTATGTAAATAGCCCTATATAGTACAGAGACAACAGATGCAAAATAGCTGCTAATTACTTTTAATTGTGCGCTATCCCTGCAAAAGAAAGAATGAAATTTACATAAATAAATGCTTTGTTTCCTATTTGACAGAGAGCAATAATTTCGTCTCAAACTGCATCGCAAACAGAGTGTTCAAAAAAAATAAGTTGACAGTCAGGCCTCTGGAAGTCACAACTAAAGCCATTTTGGAGGACGTTCCCCCAAATGTCAGTTCAGACCACCTCCTCCTGTACTTTGAAAAAGAAGGCGAGGATGTGCAAGATGTTTCAGTAAATGAAGAGGAGCAAACTGCCATCATCAACTTTCAGGATCCTAGAGGTATTGTAATTCTAACTGAAGTTTTGAGATTTTTTGTTCTCTACACTGTATCTGACACATATTATATATGTATATTAAACATGTATGTTTTCTTTTAGCTGTTGGCAGAATAATTAAGAGGAAACATCAAATTCACAACCAACCAGTAATGGGTTTCCCATTCTATGAATCCCTGGGAATGGCGCTATATGGTAAAAACAGACCCTCTTTAAAACTCCCGCCAGCCCACAGTGAGAACATCGATCAAGACGTTTGGAAATACCTCTGTGATACTCGGGAAGCTGCAGACTCCATCCACCATGACCTCGCCCAGCATTTCTGTAAGGTGGACCTCCAACAACCAACTGTCAAGTTGAGCCCGCTGCCTGAACTCCTTAAACAGAAGGGGATCAAAGCCAAGGATCTCCAGGAGTGGAAGGGCACTGTGCAGACAGCTTTCCTTCAAGCATTGGCTAAATACAAACTGTTGAAGCTCCTTGTCCAGGCTGCAGCCTGGGAAGAAGCTGAGCGAGAGATCAAACACACAGTGTCGGGGGCAGAAGTAGTGGTGGTCCCTGACAAGGCCCAGGGTGTCATCACAGTGGTCGGCCTTGTAGAAGAAGTGAACAGACTAAAACCGACACTGAATGAGATATTGGATAATATAGACAAAAGAATACAAAGGGAGAAATCTAGCATCAAACAAGATGTCAATTTGTGTCCGTCTATCTATCAAATCCTGTTAAAAGATGGCCTAAATGACAAGCTGGCGATTGAATACCCAGAGCTGAAAATGACATACGATGGCAATAAAGGGTTTGTCACCTTTTACGGCCTGCAGCAGGAAGTGTTGGACGGCAAAAAAAAGGTTTTAGACAGAGTTGTGGCATTGAAACGGAAGACTCTGGAATGGGACGACTACATGGTTGAGTTTCTGCAGGGTGAAGACCAAGAAAAGCTCACAGACTCTCTTCTGATTTCAAAGGGAATTCACGCAGCTCTAGAGATTGACAACCGTCTGCAGTTACTTGCTTTATCAGAGGAATCATTGAGTGAAGCAGAAGATCATCTTAACAGGCTTCTGTTGTCCGAGTACATAGATATTGAAGACTGCAATGTCCTGGAGATGTCAGAGTGGCAGGATCTGGTTTCACGCATGGAACACACCTCCAACATGTCCTTTAGAAAAGTCAGGATCCAGACTACTGGGGACGATCAGAGAGTAGTGGTATCAGGATACAAAGACAGTGTTTTATCAGTACGGAATGACCTAAATGACTTTATGCACCAAAATGCTGAAGTTGAAGAAACTCTTGAGGTCAAGCGAGAGGCCATAATCAAATTCATTCAGAACCATCACCGAAATGCCTGGTCTGATTTGGCTAGCGATAAAGTGAATGTAACTTTCAGGAAAGAGAAAGTTGTCTTAAACGGTGCCAGGGTTCATGTCACATCTTGCAAATCTGGATTTGAAGACTTGATATCATCCACATGCTTTAGTGTGTTGACAGTGTCCAAGCCTGGAGCAAAGAAGTTATTCCAGGATGAAGGTGCCATGTATGTGTCCACAGTTATGGGCCAGACAGGCTGTTTGGTACAGCTAGTTGAGGGGAGCCACGATACCGGACAAGATTCGGCACTTGGAGGTGCTTCAAAGCCAATCTACCAAGTTACAACATCAGACGGGGTAGAAATTGCCGTTTCTAAGGCCGATGTATGCAGCTATGCCGTGCATGCGGTCGTCAATGCAGCAAATGTAGACCTACAGCATAGTGGAGGTTTAGCCGGGGCGCTCCTGGATGCCGCTGGACCTCGTCTGCAGGACGAATGTGACCAGATCATCAACCGCAAGGGGAAACTGAAGCCAGGAGACTGTGTCCTCACGGGCGCGGGAGGTCGGCTCCGTTGTAAAAGTATCATCCACGCAGTGGGACCCCGGTATGATCACGCAAACCCCCAGAAGGCTGAGGGGCAGTTGAGGAGAGCGGTGAAAGGGAGCCTGGATTTAGCGGAGACTAACAACTGCCTCTCTGTGGCTCTGCCAGCTATCAGCTCTGGGAACCTCGGCTTTCCCCTGAGCTTGTGTACCCAAACTATAGCAAGAGCTATCAAGGATTACTGTGACGACAAGTTTGGTGAGAACACCTTGAAGAAGATCCATTTGGTGGACAACGATGACAGGACGGTTGAGGCCATGGAGGCAGCAGTGAGGAAGGAGTTTGGTGACCACGGAACAAGCCACGCTCAGCTGAGCCCTCTGACCAGCGCCACACCAACCCAGCATGTCCCTATGGTCCTCAGTACAAAGAACTCAGACAGAGTGAAAACCAGAGAAGGGCTTTCCATCGTGTTAATGAGAGGAAACATTCAAGATGCTTCGGTAAGCTGTCATTTGTGAGGCCTTTCTTTAAGTAAAAGTAACATTTAAGGACGTTTCCTGATTCAGTCCTTATTTCTTTTACATAACCATTAAATCACAGACAAATATTGAGTCAGCAATCATTTTAAATAAAAGGCTGACAACCGCAACAACAACTTAGTTTAAGATAAAAAATCATTTTGGGGAATTTTCTTAAAGTTCAGGGGGTATTTTAAAATACATACATTATTTATCTTACAGACTGAGGCACTTGTGAACACGGTGGGTGAAGACTTAGTTCTTAACAGCGGCGCAGTCTCAAAGGCCATCTTGAGTGTGGCTGGACCTGAACTCCAGGCCCTGGTCGACCAGCAAGCTGTCAGAGGTAACTGCGGGGACATCATTGTCACCAGCGGTGGCAACCTCAAGTGCAAGGTTGTGTTTCACACCATCGCCCCTAACTGGGACAATGGAGGAGCAGTGGCTCAAAAGGTAATACAGCGTACCTACATTTGATGCAGTTAATTATTGAAAGTTACCCGACTACGAAGTCTATTCTTATGAAGTGATCTTTGAAAAACATTTAATAGTTTTTTGTTGTTGTTTGTTTTCTGGTAGATGTTGAGTAGGATTGTGAAGGAATGCCTGGATAAGGCAGAGCATCAGCGACTCAGCTCCATAACGTTCCCTGCAGTGGGAACGGGGAACCTGGGCTTCCCCAAAGACCTCGTGGCTTCTCTTATGCTAAACAAAGTCCTCAAGTTCAGCAGTAAGAAGAACCCAAAGCACCTGAAGGAGGTGGTGTTCGTTCTCCACCCAAGTGATCCGCAGACTATCCAGGTAAAGACACAGCTCCACTGTCAGATGCAGAGTTAGAATGCAGCTATTTTGCTCTGCGCCTGGAAAATACAGCCCGTTCCTTGACTTTGATCCCTGAAGTACTGTTAGAACTTGAAGTACTTTTAGTACTATGCACTTTTGATCCTTGATTCTCGGCTGTAGAGAATGATTCTCTGCTTTGGGTAAATGCATCTGGGGTTAAATGAGATAGTGTATCTGTGAGTAGGTTTGGATGTTGTACAGGTATATTTGATTTAGTTCATTCAGGTTTTTCTCTGTGTAACTTTCAGGCTTTCAATGATGAATTTACCAAGAAGTTCACAACCCAGTCTGCTTTCTCTGGGGCAACCACAGCTGCAGCCACAGCAACACCTAAAGGTCCACTTAAAACAATTTGGCAACGTTTTCCATCTATGGTTTGACTAATATTCAACAGTTGCTTGATATTGTAAATGTAGTCTTAAAAACAACTTTTCTACTTCAAACTAGGCTTTTTTTCCAAGGTCACGTCAAGTTCAGGGGTGCATGAGACAACCATGTCAGGCGTGGTTATACAGGTTGTCACGGGAGACATCACCAAGGAGACCACTGATGTCATTGTTAACTCCTCCAATCAGGACTTCAGCCTCAAGTCAGGTATGCAATGTATGCGTACATCCAGGTGATCATGTCCATTATAGTTTGTTGTTTAGATTATATTAATGAATAACACGGAAATCAGTCATTACATTTGAAGCAGGCCATGGAGACACTGGTTTGAGGTTTAATCAGCTTGCATCTTTAGGATTGATGTAATGTGAGTCTTATGTTCCTGTAGGGGTATCAAAGGCCATTCTGGATGCAGCTGGGCAGACTGTGGAAGCAGAATGTCAGCTACTGGGTAACAACTGTGTTGCCTCATAATGTTTGACACTCACACTTTGTTGACTTCTTGAATTTATGAAAAAGCGTTATTAGATATATTAACTATTATTGTAAAGGGTTACTTCTTACTGGTTGATGAAGGTGTTGATGGAAAGAAGTAGGGGTTGATTTGCGGAAAAAAACTAAAAAAAACTTGTCTACCAAGTTAGCATAACAAAATGAAATCATACAAACTACTATAGTTACTGAACTAACCTTTGTCCGATTTTAATGTGCTATGGTCAGTTGCCATCTACACAGCAACATCGTAAACACTTGAGTTGGTCCTACCGATCCAGCTATTCACAAAACCCATCATAAAAAGTTACGTGAGCAAAGTTCATATGTACACAAATCTTAATTGGTATTCCTTGTAAAACCTGAATGTTTTTTTCTGACAGGAGCCCAACCTAACGCAGGAATGATAATGACCCAGCCTGGCAACCTGCAGGCAAAGAAGATCATCCACCTGATTGGCCAGACAGCTCCACAGAAAATCTTCAAGGCTGTGAAGGAGGCACTCCTTATGTGCGCTGTAAACAACTACACTTCCATCTCCATCCCTGCTCTAGGAACAGGTACTTAAGTAGCTTTTAGAAGAACTAGGAGACGAACTTTAGTGGTAGGAACTATAGTAGTAGGTATTTAACATTTACATTTAGTCATTTAGCAGACACTCTTATCCAAAGCAACTTACAGTAAGCACAGGGACATTCTCCCCGAGGCAAGTAGGGGGAAGTGCCTTGCCCAAAGACACAACATCATTTCGCACGGCCGGGAATCGAACTGGCAACCTTCTGATTAAAAGCCCCGATTCCCCAACTGCTCTGCCATCTGACTTTGAAATCACGTCTCCTGACATTATTATACCATTTAAGCTGATTGTTTGTTGTTTTAGAAAGAGTAGAAACTTTTATTGAAAAAAAACAGGTGAGGACACATTCAGTAGTAGTTTTGTTTATCTGGAAAGTGTTATTTATTTTACTTGACTAAAAGAAAGCTAAATCCTGATGGTTTCCTTGTAGGCCGAGGCCAGGTTCAGGCGGGCCAGGTGGCAGATGCCATGTTGGATGCTGTTGTAGACGTGATCAACCAGAAGTCTCATAACAATCTGACGCTGGTCAGAATCGTGGTGTTTCAAACTGCTATGGTCAAAGATTTCCTCAGCAGTATGCAAAATAAAGAAGGAACAGAGGACATTGCTGAAGAAAAGGACACAGTCTGGGGGAAAATCAAATGTAAGGGTTATCTAAATTGCTCACAATGTCCGTGTTGTTCTGTGTGAGTTATTTTCTTGCAATATTTCAAGTATTCCTTACAGTATGTTTCAAATACTAGAATAGTGACGATAGTAGCGACAAAGCAGAATCTCTCTGTCACACTATGTCCGATTCTTATCATAAATAATAAAGCACACGTTTTCCTAACAGCATTTTTCGGCTTGACTGGCACTCAAAAGCCCCAAAAGGACAAAGACTTTGTCATTGAGGGCAAGCAGGCAGACCCGGCCTGCTTCCACATCTGCGGAGACTCCCTGACCAGAGTGGACCATGCCAAGCAGCTGATCAGTGACCTGATAACCAATCAGCAGTTCTCCAACAGCATCAAAGACAACGCCATCCTCAGCCTCTCCGATCCGGACCGCCAGCGCATCAGAGACATGGAGGCCACTATGGACGTGAGCGTCACGCTGGAGTACGCCTCGTCCCAGGCCGTCATCACCGTGGAGGGCATGAGCAAAGACGTGTCAAAAACCACCAACGAGATCCACGAGATGCTGAGGAGAGCACGCGAGCAGGAGGCCTTTAATAAGAACGTGGAAATGATCGGTAGTATGACCGAGTGGCAGCACCAGCAGCAAGGAGGACCGTTTGTGAACTTTGACCCCGTCTCGAACTTCCATCTAGAGGATGGGTTTCAAAAGAAGCGTGCTTATGTGGAGGTCAACCTTCAGGGTCAGATTTACAAGGTTCTCCTGCCGGATGGACCTGGGACCGATGCACAGGGGAACACTCTGCAAATCAGACGCATCGACAAGCTAGCAGGTAGTTTGTTTTTAGTACAGTTGTCAACACACAGTCTTTGATTTGTGTTTCTAGTTCAAACGTGTTCTACCGTCTGTCTCGACGATAAAGCATGTGATCGAGGAACAGAGAAATACTCGTAGTCCAATGTGTCAAAACTGTAGATATTCCTAAAACACCCTAATATGCACAGGACTTTATGGCGATTGTCAAATGTAACATAGCCTTGAGATGGCATACTTGTTTTGAAAACCCTGACTGTTGATTTTCCGCCCCCAGGCCAAAAGGATAATCTCCCCCCCCATTGGGATGCCATGCCAGCCAACACGTCATGCCTGTCCTGCCCCATCCAGCCAGGCAGCACAGAGTACAACACCGTTCAAGGCCTGTTCAAGGCCACCTGCCCAAGGAACATAATAAAGGTAGCACTTTTCCCTCTCAGTAGCTACTAGGGGTGTAACAATACATGCATTTACATCAAACCTCGTCTTCTGTGTACCGTTACACCCCTAAGTAGCATGGAAGATGTTGATAGGTAGCGACTTGGTAGGCTATTGAGACGTAGCTACTTGCTAACGCTGGGTTGAACACCTCCGCCCAGATTGAGAGGATCCAGAACTCGACCCTTTGGAAGAGTCTTCAGATCAAGAAACAGGGGATGGAGAAGAGGAACGGGCACCAGAACAACGAGAAGCAGCTCTTCCACGGAGCCTGCTACCAGTCCATCGACCACATCACACACAACGGCTTCAACCGGAGCTACGCTGGGAAAAACGGTATGACATTCTTTTAAATACATGTTTCCAGGCATATGTGAATGAATTGTTACACCCACTAATACTTAAACATTTGAAGTGATCCTTGTGGTCTTAAATAGCTCTTTTAGAGGGAGACCCCAGTAGCTCAGCGGATGAGTGCAAGAAACATGTAGGGTTAGCTGCATGTCCTCCTCTTTCTCTCCCCTCTCTCTCTCTCTCTCTCTCTCTCTCTCTCTCTCTCTCTCTCTCTGTCTCTGTCTCTCTCGTCACGTCACTTAAAACCAATAAAGCATAAAACATACAAAAAACATGTTTGAAATATATATTAATCGATTACAGGGATCCAGTAGTGTGAGAGAATGTTTAACCCTTCCCTGAGCCAAGTGGGTAGGTTGAGGTCTTCTGGTGTGTTTAGGTTTGAGAGGGTACTGACCTCTGACCTTTCTATGGGTCAAAGGAATGTAGCCTTTACTGACCCTAACTGATGATAACTAGTTGGGAGTTAATCAATGAATAGACTGTCTTTACAACTATAACCAAACCTTGTGATGCCACACAAATCTGTTCTTTGTCCTGGTATGTTTGAATAAGGCTGCTGCATGTAGAGCAGCACAGCAAGCCTTTTCTCCACGCATGAATAAACTGAATGATTACACCATTGCATCCTGTAAGTCTTAATCATCATCGAACTACGATTGTTGGTTAGTATGCTAACAGAGATGTCCTATTGTTGGTTAGTATGCTAACAGAGATGTCCTATTGTTGGTTAGTATGCTAACAGAGATGTCCTATTGTTGGTTAGTATGCTAACAGAGATGTCCTATTGTTGGTTAGTATGCTAACAGAGATGTCCTATTGTTGGTTAGTATGCTAACAGAGATGTCCTATTGTTGGTTAGTATGCTAACAGAGATGTCCTATTGTTGGTTAGTATGCTAACAGAGATGTCCCATTGTTGGTTAGTATGCTAACAGAGATGTCCTATTCTTCAGCTGCAGCCTATGGAAACGGCACCTACTTTGCAGTGGAGGCTAGATACTCTGCTAGCGACACTTACTCCAGACCAGACCCCCAAGGCCAGAAGTTCATGTTCCTCTGCTGCGTCCTGACTGGCGACTTCACCAGAGGACAACATGGCATGATCGTGCCGCCGAGTAAAGGCAACACCAACGCTCAACTTTACGACAGCGTGACAGACAATCCCGCTAGACCCTCCATGTTTGTAATCTTCCACGATTGCCAGGCCTATCCTGAGTATCTAATCACGTTCAATTAGACACTGCTTACTGTAAAATAATGCTGCCATCAAACCTATGCCTTTTGATCATAGTTTCTCAAACTTTTATAATTTGTTGCAGGGAAACGTGCCTTTACATGTGACTGTTGTCACTTTTACAATAAACGCCAAACACATCCTCTGAACAGTGTTTACGCTGATGTTCATTTGCATGCTTAACTTTTAAGTGTGATTTTCATTTGAGGACTTTTAAGAAAACGTTTCATCCCTCAATTTCTTAATGTTGAAAACTGATTTAATCTTCAGGTAAACGGCATTGTATTTGGAATTACATTTCTGGCCTTTCAGTTTTCAAATTGAGGTTTTTGTAGTAAGTGTGTAGGCTTTGGCGTGGAGTGAACGCATACCATGTGATAACATTATGAATCTGTTTGGGTAATGAGAGATTCCAGGAAATACTGCCTGAAGTGCCTTGTGTTCAATCGTGTGATGCCATTGAATGTATGCTTATTGCTTACTACGTCAACTCTAGCATTGTCACCTGAAAACTGAAGAACCACAAGTATTTAGATATGGTACATATATCTAAATGTGACAAAACTGAAATGCAATTACATTAGGCCTACACAACTTACTGTTATTAAATACATGGTAGCTTCTCTGAAAGAGATTTCATTAGGCGCAGATCTGTTATCAATAGAGTAGTAGTTTGCGGGGTAGTGGCTCCCTCTACAGTTTGAAGCTCGTAATTGCACGCATGTTTAGAAATTTGGGGCCTGTTTTATGTTCAACATTTATGCAAATGTTACCTTTTTGGGTTTATAAATGTGTATTTCATCTGTGTTAAGATATGCATTAAAGAATTCAGCACTTTAACGAGTAATCATCTTATTAGATGTGGTAGGCTACTCTGATATGCGTCACATCATTTTAGAACTTTTCCTGTTGGCGTGTAACGCATCGGAGTTCCAATGTGAGGCAGGCAAGGGGGTGGATGCTTTTTGGGAGTGCCTACCTGTTAGGTAGCTCAGAACCTATACGGAAGTTCAGTAACGGCTTCAGGAATAGCAAGGCTACCACATTCGAAACAACATTTTAGGTGTCACTTTGTTACATGTACCACACATTTATGTAGCAAATGTTCAGCGAATCTTGATTGGGACCAGAAGCTAAAAGCACGGGAATGCGGCGACGTGACGCACTTCTGTCGGAGAGCGGGGGAATTCAACAGCACCAGGACCAAAGCCAATCTTTACCTAGTGCCGAACAACCTGTGACATCCACAAGCAACATGAACCCAGACGCCTTCAGCGACACCGGGACCTCTGGAGGAGGGAGCCCAGTCCAGGAATTGAGTTCGAGCGCCGTCAACCAAATTCTGATGGAATTCCTGATGTATTTTGGGAGAGCCATTTTATTATTTTATCCTGTTTACCTGACAGGATATTTGGGATTTAGCATCAGCTGGGTTTTGTTGTGTATGATGATGATCACCTGGTGGAAGAAAAATCGAAAGTGGAAAGATGTCCGAATTGATTCGGCCATAAACTTTTTCGATAACGAAAAACAAGTTATCATCAAAGAATTGAAAACTTTAAATATTGCATCATGGGTATGTATGGATCGCCGAGCCCTCCAATATCCTGACACCATGGAAACCACTGGTCCAAATAGGCCTACCACAATGTAGGCTAATAACTTTCGACACAAGAAACGTAATTATTTAGCTTACCAGGTTATGCGAACTTAAATAGCCTAGCCTATACATTTACCGACAACACTCACATGCCTCTAATGAAAATAGAGTCACATAGAATAGGCTGTAAAATAGGTTGTTTACGATGTTTAATAGCTTAGCTATGTCCCACAAACATTTTTAAACGAAAGCAGAGAAAACAGGCTAATATCCTTTAGTTCCAGATCCTCAATTTAGTAAGCTATCTAAGACAAGTCGATGATGCACAAATATTACTCAACCAATGAGTCATCTGTCTCAAATTCTGTGTTTTGCCATTGAGAGAATTTGAATGACATGGCTCACTATAAGTATCACATTAAGCAGAACGGAAAGACACTAACATCTGGGGCAAATAAGTGGTTACGCCTTAGTTTGCATTCCCCGAAAATATACCAAATGTGTGGACTACCCTCAAAGGGAAGGGGAACAAAAAACCAGCAAATTACAGTCAGTAGTTCTCCTAAGACGCTATGCAGCTGGACAAGGTCGATGCCCTCTAAACTTTAAACAAGACTCAATGTTTTTTGTTGACACACTTGTCATCACATCGAGACATTTGTGTAGACACCTGGCACAAATAGAGTAAAATGGACTAAGCCTTGCTTATTGTATACGATTGTAGTTGTGAATTGTGATTTATAAAAACATCATTTCAATGAAAGTGGGCGTGCATATCTATGGTCCCTTATTTACAATCCTGTTTCAAATTTTCTAAACAGAAACCTTATTAGTCATTTGATCCTGCCAAACCTGTTCCTGCCAAACCTTTGATAACTCCCCTTAGTATTTAGTATTCAATTGATGTGTTAAAACAATAGGGGCTCCAGTCTAATTTACTATACAGTTTATACTAATCTGGAAACTATATTGACATACAAATAAGAGAGCAGTGTCTCAGACTTTGAGGCTGCTGATGATCTTAATCTGATTTGATAGATGACCAACAAACTACCCAGTGTGTGACCTCATCTCTGCTTCCATTCACAGTGTCATGGTAACGATGCCAGGCATGTAGAAGCCCGAGAGCTTGCAGACATCCTGAAATAATTGTGGTTCTAATATTCCTGTCCTCACCTCACAACGATTACCTTGCTCAAACATAACATGCCAGAATGGAATGAATTACAATTATGTTTATTATCATATCAGCAATGTGTATGAATCTCATTGTGCCTTTTCTAATTTGCCCTGATTCGACACATCATTTCAAGAGACAAATTGGCTACTGGGCTAATCATTTGACACTTCTTTGAATGTGCACAAAATGTGACAGTGAATGAATGTGCTGTATTTCACTGGCCACCATCAAAAATATGTAGTATCTTTTTTTAAATCATCATACCATGTTATACTCAATATTGTCTTTCTCCAAGGTCCATTTTCCTGATGTTGAGAAAGTTGACTGGCTGAACAAGGTAAAACACTTGAACTAATCATTCCCATTCCCATTCCCATTCCCATTTCAAACGAAGGAGGTGGTTGTGTAGTTATCAGGACGTGATCAGGTGTCAGTTCTCTGAAACGGTGTCCCACCTGTAGATCCTACAGCAGGCTTGGCCTTTCTTTGGCATGTTTATGGAGAAGCTCCTTGAGGAGAAGATCCAGCCCTCCGTCAGGCTGTCCAGCCCCCACCTCAAGACCTTCTCCTTCAGCAAGGTCCACTTCGGTCAGAAGGTGAGCCGCCTGTTCCCACCCCAGGGGCCTGTTCCCCCACCAGGGGCCTGTTCCCCCACCAGGGGCCTGTTCCCCCCCGGGGGCCTGTTCCCCCACCAGGGGCCTGTTCCCCCACCAGGGGCCTGTTCCCCCCCCAGGGGCCTGTTCCCCCACCAGGGGCCTGTTCCCCTCCGGGGGCCTGTTCCCCCACCAGGGGCCTGTTCCCCCACCAGGGGCCTGTTCCCCCCCGGGGGCCTGTTCCCCACCAGGGGCCTGTTCCCCCACCAGGGGCCTGTTCCCCCACCAGGGGCCTGTTCCCCCCCCAGGGGCCTGTTCCCCCACCAGGGGCCTGTTCCCCCACCAGGGGCCTGTTCCCACCCCAGGGGCCTGTTCCCCACCAGGGGCCTGTTCCCCCACCAGGGGCCTGTTCCCCCACCAGGGGCCTGTTCCCCCACCAGGGGCCTGTTCCCCCCCGGGGGCCTGTTCCCCACCAGGGGCCTGTTCCCCCACCAGGGGCCTGTTCCCCCACCAGGGGCCTGTTCCCCCCCGGGGGCCTGTTCCCCCACCAGGGGCCTGTTCCCCCACCAGGGGCCTGTTCCCCCACCAGGGGCCTGTTCCCCCCCGGGGGCCTGTTCCCCACCAGGGGCCTGTTCCCCCACCAGGGGCCTGTTCCCCCCCCAGGGGCCTGTTCCCCCACCAGGGGCCTGTTCCCCCACCAGGGGCCTGTTCCCACCCCAGGGGCCTGTTCCCCCACCAGGGGCCTGTTCCCCCACCAGGGGCCTGTTCCCCCCCGGGGGCCTGTTCCCCACCAGGGGCCTGTTCCCCCACCAGGGGCCTGTTCCCCCACCAGGGGCCTGTTCCCCCCCGGGGGCCTGTTCCCCCACCAGGGGCCTGTTCCCCCCCGGGGGCCTGTTCCCCCACCAGGGGCCCCAGATCAGATGGGGTCATGTTTATGAAATGAGTTTGTTTTCCTGGATATGGCATGTTAGTGTTTTGTATAATTATACGGTATGCCATATAATCATGCACCGTTGATTTCAGCCTGTCAAGATTACTGGGGTGCAAGTGTATACTCATGAGGTGGATAAGAGGGAGGTGATCCTGGATATGAATGTGAGGTACGGATCATTGTTTTTTACTGTTTAAAGTGGTGTCTGTTGCTGAAGGGTGATACTAGTGGAACTGTACAGTGGGATATCAGCCACCACAGCCTGGCCACCCCGCTTCCTGTTGTGTTCTTAGTGTGTGCTGTTGGTGTGCTTAGCATGTTCTTAGCGTGTGTTGTCTTACAGTTACGATGGAGATGTGGACATCGACGCTCAGGTGAACCCCGCCATCTCCGCTGGAGTGAAAGGAGTTGAGGTGGGTTAGGGTTAGGCTTAGGGATCGTCTCGGTTGTTAGAGGTTAGAGGTAAAGCCACTGTAGTAATGAACCGTGTGATGTGACAGCTGAGGGGTGTGTCTTCAGTTCCAGGGGATGCTGCGCGTTATTCTGGAGCCTCTGGTTGGACAGGCTCCTCTGGTGGGAGGAGTCACCATGTTCTTCATTCGCCGCCCGGTAAACAGGAAAGAAAACACAGACATTTTAATGTGAACCCACCATTTACATTCTTAGTCCTGCTAAGTTTTTATGTTGGAACTTGTTTTCTTCTCAGACCCTGAAAATAAACTGGACTGGGATGACCAATTTACTAGACACTCCAGCTCTAAGGTTTCATTTTCTCAAATTTCTCAATTTCTTTCAATTGTAATATATCTTGAAGCATATCATAAATCATTTCATGTCAAATTATCTTCTTAAAAAAAAATACATATAACTTTTGCCTCTCAGTCACATCTCCGAGGGGGCTATCATGGACATCATCGCCTCCCTCATGGTCCTCCCCAACCGCATGTGCTTCCCCCTCATAGACCAGGTCAAGGTGGACCAGATGAGGTTCCCTCTGCCCCGTGTACGTATGGGGGACGTCTGTCTGCATCCTTGAAAAGATTCCAGCTCTTGTTTCGTTTGCACGCCAGAGAAACAAGTTGGAATGTGTTTAAGTTAGTAACATTTAGGCTGAGGTGTGTCTGTAGTTCTTTTGGGTGGTGTTTTCGTCCATTCTGACTGTGGTGTTTGTTCCCCGGCTCCCCTCCTCAGGGGGTGGTGAGGGTCCACCTGCTGGAGGCCAGGGACCTGGTAGCCAAGGACACCTACATGATGGGGATGGTGAAGGGTAAGTCTGACCCTTACGCTATCCTCAAGGTGGGCAACAGACAGGTCAAGAGCAAAACCATCTTCAAGAACCTCCATCCACGCTGGAATGAAATATACGAGGTACACGCATGCACACACTGTCAGGGAAGTCTGAGCGCTTCCATCAAGCAGTTCACTGGAAATAACTGTGTGTGCGTTTGAAGTTTGAAATAAACTTCTTGAGCAGAGACTTGGACATGCAGAGATGACACCAACATTTTCTGTGCTTGTGTCTGGGGATCGTGTGTTTCCCCGGGGCAGTTTGTGGTCCATGAGGCCCCAGGACAGGACCTGGAGCTGGAGCTGTATGATGAAGACACGGACAAAGATGACGACTTGGGCAGGTGAGCAAATACATCTAATACCATACATCCAATACCATACATCCAATACCATACATCCAATACCATACATCCAATACCATACATCCAATACCATACATCAAAGAGCAGTATAGAAACAAGTCTTTTAAGGTGTCACAAGTTGACACCAGCTCTCCTGCCTCTGTCTGTTAAAACGTGGCGCAGTCATATTCTAGTTATATTATATGGGATGCACTGAGGACATTATTGGATCACCATTAGGACTGGTTACATCTTCTTTTCCAGTTTTAATCTGGACTTTGGAGAGGTCAAGAGGGAAAAAGAGATGGACCAGGTGAGAGGTCCAAAAATCACTTCATGTCATAATCTTGAGAAAAAGTGTATTAAGTGTAAAGTAAAGATACTAGTAATGGTAGTAAATTGAAAGCTTGTAAAAGCTTTGCCGGTGGTTGACGACCGGCTCATGAAGCGTTGACATGTTGCAGTGGTTTCGTCTGGAGAAAATCCAGAGTGGAGAAGTGCACCTGAAGCTACAGTGGCTCTCCCTGCAGACAGACCAGAGCCTGCTAGCACAGGTGAGCTGTACCTGTCAGACCAGAGGCTGCTAGCACAGGTGAGCTGTACCTGTCAGACCAGAGCCTGCTAGCACAGGTGAGCTGTAGCTGTCAGACCACAGCCTGCTAGCACAGGTGAGCTGTAGCTGTCAGACCAGAGCCTGCTAGCACAGGTGAGCTGTACCTGTCAGACCAGCTGTTTACTGACTGTAAATGTTTGCGTTCAGACCACAGATGGATGTGCCTGTGCCATGTTGGCTGTGTACCTGGACAACGCCTCAAATCTACCGGTAAACAGTCACAATCTTTGTCACCTCCCTTAGCACCCTCCTTCACGCACATTTTCATACTTACTGTAACGACAATTGTCAAGCCTGATGCTATTTTTGGGGGTTTAATGTTTTTATTGTACAGTATGAAGTCCATTCTTACAGTGCAGATAGACTGCAGTGAATCATTAGTTTCCATGATGTATTTACATGAGGTCTTCTACTGATTCTGAATGTTTGTGCTTCTTCTCTAAAGACAGAGCAAAGTGAGTTCAGCCACAATGAGAAACATGGGAAACACGCCAAACAAGCCCGGGTAAGAGGGCCGTCTGAGGTCACTGGTACAGACCTGCCCCCTGGTGGCAGCCTGGGTGAAATGGTCTTCGTGTGGCTGGTATTTCCTGTCTGTCTGGTGGCTGTTTGCAGCTGGGTGGTGGCTGTATCAGGGTGTGAGCAGCTGGTGTTTCACACCTGGGGCATGTTCTGGACGGTGTAAAATTACAGTGTTGGGATGGAAATGTAGAATGGGAAGCTTGTGTAGCGAAGACCTCAGGGCATCTTGTTGGCTTCATTAAGTTTCAGTGCATCTCTGACATGCCCCTCACTTGTCCTCTAATCTAGAGGTCTGGATTAGAGCGTCTGCTAAATGACTAAATGTACAGGTGACTAGTCAACCTCTAGCCCCTCCCCATTATGACGGCTCTGGTTATGCTCCCCCACCTTTGTTTAGATGTCTCTGTATGGCAAATGGCAAATCTGTCCCACCCACTTTCCATTAAGAAAAAATCGTATTTAACTGCCGCATCATTTGTAAAAGTAGCTGTCCCACCCACATTTATAACAAACCTACGACTCTGGCGTTCATTATGTGTGTGTGTGTCTGTTGTGGATGTGTTGTCTGCTTGCTGAGGTCTCTACGGGCTGAGCTGGGCTGGCTGTGTTGGAGCTACACTCAGAATGGAATGTGTTGTCTGCTTGCTGAGGTCTCTACGGGCTGAGCTGGGCTGGCTGTGTTGGAGCTACACTCAGAATGGAATGCAGACGCATGCCTTTGCAAGGGAGTTGTCACCCGGCAACATTCCAGACTGCTGTCTGATGCAAAGTGGTTCTCTGCCTTTCCTTCTCTAACCGCACACGTTCTCTCACGTTGACATGCTAAAGTGTGTGTAGACATTAAGGTGTTGATAAAAATCAGTGACCCCTGACCTCTTGCTCTCCCTGTAGCTAACGAAGAGAAGTGCCAATAATCTCAACTCCTACGTGGAGTTCTCCATCGCTGAGCAGAGCAAGAAAAGCAAGGTTCAGATTCCAGTTGGAACATACACAGGGACAAAATAATCCATAATCCTCATAATAATCATATTCTTAGGACAGCATTTTCATTTTTGTAGAAGAACCGTTACGTTTGTATTTTTTATTTTTCCTGAATGATTGCCTGGCGTTCTGTCCGTTACAGATTGTATATGGATCCAAAGACCCTGTATGGGAGGAATGCTTCACGTTCTTCGTTCACAGTGTAACAAATCAGCAGCTCAATGTTCAGGTACCAAATAAGCAACAATTCCTCCTGAAGGATAGGTATGTTTGTATTCAAAATATAAACAACACCATCATTTATATTGTTTCCTACAATAATCTTTATTTTATTATATGTTAGCTTATCATAGGTGTAATCTATGTTCTGAGTACTTTTATGTCATGTTATGCCAGGTTGCTTTACATTGTCTTGTCCAAAGAATTTCAGTGCCCAGTCTGACCCTGTGTTGTCCTGTGCATCTGAGAGTAGAAAACTTGAACTTGAATAATCTATACTAATCCATTGTAATTTTGATGTCTAGACATACAGTTTATATTAAGACGGTTGTCTTCTCCACTTAGGTAAAGAAACCAGACAAGAAGTCAATACTGGGCACGCTGAGCATCCCCATGAGCCGCCTGCTGGGAGCCTCAGACATGACCCTGGACCAGCGCTTCCTGCTGGAGCGATCCGGAGCCATCAGCCAGGTCCAGATGAAGGCCACGCTGAGGGTGAGCTCTGGGCGCAAGGAGTTATTGATTCACAGCTAGTGACAAGTTAAATATTCACTTTTATACACTTTAAAACACTTTTTTACATTTACATTTAGTCATTTAGCAGACTCTCTTATCCAGAGCGACTTACAGTAAGTACAGGGACTTTCCCCCGAGGCAAGTAGGGTGAAGTGTCTTGCCCAAGGACACAACGTTATTTGGCACAGCTGGGAATCGAACCAGCGACCTTCTGATTACTAGCCCGATTCCCTAACCGCTCAGCCACCTGACTCCCTGACACATTTTTTAAACAGAAATGCGTTTTTGCTAAGGATATATTATTGGTCTGTAATGTTTTGAATTACTTTAGTTTTTGTCACTATCCTTCATTTCAGATCCTGAAGATTGAAAAACCCCAACCTAAGGTCGTCAAGGATCCACCTCCCCAACGTCAACCTCAAACACAACCCTTACACAGCAGCCAGGGTGACCCTGGACCCCCACCCGCATCCTCCTCCACCCTACCCTCCTCTCACGCCCAGGCACCAGCCTACGCCCAGGCACCCTCCAGCAGCCAAACACCTTCTGCTGGAGCTCCTTCTTTCAACGGGCACCAGGGTGACTACGTCTCCCAACGTCACGGGTCCTTCCTGGCGGCTGACGCCCGCAGGACAGCCCCCTCCACCCCGCTCATGCGGCGCTACGACTCTCACAGCCTCCTGTCGGAGAACTCCATCGCCTCATCGCGATTCGACCTCACCGAAGGAGCGTCCTATCCGGAGTGAGTCTCCTCGTACTGTTAAACGTTAGAATTTTTATTTTTACCTCTTTTCAGACAAATGTTTGATGAAAACATTTGACGTGATTGAGAAGCATTGCCATACACGTTATGAGTTATAACTCAAATATTGCATACTAAAATAGCATCCGGATGTTAAGTGGTCTACACTGTTGACTGTTGTGAGAGTTTAATATCCTCAGTGGTCCTTGAAAAGCCTCTCTTACTGACCTACACGTCTGTCTCCAGGGCCATCATGAACCACCAGGGCACCTTCGGAGACATCCAGATCACAGTGCGCTACGCCACCCTGAGGACCAAGCTCATCGTCCTGGTCAACTCCTGCAGGTAGGCCTGCTCTGCCCACACCACTGAACACTCACACCATCTCTAACTAGTGTTTTTACTCACCAGTACAAACAGCAGGTATTCAAGTTTCTCCTCCATCCTGTAGAGAAACCACAACATTTGTTTATCTTGTGATCCTGATCGGGGTGATTTCCCCCGGCCCTCTCTTCAGGAACCTCGTCCCCTGTGGTGAGAACGGCTCTGACGCCTACGTCCGCCTCTACCTGCTCCCAGACCAGTCCTGGAAGCACCGCGTGAGGACCCAGGTCAAGAGAAGGACCGTCAATCCTGTCTTCAACGAGAAGTACGAGCCGCTACACCAGGACCTCACCTGATTCATGATCATTTTTGTTACCATATTATATTTTATATTTATACCTTTATACTACAGTATTTGTTTTATGTTTCTTTATATTTATACTGACTATTTTAATTGCTAGGCACCACCTACCAAAGAAAATACCTTGTCTGTGTAAACCTACTTAGCAATATACCGGATTCTGATTCTCAAATATATTCATGGTCCTTTTCAGTTTTCAAGTTGTAACCAAGGATGAGAAAAAAATGATTATAAGTTGTCACATATTTAATATGATGAATTTTCTCTTTAAATACATTTTTACATTCTGATCTTGATGCGTAGGTTTGAGTTTGATGCATCGATACAGGAAGCAGCGACCAGGAAGTTGGATGTCGCCGTGAAGAACAACAGGATGTTTCACACACGGGAGAGGAAGGAGATTGGAAAAGTAAGCCACTAACTTTTATCATGTCTTTGGATGCTAACTAAGTATATTTTAAAGATGGATGGCTCAGATATAGTCGCTTATCCACTGTCACAAGTTTTGCATAACTAAAGATCAGATTTGTTGCCACAGGTTCTTATTGATCTGTCCCAGCTAGACCTGGCGAAAGGCTCGACAGATTGGTAAGTACTTAATAATTAAGTAATCTGCCGTTCTCTCATAGCCCATGCCCAACATAATCAAAACCACGCCTGTCTGTACACTTTGCACTTCATTTGCCAGTCTCCTATTTTCATCAATGTTTTATGTTTCATCAAAGTAAATAAAAGGATAGTAAGTCAAACAAGCTAATTTATACTTATTTTGTGACAGGTATGAGCTCACTCTACCAGGGTTGAGAACCCCCAGCTAGGCAGAGCCATTATCATGAAGAGATGCTCTTCAGGATCTACACTGAATTGCCAACTGAACTGATTAGACTTTGACAACAGCCTATGTACCATTTAACATGTGGATGCTATTGTAGGATATCTTTATGAAGGACCTCTGCCCTTACATGGTTGCACTGTTCTAAACAATTTTCAAAATTATTATTTTTTGCTTCATAATAGTTGTGCATATTTTTACCTTAATTGTATGAAAGTGTAGTATTGAGTATGCGGTGTCTGTGAACTTATGTCACAAGAATCTTTACTTTTACTTACAGTAACTGACAAATGGCAAATTATTTTTCCTATTTGTATGTTTTTCTATTTTTATATGGTTTTGTTGACTAGACAATATATGGTTTAGCCATATTGGGGACATTTTAATGTTTTGTATTTTTATTTCCTATCTCAATCCAAACAATTATTTATTTGATTGGAGCAAAAAAAAGTTTTTATTGCTGTGCATAGACTGAAATACAAGTGATGTCGTTTTATTTGAATGCATTTTATTTGTACATGACGAACAACAATATAAATTCCTTATTCTACAATTTCCTAATGTTATTTTCTGTTTTATTAAATTATTTTACAATTATTATTCTCTTCCTCAAACTGTTTTCCAGACCTATTTTTAACATACGGTGACAACTCATAAAAGCTTCAGTCGAAGAAGCAAGTTTTGCTGAAGTCTAACTGTAGAGGGCGGGGCAGTGACGTTCAGAGGCTCTCCAAGCAAAGGTTTTGTTTATCTCGTGCAGCGGGTGTGGTAGGCTACAGTTCAAAACAAGTCAAAAGTTTCTGAACAGCAGTTTTCTATCTATGTCGTGCAACAATTGAAAGCAAAAGGTAAGCTACATTACTGCACAGCAATTTTAGGTCTACAGACTTGGCCGAGCATGGGTAGGCCTACGTGTATTTTCAAGTACTACCCATGCTCGGCCAAGTCTTTATAAAATGTGTTTAATGAAAGATTAGTAAAGCTTGGAGGATAGGACAAAATAATCGTTAAACGTATTATTACGTACTGTATAATCGTTAAATCGTATTATTTACAAGAGAGCTGGCAAGAATGCGTTAGCATAACCCGTGAAGCAAGTTCAAGATATAGGCCTAGATAAATTTTCATATCAATGCCTATAAAATAACCGTTACCAAAAGTAGGCTTAAATACGTTAACCTTTTTCGATTTCCGTAAGACAAATCCCAGTTCTACTCAGATTCAACAGAAAAACACGGAGACAGGTTGTTTTAGTTTTAGTTAAAACAATGTTTTATGTCCCACTCCCAATACATTCATGGTAGCCTGTTTACAGAGTACAGAATGAACAGGACGTCCCGCAACATCCGGTCTCGGCTAGTCATATCGAAAGTGAAAGTAATCTACAGTGTTGAAATTGAAACACATTAAGTAGACGTAAGCCATTTTTATTCAGTTGGTTTGTGTCTGTTTCTGTTCACTTTGAGATAAACAGCATATGACAATGACACTGTCAACTTAAATGTGTATTGAATAAAACATTAGGGAAATTAAATTGGATAATTACTGGGTAGAATAATTGAGTAACGTGAGCTTGGGGCGCAGATGTGGGGGCTAGGAGGACTCGGGGGAGAGGAGTAAGCTGAGTGGTTCCCTAAAGGCCAAGAACTCCCCTGAGTTCTACCTCCACACAGAAACACACTGAACAGTAATCACCTGGCATCCTAAAAATGTATAGTGTATACTATAAATAAATAATTCTATACATTAGCTTTCTATTGCTGAATTCTAATGAGAAATGGTGCAAAACAGGATACATTATAAAGTATTGCAATGGTAGCCAACCTTTTTAATTGGATACTAACTTCCATAATATTTATGAATTGTGACTCAGAATTGTGAGTCATAATTATTAAATTGTTGAAGTTTCTAACCCAGTTGTCGATTAGCTGCCACACAACCTTTTGTGCAAGTACAACTCTTTCATGTAGAAACAAAACCAGTTTCCCAGTGTGTCTTTTGAGAATTTGTAAATAAATCAAATAGGCCTACTCTGAGTATTATAGAACTAACAATATATTGTCTGAACAATTTCATGTCTTTAATCTTTCCAGTCACCTACTCACTGAATCACCATGGAGATCGCCAAAAACTTGTGTGATAAGCTGTACTCTCTCATCGAGAATCAAAAGCGATGTGCTCCTCAACTAGTGAACCTGGCCAAAGAGTTGGAGTCCCAGAGAAAAGCCTACACTGTGGCTAAGTATGCTGGGAACACCGCCTCTGTGCTGGGCTCCGTGGCGGTAGTAGGGGCGGGCTTGGTCACCTTCTTTAGCGGGGGTGTGGCTGCTCCCCTCCTGGTCGCTTCGATGGCTGCAGCCGGGGCCACGGTGGGAGGGGCCGGGGTCGTCCTTAACCTGGGGGCCCAGTTATTTGAGTGGCTGCAGTCCAGCAGTACCTTGAAAGATGCGGAGAAGATCATAGAGAAGATTAGGAAGCTTAGAGAGAAGATCGAGAGACTTCAGAAAGAGCTGAAAGAAGAGTGTGAGAAGTTCCCCAAGTTAGAGTCCTCGGGGCCCCTTGGAGGGACGGAGTTTGTTCTGTCAGAGTCCCCAGGGGGCCTTGACCCGATGGAGTACTTTCTGAGAGCCATAGCCGTGCGGAGCGGTGTGAAGTGGCACACTCATGAGCCGTTGCTCCGGGTGGTGTCGAATTGGCCCAATCATAGGTTCACGGTAAACAATATCCATCATGGCCACGGTGATTCTTTTCATTTGATGGTGGCGTTTCCAGTTTTGGGTGCTGCCTGCCTGGCTTTGGTTCCAAAAGAGGTTGGAAAAGCAGTCTTAAAGACAACTCTTGCTGGAACTTTAAAGGGTGCAGCGCAAGTAAGTGTTTTAACTTATGGGGTAATAACAGGTCAGCGCAAATAACAAAGTGTGCCAGGAATGCTTCTTTTAAATGGAGGGTATGTTTGATTTAAATTTGACACAAAGGATTCTTATTTGCAGTATACAAAATAAAACAGGGAACAAATATTATTTCGAGGTCATTTCAACTGCTAGTTCAAGTTGTCAAGAGGTGTACTAGGTGAGTTTCCAATGCACAGATGGTGTTGTACATATCACAGGTTCTGTTCAGTAATTTCTCGGTCTCTTTCAGATCGGTGGAGGAGTTCTTGGTGTGGCACTGTCTCTTCCAGGAATGATTTCCAATATACAAGAATTAGTCAAAGGCGATCATGTGACAGAAGCCAGCCAATCTTTGAGAGATACAGCCAAGGAAATGAAGACTGTTACGGAGGACTTGGAGAAAGAGCTTGACTCGATCCAGTAAGCTATTTCTTAATGTTCTACATGCAAGGCAGACATTTCAAATAAATGACTAATTTCTCTGAAATTAATTTTCAAATGTAGCCTAAAGGACTTGCTGTATTCAATGTTCTATTTGTTTTGAAATACAGATTCAAAGGTTTTTTGTAAAATGTTGATTAATCTTAAAATTACTTCTGGAGTGCAATGTAAAGTGTATGTTTCCTGATAGTGGTAATTCATCCATTTCTCTCTCATCTGCCTTTGTCTTAGTAGCTGAAAATCCCATTCAAGTGTACCACTATCTTCTTAACATCCACAGTGTGAAAACACACATATAACTGTGGACCCATGAATTAGTATTTCCAGCAACATTTCTGTGGTCTAATTACATTGTGTACCTTCTACATCTTTTCTCACAGGGAGATCATCAAGGAGATTAGTGAGGTGAAGCGCTGCATTGACAGCCTTGAATACTCTGATCCTGCCACTAAGAAGAGTGAAAGTCAAATTCAAAGGGAAAGAATAATCCTGGACTTTCTGAGGAAGACATCTCAAAATCAATATCTGCTGCAGTGGATAGAGAGCATGGCCAGTATTGCACTGTTTCTCAACCTTGTGCTTTATTTAAACATGCTGCTACAGGAAAACAAGAAGAAGAAGAAGAAGAAACAAACAGATGAAGTTGACATCATCATCGTGGCACATGGAGAGATCACAAAACACCTCCTGCCAGCCTGTCTCCTTGTGCCCAGCCCTGCCATCAAAGACACCATTCTCTACTCTCCCTGGAACTGTGCCATTGACAGTAAAGTGGCCTATGGCATCGCAAAAGGCTGCATCGAACCTAACCACCGAGACTTTTTCTGCTCCTGGTGTAAAGCACCTGAATCCGATCACAAGCCGTCTGACCTTCCTGGCAGATGGAATCACATGAAAGATGCCAGTCTCATCCCGGAGATCATTCTCCGTCCTGTGAAACCAGATGAAGATGCGTGGGAGAGGCTTGGATCTTTGGACACGGAACTTTCAGAGAGCCGCTTCCTTTTCCCGTACCTCTTACCAAAGGGTGTGAACCCAGAGCTCTTCCCAGGGGTTTCATTCCATGTCTTCATCTCAGCCTTGAACCTGGTCCTTACGCTCTGTGGAGTCAAAGCCACTGTCCATCTGGCAGCGTTCCTGTGCCAGTACAGCCGAAGAGATGAGAGTGTGTTCCTTGAGTACTCCTACGCTGACGACTACACTATAATGACCACGAAAGGTGACATGAAGGTAGATCGTCAGTCAGACCTGTACAAAGCGTTCAAACCTATGTTCGGGGAGTCACCGTCCTGTCGCAGCAGAAGTTACCATCCCTAAACAGATCACCAAGCTGCGTATCACCAAGCTTCGTATCACCAAGCTGCATATCACCCAGCTGCGTATCACCAAGCTGCATATCACCCAGCTGTGTATAACCTTGCTGCGCATCACCCAGCTGTGTATAACCTAGCTGCGTATAACTCAGCTGCGTATCACCAAGATGCATATCACCAAGCTACATATCACCTAGCTGCATATCACCAAGCTGCGTATCACCAACCTGCATATCACCAAGCTGGTATCACCAAGCTGCGGCCTCCGTCGCTGGTGAATTAGCTGTTGTGGATTTTAATAGAAGTCGTTGTAATGAATGAATTAAATCCATGCAAGTGGGAATAACATGTGAGCTTGTTATTAAGAAAATAGGGTTAGCTTCTGTAGTGATGTTTCTCATGTTAATTAAGTTCATAATTTTCAAGCCTAAATCTATCCTGTCCTTATTTCAATATGATTTTCAAGTATTACTCAATGCATATTCTACCACATGAATTAGACAGTTATATGTTTGTTTTTCATTACTGATGTGTTATTGCCATATTATTGGTTGATTTTATTCTACTCAATAAAGACTTAATGGAAATCACGTTTTTCTGTCATTATGGTTGTCATGACAGTAAATAGAAACAGATGGAACTAAATATTTTCTCCTCAAACAAGAAAACAGGATACACAGGTGGATCCTACCCCCAGGAAGATGAGACCAGAAGGGTTCTGTCTCTCCACACATACACTGTCTATTAAGTATACCACATAAACAGTTACAATATATACATTTGTTATGACAGCTGTACATTATAAAATAACATGCAGCACATTTAACCTTTAAAGTGACAGAAGAACCTATATTTTACCAATCCTTTAAGAGGAGACCAGTTCGTAAAAGTCTACTTAAATGGTGTTCTCAATTTGACTCATACAAAATCATAATTCATCCCCAATCACAGTCCCACATTTAGCCAATCAATAATTCTTATCGGCCTGTCTCTAATCCATTTGTCTCCTGTTCCTAATCAATTAGGGGGTCTTCATGGAATACTTGATTTAAGTGATAAATACACACATTTTCTTTTATGTTTTATATTTAACTTAACTCAAGTAATTTAACATACATGAGTCATTGCATCTGAGTAAGCACAATATGGTGGATCACAGGCACAATTTCCTGTAAAAGTTGTAGACTGTTCAGGAGCAACAAGTGCTGAATTCATTCATATCAACAGCTAACTAGTTACAGTAGGTTGAAACTACAGGCGGGCGGGCAGGCAGACGGACAGACAAGCAGATAGACAGACAGACAGATAGATACAAATATAGATAAATAGTTCCGCTTACACATAGCCTCTCTCAGGCTTTATTGCATAATTTTCTTTTAATGTAAATACTCTGCATTGATTGTTTGTTGTTGCTATGGGTATCACCGGTGCTTGGCAACGTTAACTGCTTCGCGCAAGCGCTCTGTCTATCAATGCTGCATTGTGGGATTGGAGTGTATTGACATAGCGACAGCAGAGCTGTGTTTTCTGACTGAGGTGAAACTGAAATTTAGCTTGTGTCACGATTTGTATTAAAATCGACATTACTAGCTGCCATGAACGGAGCAGTGGTAAAAAAGACCCAAGATACCTTGGGGAAAGTGATCAAGAAACCGCCGCTCACCGAAAAACTGCTAAGCAAACCGCCGTTTCGATACCTGCACGACATATTCAGCGAGGTGAGATGTTTAGCTGGCTACTGTACTTGTCTCTACTATACTAGACAACCGTCTAGACTAGCGTTAGTTAGCGTGATTTGTATGTACATTGTGTGTGGGCCCTTGCTTGACTTCAGTTAAATCGTTAAACTATGAAATATAAATTGTTTGATGCAAGATGCAGAACCATATATTTCACGTTTTCCAGAAAAACGACATGACTAGTTAGCTAGAACTAGCTAATTAGCTGACGTCGCGAGCATACTGAAGTTGTACTGAAGTCAGTCCAGTTAGCTACCGCCAGTAGGGATAGCTAAGGTTTGTGTCTGCTACTTGAGCTTGAAATTGGATTTTTTTTGCTTCTGGTAAACGTTACCTACTTAGATGTAATTTATTTCATGAAGCCGGTTGACTAGAATTCGTTCAATTGTAATCCTGTAGTTTATTCCATAAATAAAACACGTACTGTACAACTCGTCTGCCAGCCAGCATCGTCACAGTAATTTTCTAGCTGTGAGCTGTCGCTAAGCAATGATGCATAGAAAAACCTTGATAAGATGGCTAATTAGCATACTAGACTGAAACAAGTACAAGCATGGGATTTGGGTCAGTTTGTATGTACAGTTGTCAGTATTAGCATCAAGCTAACTACTTAAGTTGAGCACCAGCTTCAGACTGAGGTGGTCGTCGTCAGATGTGTGTGGGTGTCAGACACAGTGTGTCCTTAACTAAAGGCCACTATATTGCGTAATTGATTACGTAGTTTAATAGCAGTATTCAAACACGAACCCTTCATTATTAGACCCTTCTGATGGTTGCTATTTAACTCCATGGTAAATACGTCTAGAAATGTTAAGAGAATCTGATAGCAAGCGAATAACGATTACTATTAAGTTCACACTCACTAGAAACCTCCGACTCTTGTCATCAAAACAAGAGCCTTTTCTGCTATGAATTTCTATGAATTGGACCAAAAGGCCTTGTTAGGGAGGTGCCTTCTTGCCCAGAATCAGACTTTGTAACAGGCCATGTATCTTTAAATGTGAGCAGTTGCTTGGTTGTTGCCTTTGGCTGTTACAAGCAGTCAGAACAGGCTCAGCTAAGATTAGCCACCATGGACATACTCACCAAGCAGCGCAGTCACCTGCAACACACACTCAGTGTCTAGAGGTCGTGGGCTTGAATAAGCTAGTGGCACAAGGCATTGTGGAGTGCATCCGAAATACATGTCTGCTGATAAATAGCTTTAAGCCAACATGCAAACCAGCTCCTGTGTTCTGTATGGGCAGAGAGCACAGGTCCATATGTAAACCTGTGTTCTGTATGGGCAGAGAGCACAGGTCCATATGTAAACTTGTGTTGTCTACATCTTCATTTAATCAATGTAATCCTTCCAACATTACTGAATATCATGGCAACATGTTAAGTTACCGACATGCATCCCCTGAAAAGGTAACTTCAAGTTAAAATAGACCAGGTCACTCTTTTGGTCTAGAACAGATAACTTGATTTAATGATTTAGTGTAGGACATGTTTAATGTTCTTCTGTCAGTCCGTGTTGTGTGTGTAATGATCGAGCTGACGTGTTGCTGCCCCCCCTCTCAGGTCATACGGACCACCGGCTTCATGAGAGGCCTGTATGAAGACTCCGAGATGAAGTCAGACAACGTAAAGGTACGTCCAGGTCAGGATCTGGAGGCCTGTAATCAGCTTTCCAACTTAACGCTCTGCTCACTAGTTCATCTCTATCTTTTATAATTGCATTGTAATCTGTATGTAGTGACCCTCAAGTGTATCAACTGATTCTCATTTGATTAGTCCACTGGGGTAGCCTGGTCCTAACCAGACTCTCGTACATTTCATTTGTACAGAGAGTCTGGCCTCGCTCCATTGACAAGCGTTGACGTCCGGGTACTCTGTTGAAGTTTAAAACTATTGGATCTGCCCAGAGCCACTCTGATCTGCCATAACCAATCGCTGGCATTCGCCTTAGCCAATTCCTTCACCACTACAGAGCTAGCTGCCGTAGCTGGAAAATCAAACTGTTCCCGAACCCCGTGGGGAGGAGGGCCACAACATCATGGCCAACAACAAAACACAGCAAAACTTGTTCTTCCTCCGGCTTTAGCTGTTGGATATTCGGCAGCGTTGCCACAACGGACCGAATGGCTTCGCTCGCATCTTTCTCCGCCGCCATTACGGAATTACAACACAAACTAGCGCACGACATCAACGTCATCGTTCTCAGCCATTCCCTCTGTTCGCTGATTGGCTGGTTGAAAATCTACCTGAAAAATCTAACTTACGTACCTAATGGCCAGACCTAGTACAGAAGCAAAATCAAAATTGAGCGGAAGTACGTAGGAAGGCAGAACCAGGCTACCACTGGGGGACTGTTTCCACACAAAAACGTGTACCCTTATCATCCTTGTGTGTGTGTGTGTGTGTGTGTGAGGAGGTGTGTGATCTTTCACTCAGTCATGTCCGTGTGTGTGTGTGTGTGTGTGTGTGTGTGTGTGTGTGTGTGTGTGTGTGTGTGTGTGTGTGTGTGTGTAACCCAACACACCATGCTGTAATGGGGCCACTCTCCTAGTGCCAGCAGAGCTAGTGGAGTGAGACTCAGTAACCCTGTGAGGTGTCAGAATGGCTGTTCACTGTGTTAGAAGCTTGACACTGCAGCTGACCCCAGACCAGTATCATGGAGTCAGAATGGCTGTTCACTGGAGAGGAAGAAGGTGTGTAGGGAGAGGAGAGGGAGGAGAGAGTCGTGTGGAGAGAGGTGTGTAGAGAGAGGTGTGTAGAGAGAGGTGTGTAGAGAGAGGTGTGTAGAGAGAGGTGTGTAGAGAGAGGTGTGTAGAGAGAGGAGAGAGGTGTGTAGAGAGAGGTGTGTAGAGAGAGGAGAGAGGTGTGTAGAGAGAGGAGAGAGGTGTGAGGAGAGAGGTGTGTAGAGAGAGGAGAGAGGTGTGTAGAGAGGAGAGAGGTGTGTAGAGAGAGGAAGGGTGGGATCCTAAAGGAAGGGCAAGGTGAGGACAGTTACAAACCCAAGCCTCCACACCTGACACCCTCTCCTCAGCGCTGGGCTGGGCCGGGCCGGGCAGGAAGGTGGCCAGTAGCGCCTCACTGATGCAGCCACAGCATGCATTATACAGCAGCTAAGTGTGCTCACACACAGCATACCTGTCAGTCGCTGGCTCCACATGAAAAGGATTGTCTTGGCTGGTTCACTCTGAGGTCCTGTACAGCCAGGTCTGCAGTGGAGGACAGGCTGTTTCACTCTGAGGTCCTGTACAGCCAGGTCTGCAGTGGAGGACAGGCTGTTTCACTCTGAGGTCCTGTACAGCCAGGTCTGCAGTGGAGGACAGGGAAGATTACATGACATAACTGATGATCATCTATCAGGATGCTCAAATGAAACACACAGTTGTGTGTTAAACCAGCTACTCTGCTTGGCATTTCTGTTGACAGGAAGACATTCCTAGCTGGATTTGTTACACGCATAACACGCATGCACCATTTGGCATAGATGTTTTCCTGAAACTTTCCTTCAGAAACACACGTTACCCAAGGCGATCACAGACATTTCAGGTTTTCAGTCCCCCTCTATCCCTCTGTTTCTCTGTCTCCATCTCTCTCCCTCCCTCCCTGCAGGATAAGGACAGTAAGATAGCGTTCCTGCAGAAGGCGCTGGACGTGGTGATGCTGGTGAGTGGGGAGCCCCTGGCTGCTAAGCCGGCTCGCATCGTAGCCGGCCACGAGCCTGAGAGGACCAACGAGCTGCTGCAGGCCATCGCCAGGTGCTGCCTCAGCAAGGTCAGGCTGCACACACACACACCACACCACACCACACACACTTGGGGTTACACACATACACACACACTAATGATGGAACTAATGATCGTGCTGACGTCTGAAGGGTATTGTTTATGGCTGGGTACATTTTAATGGCACCCTTGAGACTCAAATTAAAGGGGTTTTGAGAATGATGGATAATACCAACACTTTACTCCAACATGACGCATGCTCAGGTAGTCATCAGCAACAACATAGCAGGCTGGTGTCCTTCTGGTTCTATATATCTGCACCCATCAGCACAGTGGTTTCCTGGAGTCTCTACTGTAAAGGGGAACCTCTCACACCCTGCTGTGTTGTCTCCACAGCTGTCCAGCGAGGAGGCAGTGAAAAGGGTGCTGGCTGGGGACAAGCTGGACCCCAGGGGGAAGGCCAGCGCCTCCCGCTCCCAGGACAAGGAGAACAGGGAGGGGGGAGAGCGCCCCAGGGACAGAGAGGTGAGGCCAGTCTCCTCTCTCCACCAGGACCATGGGAATGTGGAGGGGATGTTTCTTAGGAGAGGTGCTGTTAGTAACAACTGCTGGCTTGTATATCTGAAGCAGGTCTTTGGCAGGGGAGAGAAAGGGGAGGGGGGAGGGAGAGAGAGGGGAGGGGGGAGGGAGAGAGAGAGATTGGAAAGGGGTAGGAAGTATACCGTAGAGGGTAAATCCTGGGTGATTCCCTCGGGTGTGTGCTGAGTGTGAGCTGCTGTTGTGTCCCCAGGAGAGGAGGGAGATCCGGGAGCGCAGCGGCAGCCGGGAGCACAAGGACCCGGACCGGCCCAGAGACCAGGACAGCCGCCGGGAGCACAAGGACCCGGACCGGCCCAGAGACCAGGACAGCCGCCGGGGGGACAAGGACCCGGACCGGCCCAGAGACCAGGACAGCCGCCGGGGGGACAAGGACCCGGACCGGCCCAGAGACCAGGACAGCCGCCGGGGGGACAAGGACCGCCACCGGGACACGGAGCGCTCGGAGAAACCCAGAGACAGAGACAGGACCAAGGACAGGGACAAGGACAAGAGCCGGGACCGAGAACGTGACAAGGACAAGGGGAGGGAGAAGGAGAGGGAGAGGGACAGAGAAAAGACCAAAGAGAGAGATTCCCACAGGGATAGAGAGAGGGAGCGGGAGAAACGGAGAGACAAGGAGAAGGAGAGACACAAGGAGGGTGAGGAGAGGAACAGGCCTTTGGAGAAGGGCGACAGGAAGGTATGTCCTGTGCCCTGACTGGCAACCACAGCTCTCTGTGTCACCACCAGACACCCACAGCGTGTTCTGAAGTGTTCTGAAGTGTTCTGAAGTGTGTGTGTGTGTGTGTGTGTGTGTGTGTGTGTGTGTGTGTGTGTGTGTGTGTGTGCAGGCCAGAGCGTCGGAGGAGACGAGACCAAAACCACACCCAGAGGAGCCCAGTAAAACTACCAAACCAGAACAAGCAGTACGTTCTTACAGTGTTTGTTTTTAAATATACAACTTTTCTTATTTGTTTGCAAGATATGCCAAAGGTTTACACTATCTAGTGTTCTTACCTGAAGTAGTCAAGGGAAATGACGGTCTGTTGTTTGTCCTCCTCCAATCAACACTTGACTCGTTTTACCAGCTTAGTTTTTCAGACTATTCTAAATTACATGGGTCAAATCTATAATCAAGAAGTAGTATAATGTTTTTTGTTAATTTTTTTATTTTTATTTCAAACCTCAAAAAATATTTTCAAAACCTTTTCACTACATTTAAAAAAACATAAAAAAATAAAATAATGTTTCAACCTTTTGAAAAGTTTGAACATATTTGTCAAATGTTGCACTTTGAGTCTGTACTATGAGGAATAAAGTTAGTTGGCTGCATGACCCCGTCATCCATCAGAACATGCGTTACACCAGCTTCTAACTGCCACATTCTTGAAGACAACATCTGAAGTGTAATCTTGTTGTTTGTCTTCCTGGGGAGGAGTCAGCACAGGGTGATGCTGAAGAGGTACACACCCCATACCATACTGCTCATGCTCAGTAGTAGGAATAGTAGTAGAGTTGGTATAGTTGGGTGCTTGTTTTCCTGTAGTCTGTCGCTGCTGAGTGCCTGCAGTCTGAGAGGCCAGGCTCCTAAACCCCGGGCTCCTCATGTGGACTGGATCACGTTGCAGTCACACTAGCTTTACATTCAGTGCATCTAATGACTTAGTCCTCCAGGCTGTTTAGTCCTGAGGGTACAGCCTACGCAGAGCAGGTGACATGACAGCTAAAGGTTGTTACTACCTCAAGTAATCAGGGTTCCACTGGAAGCTCATGGTGTTACTGTAGGTGCTGCTCTGTGTGCTGCTCTGTGTGTGCTGCTGTGTAGCTACGTAGTGATCATCACGTACTTGAAGGGTTTCTGTAGATTTTATTGATGTTGTCCTCTCTGATTGTACAGCCAGCAGAGGTTGCAGTTAACCAGGTAACCTTCAATGCCAAATCTTTATTTTAGTAGCCCACATTTGTATTTTCTTTGGGCTGCTCAAGCTTTCTGAAACTCTGTGTGTGTGTGTGAGGACTTCAGTGTGCATGTGTTCCTTGGGCATGTTATATGCTCTCTTCAAACATATATACATGTAAACCTGATTCCTGATGGAACATCTCACTCACAGCAATCATCCTCTCCTTCCTCTCCCCTGCCCCTGCCCCTCCCCCCCCCCCTGCCTCTGCCCCCCTACCCTCCTGCCCCTGTCCGCCTGCCCCAGGCTGACAGCCCAGCCAGGATACCCCGGCCCTCGTCTGCCAAGGGTCAGAGACGCAGACCCAAGCCTGGAGGCCCAGGTACACGCCCCCTCTCTCTCTTTCTCTCTATCTCTCTCTCCCCCTCCCTCTCTCCATCCCCACCCCAGCTGTGTCTCTTGTCCCTCATGTCTCTCCATCACTGTAGACCTTCTCCTGGTGAACCAGCCTTGTCATGTACACATGTAGTTCAGTTACCAGGCTTCTGTTGAGTAACTCAGCTGTCGTTGAGTCCTCGTACGTGTGAGAGTCCGGAGGGGAGAAAGCTGGGTCTGGAGGGGAGAAAGCTGGGTCTGGAGGGGAGAAAGCTGGGTCTGGAGGGGAGAGAGCTGGGTCTGGAGGGGAGAAAGCTGGGTCTGGAGGGGAGAAAGCTGGGTCTGGAGGGGAGAGAGCTGGGTCTGGAGGGGAGAGAGCTGGGTCTGGAGGGGAGAGAGCTGGGTCTGGAGGGGAGAGAGCTGGGTCTGGAGGGGAGAGAGCTGGGTCTGGAGGGGAGACAGCTGGGTCTGGAGGGGAGACAGCTGGGCTTGGGAAAACAACACCTGACTTCCTGTTTGTATTATTTCTCTTTCAGAAGAATCAGACAGTGACGGAGGTGAGTGTTCCTTTCCATCTCACTAGAGGGCGCTGTTGATGAGGGGAGTGTTGATGAGGGGAGTGTTGATGAGGGGAGTGTTGATGAGGGGAGTGTTGATGAGGGGAGTGTTGATGAGGGGAGTGTTGATGAGGGGAGTGTTGATAAGGGGAGTGTTGATGAGGGGAGTGTTGTGCTGCAGATGGCGACGCCCCCCTGGCAGAGAGGCCCCTCCCCCAGGAGAACGGAGACTCGAAGGACACAGCGTCCCCCCCTCACCTCGCTCACAGGTGAGAGACACACATGAGGGCACCCTCTTCTCTCTTCTTCCTCCTCCTCCCTTTCTTTCCTCACCTCTCCACCATGATAGCGGGTTAACAGAGCCTGATAGCAGGTTAACAGAGCATGATAGCAGGTTAACAGAGCATGATAGCAGGTAAACAGAGCATGATAGCAGGTTATCAGAGCATGATAGCAGGTTAACAGAGCATGATAGCAGGTTATCAGAGCATGATAGCAGATTATCAGAGCATGATAGCAGGTTATCAGAGCATGATAGCAGGTTATCAGATCATGATAGTAGGTTAACAGAGCATGATAGCAGATTATCAGAGCATGATAGCAGATTATCAGAGCATGAGAGCAGATTATCAGAGCATGATAGCAGATTATCAGAGCATAATAGCAGGTTAACAGAGCATGATAGCAGATTATCAGAGCATGATAGCAGATTATCAGAGCATGATAGCAGGTTAACATAGCATGATAGCAGGTTAACAGAGCATGATAACAGGTTAACAGAGCATGATAGCAGGTTATCAGAGCAAGATAGCAGGTTATCAGAGCAGCCAGGCTGTCTCCAGTGTGTGCTGTCTGACCCGTGTCTCCTCCTCCCAGCAGCAGGAGTGTTCCCCGGCCCAGCAGCGCCCGCCCTGCTCCCCCCCGTGTCCGGAGACAGGACAGCCACACGGAGGGCACGCCTGCTGACAGGTCAGCACACCCACACACCACACGAAACCTGCACACACACCTCACACACATGGGGTCCTCTCTAAGCCTTTATGGTGTGTGTGTGTGTGTCCAGGCTGAGCAGTGCCAAGCCCCCAGCAGCCGTCATCATGGAGGGGAGGAAGCTGTCTGAGGATGAGGAGGATGATGAAGAGCTGTTTGTGGTGGAGGAGACTGTCCCCCCGCCCCCAGACATGCCTGAGATGGAGCCGGTAGGTGCAGCCTCCAGGGTGACAGGAGCAGGACATCTGCTTTTGGGAAGGGTTACCAGTTTCTTTGATACTCCACATTGGAACCTTTTAATGGTTGCATCATTTTTCCACTGAATTTTGATATTCTGCTGTCCAAACAGGGTTGTCAGGTTTGAATACAAACCAAGATAAATCAGCATTATTTGTGTAGATTGAATATCAACGAATATAAAGCAGCATTGTGTGTGGATTCAGAATTTCGTTGTTTTGTTCTGCAGGAGCCTGCTGTTGAACTCCGGGGTGATGAGAAACATGGTAAGCAGCCAGTGTTAGCAGGGTTAGCATAACAGTGTTAGCAGGGTTAGCATAACAGTGTTAGCAGGGTTAGCATAACAGTGTTAGCAGGTTCAGCATAACAGTGTTAGCAGGGTTAGCATAACAGTGTTAGCATAACAGTGTTAGCATAACAGTGTTAGAAAGGTTTGCATTACAGTGTTAGTATAGCTAGAGTCCTAATGAGTTTGACTGTATGTGTAACAGCATTGCTTCTGCTTACAGGCGGGTTGGTGAAAAAAATACTTGAAACGAAGAAAGATTTTGAGTCTTCGCCGTCCTCCCCCAAGTCTAAAGAGCAGGTAAGACGGGCTGTAGTCCGCTCAGCCCCCCACTAGAGGTCAGATCAGCCCCCCACTAGAGGTCAGATCAGCCCCCCACTAGAGGGCAGATCAGCCCCCCACTAGAGGGCAGATCAGCCCCCCACTAGAGGGCAGATCAGTCCCCCACTAGAGGGCAGGTGAGCCCCCCACTAGAGGGCAGATCAGCCCCCCACCAGAGGGCAACCAGCCCCCCACTAGAGGGCAGGTGAGCCCCCCACTAGAGGGCAGATCAGTTCCCCACTAGAGGGAAGATCAGCCCCCCACTAGAGGGCAGATCAGCCCCCCACTAGAGGGAAGATCAGCCCCCCACTAGAGGGCAGGTGAGCCCCCCACTAGAGGGCAGATCTGCCCCCCACTAGAGGGCAGTGCAACAACATAGATCCTCCTTCTAAAGCCTCTCTCAGCCATTCCTCTGTAGTGACTCAGTGTCACTATATCTCACGATCAGCCCACCAACACCTGATTTCTGGGAAGCCTAGGTCTTTTAGGCCGTTCCGTAGGGACGGATGTTTTGAGCGATAGCAGAACCTGCCGCATGCATTTATGCTTGTGCATCAGATTCCTGTGCAGATGAACTGAAGTGTGAAGCCAGTGCCTGAAAGCAGGTTTTCTTGAAGGCATCGTTGAGAAGTTGTGAGGCCTCGCGGTGGCCCTCCGGTGACGTCGCTGGTCCTGGAGCGTGTCAGGTCTCTGCTGTCAGACTGTTCTTGTAGTTGATAGATAGCCCCCCCTCCCCCTCCCCACGGGGTGTGTGTCGTCCAGGGAGCAGAGCCTCTCTCGGTGTTTGGATAGTGAGTCAGGGTGAAGGCTCCTGTCTGTGTTCCAGTGTTGTGGCGTAGATCCGTGTGTTGGGTGGTCTGGCTGGCCGTGCTCTCTCTCCCTCCTGTCTGATGGATGTTGTGTGTCCTGCCCCGCCCCCCCTCCCTGAACCACAGCCCAGGGAGGTCATCTCAGCTCTGTGGAGGAGCAGAGGGAGAGGGCAGCCAGGTGCCCTCAGGCACGCGCCCCCTCCCCCAGCAGGGCAGGGCTGACTTCATGCAGCATCATCAGTTCTCAGGATTCCAGAGCCTTATTTCAAGGCACTGCATGGCCTTGTGGGTAGTCAGGGCACTCTACAGTCCGAATAGCACCCCCCCTCCACCACGCTCACACACACGCTCATACACACACTCACACACACACACACACAGCCTTGGTGCTGTAGCCTTGTCAGCTAAATAAAGGACTGTAATGACTTCCTTCCTGACATGAAAGGGTTGAGAGGTCAGAGTAATGGAGCCAGTTCTTTCTTGTAATCATGGCGGAACACGGAGGGTTAAAAATGTAAATATTCAGCTTCCTGGTCCTGTGGCCTGATGAAGTTCCACCAGACATGATTCACTCGATCACACTGATGTTTACCAAACACACTGCTTCATAACGCCTCACACATTCTCTTTTTCAGAACTAAACTCAACTGCTGAATAAAAAAAGAAAAAGTTTAAATGCAAGACAAATTAGGTCTCGAGTTTTGACACTTAAATATATATTTTTGAGAAGAATAAAAAAGTGTCATAACTCCTGCTTGGTCCCATCACCCCACCACCTTGAAAACGTTTTGCTGCTGTTAATGCCAGATCCTTCTCACCACATTGTTGATAGGATGTACATACAAAGCCTCCTTGGACAGTTGAAGTGCTTGTATTATGCCATATCCCACCCCAGAATATGCAACACAAGAATTTGCTGTATATTTTGGGGGACGACCTTCCCCATGACCCTGTAACACGCTTGTATATTATGGTAAGATACTTCTCCTTGGGCGTCTTTCTGTTTGGACAGCACCGGCCCCTCGCAGCAGCTGCGCTTTCAGAAGGAGGTTTTTTCAGACCCCTTTCTCTCTTTTCTTTCCCCATCAAATTAGCCTTGATGAAGGTTTGCAGCGTATAAACAAACCCTGTGGCACACAAATGGATGGCTGTTGAGTGAGTGTCACAGTGGAGGAAGCCCAGAATACACTCAGCAGAATCCGCACAAAAATAAATACCCCTCCGCAAAGGCCTGGGACTTGGTAAACACCAAACCTTTTTGGGTGGAATTTGGAAGGAATTGACCCTCCCCACCCTCACCCCATTCGATCAGACATAATCCCCCCACAGGAGAATGTTGATATACCAGAGGTGAGGCAGAGGTCTAGAAATATCTGGAGGTCTGGATTATCTAATATCAGATTTGAAAGGGAAGAAGGAAAGGGTTCTTCGGACACGTCTGATTTCCACCTCGCGGACAGATCTACCTTCCATTGTACTCAACCCAGAGATTCAGTATCTCTTCTTTTTCTCAACAAAGAATGTCTTTGTCCTCCTTCAAGTCCCCATGTCCTGTTGGATGGGGGGGGGGGGGGAGAGAGGGGGAGGGATCCTCCCCCCAGAGTCCTGGCCCCGGGTAGTGAGCTCAGCTGGGACCCCCAGGGCCCTCGCTGACCCTGGAACAACATCCTGTAACCGTCCTAGACCTCTGCCTCTCTCCCCACCTCACTGACTCCCAGCTATTTTTATGATCTGGCGGGACATGTTTCCCCCAAGAATAGGAAGCGCGTGAGCAAACCCTGGCCTAACTGTGTCCTGTAAAGCCCTGCTCCCTGGCCCACCTCAGACACTGCCTCCAGGGACACATCCAGGGGCTTCTTGGAAGCTCTGGGCCTGCAGTAATGCTGAGGAGAGAAGAATTAGAAGTCCGCAAAACTCTCACAGTCTCCCCTGTTGTTTCTGTAATGATGTAAAGACACCTTGATTGCCCGTTCTGGACCTAGCTGGAGACCTGAGGTCATGGCTGGCTTCTTGCAAATCAGCTGGAGGGGGTCAGAGCTGCTGTTGATGAGAACGTGCTCCTCTGCCGAACAGTGAGGCTCCACCCACCACAGTGAGGCTCCACCCACCACAGATAGGCTCCACCCATGGCAGCTAGGCTCCACCCACCACAGCTCACACGGCTAACGAGTCACACGTTACCTGCTGGGAGGATGGCTTGTGACTTTGTCAGCCCCTGTTGTTTGGTCTGATCATTAGAGCTGACAAAGAGCCTTATTAACTCCAGCCAATGCTTCATCCAGCAGACTACTTTGAGTGATGGCCAGAGGTAACTAGCTCTCAGACAGGTTCACTGCTAGCTGGTCATTTTTCTTGTCAAAGTCTTCTTTGAAGAATGTTATTCTATACATCTCAACAGGATCCCGATTACTACCTCATAAATCAGGTCTTTTGCATGCATTTCCTCATTAAGCTAATTAGGCATGTGAGGGCAGGATAAATTAACATTAAAGGCTGGCCAAGAATCAGAGCTGTAGTTCTCTTCAGAACCCAGACTCAAGTTTTAGACCCTTTTAAGTCTAGGTGCTCTCATCAATTGATAAGTAACCAGACTTGTTTGTGAAGTTCTACTGCTCTGGATATGTGAGACCCAGCATACCCTGAGAAGTGATTGTGTGAACCCTGGATCAGAATCCCCCTTCTTCACAGAGGAGGAACCCTCCTAGCTCTCAGTGAGCCACCTGATCCAGGGAACTGTTGTATGGTCCTTCCTCTCCTCCAGTCCTCCTCTCCTCCAGTCCTCCTCTCCTCCTCCTCCAGTCCTCCTCCTCCTCCTCTCCTCCTGTCCTCCTCTCCTCCTCTCCTCCAGTCCTCCTCTCCTCCTCCTCCAGTCCTCCTCCTCCTCCTCTCCTCCAGTCCTCCTCTCCTCCTCCTCCAGTCCTCCTCCTCCTCCTCTCCTCCAGTCCTCCTCTTCTCCTCCTCCTGTCCTCCTCTCCTCCAGTCCTCCAGTCCTCCTCCTCCAGTCCTCCAGTCCTCCTCCTCCTCTTCTCCTCCTCCTCTCCTCCTCCTCCAGTCCTCCTCTCCTCCAGTGCTCCTCTCCTCCAGTCCTCCTCTCCTCCTCCAGTCCTTCTCTCCTCCAGTCCTCCTCTCCTCCTCCAGTCCTCCTCTCCTCCTCCAGTCCTCCTCTCCTCCAGTGCTCCTCTCCTCCAGTCCTCCTCTCCTCCAGTCCTCCTCTCCTCCTCCAGTCCTCCTCTCCTCCAGTCCTCCTCTCCTCCTCCAGTCCTCCTCTCCTCCAGTCCTCCTCTCCTCCTCCAGTCCTCCTCTCCTCCCCTCTCCTCCAGTCCTCCTCTCCTCCTCCAGTCCTTCTCTCCTCCAGTCCTCCTCTCCTCCTTCAGTCCTCCTCTCCTCCCCTCTCCTCCAGTCCTCCTCTCCTCCTCCAGTCCTTCTCTCCTCCTCTCCTCCAGTCCTCCTCCAGTCCTTCTCTCCTCCAGTCCTCCTCTCCTCCAGTGCTCCTCTCCTCCAGTCCTCCTCTCCTCCAGTCCTCCTCTCCTCCTCCAGTCCTCCTCTCCTCCAGTCCTCCTCCCCTCTCCTCCTCCAGTCCTCCTCTCCTCCTCCAGTCCTCCTCCTCCAGTCCTCCTCCTCCAGTCCTCCTCCTCCAGTCCTCCTCCTCCTCTTCTCCTCCTCTCCTCCTCCTCCAGTCCTCTTCTTCTCTTCTTCCTGCTCTCCTCCTTTATCTGAGCTAATGGGAAAACCTGCCCCACACGCCTGCCTCCAAGCACCACACTCTAAACAAATATTGTTCTTGGGTCGGGGTGAAAAGAGGAAAACGTGGAGCGTGCAGCCTTGTAGACCCTGACAGAGACCCTGACAGAGACCCCATAAAGCCAGATTTATGTCAGCCAAGACACTGCTCACCGACCCAGCGACATGTTATTACTGACTTTTCCAAGACATGGGTGCTGGTGGTGGAGGGGAGGGAGGGAGGATGAGAGGGAGGAAAGAGAGGGAGGGAGGAAGGATGAGAGGGAGGGAAGAGAGGGAGGGAGGAAGGATGAGAGGGAGGAAAGAGAGGGAGGGAGGACAGTGTAAGGAAGGGCCAGTGCCGAGAAGGCTGTTTTGTCGGGATGTCTTCACGCTCGGCAGCCTGGCGGTCTGAATGAGCTGCAGAGTGTTTGTGTAGCTGTAGTGTCAAGACCCGGGCACACCACCCACCTGAAGGACATGCTCCACCCCTCCCAGCTGCCCCACACCCAGCCAAGCTCCACCCCTCCCAGCTGCCCCACACCCAGCCAAGCTCCACCCCTCCCTGCTGCCCCACCCCCAGCCATGCCAGAGGCAGCAGGAGAACGGAGGCTTGTCTGGTGGTGGTTTGCCAGCTTCCCAGAGCAAAGGGACAAAATTGAAGTTTTGACGTGTTTTAAGTCCTGTCCAGTTAAGTGGGTTTTCAAGCGCACTAATCAGTGAGCTGTGAAAGACTTCACTGATGAGAGGCTGGCTTACAACCAACGTGACACCAGCAGGTCTAAAACAGCCTGCTGTACTTTCTGTACCCACTATTTGCATGTCGTTTTGGATTAAAACGTCATATTGATGAATCATAAATGAGTGAAAAGCTCCCTATGGACCAGTGTGACCAGGCGCTAGCAGGACCTGACAGCCTGTGTGACGCTCTGCGTGGGGGGGAAGTCCTGGGGCCAGTGGTGTCTGTCACTTCCTCCTCCAGAGAGACTGGTGTCCCAGCTGGGTGCAGAATGACTGCTGTCCCAGCTGGGTGCAGAATGACTGGTGTCCCAGCTGGGTGCAGAATGACACAAATTGGCTCAAGAGTTGAACTTGAAAGGGGCATAAGAGTAGTAGTTGTTACTCAATACTGTAGTCAAATAACCTCTGTGCCACAGCTTGTTACTAAAATAAACAGGACTTTAAGACCAGGATTGTGGGTGGGTGCCGTGTGTGTGGCATTAGGCCAGACAGACCCAGCCTTCTAGCTTGTTACACACACACACACACACACACACAGGGCCACAGGACCCAGCTGAGTAAACAGCCCCAGGTCCATCCATGCCAGGGGGAGGCTCTGCCCTCCCCAGCCCTGCAGACTGGGAGCTGACTGGGGCACAGCAGCACCAGGACCCCCCAGCCTCCCACACAGAGGAGGCCTTCACCAGCCCTGCCCCCACACCAGCCAGCACAGGCCAGCCACACCTTTCATCTCTATATACACAGCTAACCCTGGAGGATTCCCCACCACATTTTTAGCCTTGCAATCCTAAACCGCTAAATGTAGCCCTGCACTAGCTCAGGGCATGTGATACTTTGCTGGGGAGTGTGGAACGTTTATTATGATTTGGGTGAGGGAGAGTGGCGTTGTTGATGTGTGCACACACATATATATATATATATACACACACACGTGCGTGCACACCCTCTGTATCAGTACTAGGGTTGGCATCCGGAGAGTTTGTTTCTGTTAGTTACCAAGTAAGCCGTTTGAAAGTATTTTCTTATGAACTAGTATGAGCTGAACAAGTAGTAATCCTGCAATCTCAAATGTTAAAATGATGTCTCTCCCTCTCTCTCTGTCTCCCTCCCCTTCTCCCCCCTCCCTCTCTGTCTCTCCCCCTCTCTGTGTCTCTCCCTCTCTCTGTCTCCCTCCCCCTCTCCCCCCTCCCTCTCTCTGTCTCTCTCTCTGTCTCTCCCCCCTCCCTCTCTCTGTCTCTCCCCCTCTCCCCCCTCCCTCTCTCCCCCTCTCCCCCCTCCCTCTCTCCCCCTCTCCCCCCCTCCCTCTCTCCCCCTCTCCCCCTCTCCCCCTCTCCCCCCTCCCTCTCTCCCCCTCTCCCCCCTCCCTCTCTCTGTCTCTCCCCCTCTCCCCCCTCCCTCTCTCCCCCTCTCCCCCCTCCCTCTCTCTGTCTCTCCCCCTCTCCCCCCTCCCTCTCTCCCCCTCTCCCCCCTCCCTCTCTCCCCCTCTCCCCCTCTCCCCCCTCCCTCTCTCTGTCTCTCCCCCTCTCCCCCCTCCCTCTCTCTGTCTCTCCCCCTCTCCCCCCTCCCTCTCTCCCTCTCTCCCCCTCTCCCCCCTCCCTCTCTCTGTCTCTCTCTCTGTCTCCCCCCTCCCTCTCTCTGTCTCTCCCCCTCTCCCCCCTCCCTCTCTCTGTCTCTCCCCCTCTCCCCCCTCCCTCTCTCCCTCTCTCCCCCTCTCCCCCCTCCCTCTCTCTGTCTCTCCCCCTCTCCCCCCTCCCTCTCTCTGTCTCTCCCCCTCTCCCCCCTCCCTCTCTCTGTCTCTCCTCCCTCCCTCTCTCCCCCTCTCCCCCTCTCCCCCCTCCCTCTCTCTGTCTCTCCCCCTCTCCCCCCTCCCTCTCTCTGTCTCTCCCCCTCTCCCCCCTCCCTCTCTCTGTCTCTCTCCGCCTCTCCCCCCTCCCTCTCTCTGTCTCTCCCCCTCTCCCCCCTCCCTCTCTCTGTCTCTCTCCCTCTCCCCCCTCCCTCTCTCTGTCTCTCTGTCTCTCCCCCCTCCCTCTCTCTGTCTCTCCCCCTCTCCCCCCTCCCTCTCTCTGTCTCTCCTCCCTCCCTCTCTCCCCCTCTCCCCCTCTCCCCCTCTCCCCCCTCCCTCTCTCTGTCTCTCCCCCTCTCCCCCCTCCCTCTCTCTGTCTCTCCCCCTCTCCCCCCTCCCTCTCTCCCCCTCTCCCCCTCTCCCCCCTCCCTCTCTCTGTCTCTCCCCCTCTCCCCCCTCCCTCTCTCTGTCTCTCTCCCCCTCTCCCCCCTCCCTCTCTCTCCCCCTCTCCCCCTCTCCCCCCTCCCTCTCTCTGTCTCTCCCCCTCTCCCCCCTCCCTCTCTCTGTCTCTCTCCCCCTCTCCCCCCTCCCTCTCTCTCCCCCTCTCCCCCTCTCCCCCCTCCCTCTCTCCGTCTCTCCCCCCTCCCTCTCTCTGTCTCTCTCCCCCTCTCCCCCCTCCCTCTCTCTGTCTCTCTCCCCCCGCCCTCTCTCCGTCTCTCCCCCTCTCCCCCCTCCCTCTCTCCGTCTCTCCTCCCTCCCTCTCTCTGTCTCTCTCCCCCTCTCCCCCCTCCCTCTCTCTGTCTCTCCCCCTCTCCCCCCTCCCTCTCTCTGTCTCTCCCCCTCTCCCCCCTCCCTCTCTCCGTCTCTCCTCCCTCCCTCTCTCTGTCTCTCTCCCCCTCTCCCCCCTCCCTCTCTCTGTCTCTCCCCCTCTCCCCCCTCCCTCTCTCTGTCTCTCCCCCTCTCCCCCCTCCCTCTCTCCGTCTCTCCCCCTCTCCCCCCTCCCTCTCTCTGTCTCTCTCCCCCTCTCCCCCCTCCCTCTCTCTGTCTCTCCCCCTCTCCCCCCTCCCTCTCTCTGTCTCTCTCCCTCTCCCCCCTCCCTCTCTCTGTCTCTCTCCCCCTCTCCCCCCTCCCTCTCTCTCCCCCTCTCCCCCTCTCCCCCTTCCCTCTCTCTGTCTCTCCCCCTCTCCCCCCTCCCTCTCTCTGTTTCTCCTCCCTCCCTCTCTCCCCCTCTCCCCCTCTCCCCCCTCCCTCTCTCTGTCTCTCCCCCTCTCCCCCCTCCCTCTCTCCGTCTCTCCTCCCTCCCTCTCTCTGTCTCTCTCCCCCTCTCCCCCCTCCCTCTCTCTGTCTCTCCCCCTCTCCCCCCTCCCTCTCTCTGTCTCTCCCCCTCTCCCCCCTCCCTCTCTCCGTCTCTCCTCCCTCCCTCTCTCTGTCTCTCTCCCCCTCTCCCCCCTCCCTCTCTCTGTCTCTCCCCCTCTCCCCCCTCCCTCTCTCTGTCTCTCCCCCTCTCCCCCCTCCCTCTCTCCGTCTCTCCCCCTCTCCCCCCTCCCTCTCTCTGTCTCTCTCCCCCTCTCCCCCCTCCCTCTCTCTGTCTCTCCCCCTCTCCCCCCTCCCTCTCTCTGTCTCTCTCCCTCTCCCCCCTCCCTCTCTCTGTCTCTCTCCCCCTCTCCCCCCTCCCTCTCTCTCCCCCTCTCCCCCTCTCCCCCTTCCCTCTCTCTGTCTCTCCCCCTCTCCCCCCTCCCTCTCTCTGTTTCTCCTCCTTCCCTCTCTCCCCCTCTCCCCCTCTCCCCCCTCCCTCTCTCTGTCTCTCCCCCTCTCCCCCCTCCCTCTCTCTGTCTCTCCCCCTCTCCCCCCTCCCTCTCTCCCCCTCTCCCCCCTCCCTCTCTCTGTCTCTCCCCCTCTCCCCCCTCCCTCTCTCTGTCTCTCTCCCCCTCTCCCCCCTCCCTCTCTCTCCCCCTCTCCCCCCTCCCTCTCTTTGTCTCTCCCCCTCTCCCCCCTCCCTCTCTCTGTCTCTCTCCCCCTCTCCCCCCTCCCTCTCTCTCCCCCTCTCCCCCTCTCCCCCCTCCCTCTCTCCGTCTCTCCCCCTCTCCCCCCCTCCCTCTCTCTGTCTCTCTCCCCCTCTCCCCCCCTCCCTCTCTCTGTCTCTCTCCCCCCTCCCTCTCTCCGTCTCTCCCCCTCTCCCCCCTCCCTCTCTCTGTCTCTCTCCCCCTCTCCCCCCTCCCTCTCTCCGTCTCTCTCCCCCTCTCCCCCCTCCCTCTCTCTGTCTCTCTCCCCCCTCCCTCTCTCTGTCTCTCTCCCCCTCTGTGTCCCCCGTGTGCAGGGCGTGGTGTCGGAGGCGTCCCGCAGGAAGGAGCGTGAGCTGGTTACCAGGGAGATGGAGCGCGTGCGTGCGTCCATCCAGACGCTGTGTCGCAGCGCCCTGCCGCTGGGGAAGATCATGGACTACCTGCAGGAGGACGTGGACGCCATGCAGCAGGAGCTGCTCACCTGGAGACGCCACAACCAGGAGCACACACTGGCCCTCCAGCAGGAACAGAGGTACACACTCACACACACACAGACACACACACACTGGCCCTCCAGCAGGAACTGAGGTACACACTCACAGACACACACACACTGGCCCTCCATCAGAAGCAGAGGTACACACACACAGACACACACACACTGGCCCTCCAGCAGGAGCAGAGGAGAGACACACCAACAGGTATGAGAGATCAGATTTCAGTGTGTGTGTGGTGTGTGTATGGTGTGTGTTCCAGGGTGACTGACAGTGCCGTGGAGCCCCTGAAGGTGGAGCTGCAGGAGCTGGAGCAGCTGATCAAAGAGCAGCAGGACAGGATCTGCACCGTCAAGTCCAACATCCTGAAGAACGACGACAAGATCCACAAGATGGTGACCAGCATCAACTTTTCCTCTCAGACATGAGACAACAGGCCCCTAATAAACCCAGCCCTTCTACACCTCCCCTCCACAGGCAGGGAGTCTGCCTGTCTGTCGTACTGTCTGCTGTTGGTGTCACTGTTCTCAGCTGCACCTCCTCTGGTGTCCCAGGGGGGGCGCTGGTCCCAGGGGCCTGGCCATCCCCACTGTGGCCCCAAATCCTTTCATAGTGCCTTTCAACACGCACAACCCCCCCCTCCCCATCTCTGTCTCTCGCACACACTCAGACCTGCCTAGTAAGGTCCAGTGAGGATCTCATTCATTTCAAGAAAAGCCACAACTATTCAGTCCTGTGAATTTCTTCTTCTGTTTTCCTCTTAAATGTGAATTCTGCATTTTTTGAATTATTTCATTGCTTTCAATACATGTTTATTCGAAATGGACATGGTAGGATTTTAGTTTAAAACTAATAAGGCGCATAGTCAACTCCCTACGAATAACAAAACAGTAATTCAGCTGGCGTTTCACAGCCATGGTTTTGTCAGTTACACCTTGTTTAGCGAGACCACCTCAGTTTGACAGTACCAACAGATGTGGATGGAAAATAGGAGTTCTTTAATAGTTCCACCTGTGAAGCACCTCTGCACTTTGAAAGAAGACCAGGACAAACGGAGTGATCATTAGAGCAGGACACGGTTCCCTCGGTTAACACCACAGTGGATGTGGAGTCAAATCTAATAGAACACTATCAAAATAAAATAAGTTTCCGAAACGTTTTCAAATAAAACCATTGGTACTATGATCTGAATGGACTTTCACTCCAACACCACCTAGTGGATTGTATGTTTTTGTCTTTGCTTTAGAATACTAATTTAAAATAAGAATAGCAATTTATTCAAATTTTTCCAATGATTTATACAATAAAGCAATATAAAGATTGTGAAGTTGCACTGAAATATAGACCAACTAAGTTTTCAAAGGGAAGGAAAGTGTAAATGGACAGCGGTAACATGCTTGAAACAAGTATGAAATACTAGCAACGTATGAAACACTAGCAATGTATGAAACACTAGTAACGTATGAAACACTAGCAACGTATGAAACACTAGTAACGTATGAAACACTAGCAACGTATGAAACACTAGCAACGTATGAAACACTAGTAACGTATGAAACACTAGCAACGTATGAAACACTAGTAACGTATGAAACACTAGTAAAGTTGATAGGTTGCAAGACATGAGACATGTTAAGACCATCTCAATCAAAAAAGATGGAGAACTTAAAATATTAAAATGTGTTAAAATATCAATACATTCGTTATAGTCATTTGGCAGGTTTTTATATCCACAGCAACTAAGAATTTATGGAGAATGTGAAAATACAATATTAAACCAATAATTTGTATCAGTTATATAACTAGTTAACAAAAAAATCTGGGAACATTTTCTAAATTTGAAATTCCAAGAAGGGCCCATTTTAAGACTTTAAATTGTTCAAATTAGAATTATTTCCATACGTTATGAAAAAAAATATATATATAAAACACTTTATACCATACACACAGTTTTTCTTAAACTGTACATTATGTATATTTTGAGTCTGTATCATAGTTTACAAATGACACATTTTTGTAGTGGAGTGGAATAAATCTTATTTCAATAACATGAATGTCCTGTGATTATTATCAAATCAAATAATAAAGAAGAGGAGGAAAAGACCCAAGTTAGACCAGTGACTGGATATCGTCAGAAGACAACTGGAAACTCTTAATATGAGGTAAACATTTGACTGGCACGTTAACAAGTGGTCTGGAAAACTTGTACTACAAAAAAATGACAAAATGATGAATGACTTAAGTTTATACTTTTGACAAGTCCACAGAAAGTGGTCATGGCTCTGAAGGCAAGCTGGCTGTGACATAACCTAAATATGCATAATACATTTTCTTTTAAGAGATTATTATAACCTCGGTGCTGAATGTTTTTTGGCAAACCATTAAACAGCTGCAACACAAAAAGCATTAGAAATCCCTTAAACCTCTATTAAGAGAGCTTTAGACCAAGCGCTTGTGAAGAAGTGAGGTTTAAAAGCCCCTCTGAGAAAGTGAACACCTGCTTGAAGCAAAGCAGTCTTAGCTGCAGCGGAGCCTGCCCTATTGTCAGCCTGTTTACCCTCTCCACAACCCCGACAGAGTCAACTCCTGCAGAGCCCACTCCTGCAGAGCCCAAAACAAACTTGAAGTGACTAGTCCCACGTGTGGCTTCAGGAAATGTCCGCCTCTTCACCTTTTTAGGGGAAAAAAGAAAACTTACCAATGCATCTCAAGTGTTTGAGTCTTGGAGATTTTTCTTAATAACTTCATTTGACGTGTTAACCCCTTCCCTTAGAATCACCCTTCCTATGGCTTTACCTTTCCTAGTAATCCCTTTCTGCAGTTCTAGATTATTTATTGTCCTCGCAAAACAAGGACACTTGGCGTGTGGGCTGAATGACCGAATGCATGACAGGCCTTTAATTCAACTTAATAAAACAGTCATGGTATCATAGAGCATTCATACCCGTTACACATTCCCCATAGATTGCAGTTTTTCAAAGACAGCATTGCAAATCAGTGATGTATTTCTTTTTCCACTAGTGAGTATCCCGGTGTTTGCAGAGCTTGGGGGAGGTCTGGGTCACCCTGTCTGCTCGGGGGGACACATGGAACCAGCCTGCCTGTTTATTTTTAGAGCCCGCTATGTGTCCACGGTTCAGCTGTCGTCAGGCAGCAATATGCCGTGCCTGCACGCCTCCCTGACGAACGGCCGAACCTCCAACGACGGTGAAGAAATGTCAGCAACCGCATATAAACATTAAAGACAGCAATTTGTCAAGTAAAAGAAATCTATCTGACCTGCATCTCTGGCTACTAACGGAGGCAGTAATGTGGGTTAATATCGGTGCTGACATGTCAAGGCATTTTCAGAAGTTTTTTATTTGAGTTATCAAGTCAACGGAGATTCACAACTATAGCAGGAAATATCTCCGATTTATATTTCAGAGGTGCTTTTGAAGCTTACAAAGTCATGTTATACACATTAGAATTCCTTTAAATATCGTAAGCTACCGTCTATAGGGAAATAGTTATCAGGCAATAGCTGTTGATGGCTTTGAAAATGCTTTAGATTACTTTACAGTGTGCCTAACTGTGAAGATGCGTCGAGGAGGTGAGATTGGCTGACTGGCATGATCGGTCCACCTTAAAATATTCAGGAATATAACAGGAAGTCGCATCGTAAACAGAGATGAGCACAGAGACCCAGAAATCCATAACGATGTTTCTAAAACCGAGAATACGTATAGACGGATGTTGATATATTCTCTGACTGTTTTGTCGTAAACTCTCTATCGCAGTACTACAGAGTTGTTAAGTTGTTAGGGCGAAATGGCGGACGGCGGTGTCGGAGGTGCAAATGGTGATGGTGATGGCCGTCCCTGTATTCGGTGTCCGCTGATCACGGTATCGGATTTACCCAGTGCCACACCCGCAGGTAAAAACAAACACAACAACAACACGTTTATAAATGCAGGCCATCTGTAAGTCTGTTAAAGTAAGTATCCTAAACAACCGTTGCACAATCGGTTGTGTACATCACGTTCCCAATTTCACATTTTCCATCTGTGAGAAAATGAAGTTACGAGGCTCAATACTTGTGATTTCATATTTATTCTAGATTGTGCCTATCGATCATCTGTGTTGTGACGTGCATGAGCAGAGCGTATCTTTCCTCGCAGGGTAGCCTAGTGAATGTGCCCCTCCGTCTTCTAATGGCAACCCCGAGTGAGCGTTGAGGGGCTCCGAGTTAATCGTTCTCTCCTTTCCTCTAGGCCGCAACCTCAAGGCCTGGCTTGAGGAGCAGATCAACGACAAGTCCCTGGACCAGGAAGAAGACTTACGGCTCCACAATGCTGCCTATGTTGGAGACCTGGACACCCTGAAGACCTTACTTCAAGATAACTTCTTTAAACAGTGAGGATGGCTTTTGTAGCTCTACAGCTCAAACATAACTCGCTTCCAGTAGCCATGTGACACATACACCTATTACTGTTCACATCACCAATCATAGAGCTCTGTAGCTCAGACAGGAACTACACTTGAGAAAATGTCCATGTAACCATCCCCCTAAAGCTGATGTCATTCTCCCCTGGCCAGGCGCATCAACGAGAAGTCGGTGTGGTGCTGCGGGAGCCTGCCCTGCACCCCGCTCCGCATCGCGGCCACGGCCGGCCACGCGGCCTGCGTGTCCCTCCTGGTCCAGCAGGGGGCAGATCTGGAGCTGGTGGACGTGAAGGGGCAGACGGCACTCTACATGGCCGTGGTTAACGGTCACCTGGACTGCGTGCGGATCCTTCTGGAGGCGGGGGCCGACCCCAACGGCAGCCGGCACCACCGGAGCACGCCCATCTACCACGCCTCTAGGGTGGGCCGAGAGGACATCGTCCAGGAGCTCATCAGGTGAGGAAGGATTACCTGCCACTACAGGTACATACTCATACATAGGACTGTAGTACACAAGGATGGTGGATCTCCTCCTCCAGGTTCAGTGATCAGGATGTGTCCCTGTCCCCCTCTCCTCCAGGTTCAGTGATCAGGATGTGTCCCTGTCCCCCTCTCCTCCTCCAGGTTCAGTGATCAGGATGTGTCCCTGTCCCCCTCTCCTCCTCCAGGTTCAGTGATCAGGATGTGTCCCTGTCCCCCTCTCCTCCTCCAGGTTCAGTGATCAGGATGTGTCCCTGTCCCCCTCTCCTCCTCCAGGTTCAGTGATCAGGATGTGTCCCTGTCCCCCTCTCCTCCTCCAGGTTCAGTGATCAGGATGTGTCCCTGTCCCCCTCTCCTCCTCCAGGTTCAGTGATCAGGATGTGTCCCTGTCCCCCTCTCCTCCTCCAGGTTCAGTGATCAGGATGTGTCCCTGTCCCCCTCTCCTCCTCCAGGTTCAACGCCGATGTTGACGTGGACCACCAGCTGGGTCCTCGCCCATTCTTCAGCGCCCGCACCCTGAACACCCTGGTGGTGTGTCCGCTCTACATCTGCGCTGCCTACCACCACCTCCCCTGCTTCCGGCTGCTTCTCCAGGCTGGCGCCCAGCCCGACTACAACTACAGCGGGCCGGTGAGCCTGGAGGTGCTGGGCCGGGGCCTGGCCTCCTGCCTGCTGGACGCCGTCATGAGGCACGGCTGCCAGGCGGACTTTGTGGGGCTGCTGCTGGACCACGGTGCGAACCCCGCACTGGTGCCCTGGGAGGTGCCCGACGCAGACGCCTCGGGCAGGGTGAAGGTGGACCCAGAGGCCCTGAGGGTCTTCCAGGAGGCCAAGGGTGAGTTAGCGGAGCAGAGACGCGCCTGTCCTCAGTCCGTACCACCAATCTCCTCAGACTGATTTTTTTATTTTTTATTTTTTTTTATCGCTTTTTGTTTGACTATTTAGACATCTGTTTGGTTGTTCAGTGCAGAGCAAGGTCTTGTTCAGTTTCTGGAACGCTCTTCTTTCTGATTCTTGTTTTCCTGTTCTCTCTCTCCAGGATGCCCTCCCAGGCTGACCTGTCTGTGTCGGATCGGGATCCGGGCCGTAATGGGAAAGAAGAGACTGAAACACATAACGTCACTCCCCCTCCCTGACCCAATCAGAAACTTCCTGCTTCACCAGAACAGGCAAGGTCCCGCCTCCGACAGCCCTCTCAAGGATGATTGATGTGGCTCTCAACCTATCAGAGGCCCTCCGGCCATCACCACTGGTTCTGGCTGGTATGGACTTGCGTTCTGCTTCCCTTCTTTACCTTGATGTCAGGTTTGTCGGCGTGATGCTGTAAGGTGGACTGGAAACCACCAGGGAAGCTAGAAAACAAAAACAAGCAAACAACAAGAAAAATAACTACAAATAAATCTTCATCTGTTGACGGTGTTACGGTAGAGGTATCTACACACATGCAGATGTGCCAAACTGACCTGTGAAACCTGCAACAGCTCAAGAGAAAAGGATGAGCTAGAAGGGCTGTAGAGACAGTAGAAAACACTGAGTAGTTTGTTGCTGTCCTCTGTTAGCCTGGCTTGTTGTGTCAGGAACTGTCTCCTCCACAGGGAGTCTAAGTAGCTTGAGCAGTGTTTGCAGGGCCACTTTTCTCTGCATGTACAAGAGCTGCTTATCGCCTTACTCATGAAATGTGTAATCTTAATAAAGTATGTGGTGTTTATTTATGAGAGCACGCATCGAGTATCAAGTCGTCTGTGAGCCTGTGTGTCAGAAGGGTGGTGTCTGAGCTGTCAGTGAGAGAGCTTTCATACTCCTTCTAGAGTTGGACAGAGCACAAGTCTTGTTAACCCATCTCTGGAGAGCCAGCATTGGAGATCTGGGAAAGATTGCCATGGATCTCCTCTCTGGAAAATGCCCATGGGGATCTTTTCCAGAAGAACTCTTCAGAGCCGTGACCAGATTTGCACCAAACTGAACTTTGTGTCCTTAACTTGAACATCTGATTCAACAACCCCAAATTGAAAGTTACAGTTTGTTACTGAAATTAGGGGTGTGACTACTTGGCTAATCTGTAAGTAAGTCTGCGCCAGCGTTAAGATGGTCCCTCCGATTCCGAGTCTCTAAAGCCTTCCGCTACCCCTTCTGTCAAGCACAGGCTTGCCCAGCAGGAAATGGGAGCTAATTGCTGAGTCATGCGTAATATATAATCATGATAAAGGGTAAACGGAGACAGGGACTGCTGGCCACAGCATCCTTGGCAGATATGAGGCTGACATGTCCAGCCCCAAACCCAAGCCCTCCTGATGGAACAGACAGCTCCTTTGAGCTTTCTTGGAGATGTGGAAAGATTTCCCATGCAAGCTACTCCATATGTACTGTGGAGACCAGAGTCCCTGGATGTTGTCTGGTCGTAGATTAGGGTTTTGCATGTGTGCCCTGATGTTGTGACAGTTGTAACCGCATCTTGGTGAAAACCGCCACTGTGGAAAATGCAGGGCCTGGGAAATGTTGGGCCTCGCTAACGGAACCAGAGAGGAACTGCACTGCAGAGACCTGGATCCTGATGATCCTGTCAGAGAAGGAAGATCTCTCTCCCTCCCTCTCTCTCTCCCCCCCTCTTCCTCCCTGTCCCCCCCTCTCTGTCCCCACTCCCTGTCCCCCCCTCTATCCCTCTCTGTCCCCTTCTCTGTCTCTTCCTCTCTTCCACCCTCTCTCTCCCTGTCCCCCCCTCTCCCTCCTCTCTCTGTGACTTCTTGTGATTTCAGAGACTCACTATGGGTTTTTAGGCCTTAGTTCCAGATGAGTTTCTGGGTTCTTCTCATCCTCGACCCTCTTAACTTGCTACACTTACCACAGCACTGGAGGAAAATAAGTATTACAGCTGTGAATGGATCCATCCACCTGATGACCCTGCATTTCCCTTCAAATCAGGTCAAGCCAGAACTATAAGAACTTAGTTTACTCATTTGACCCAAGCCAATGCAGCTGATGGACGTGGAGAGAGTCAACCTTCCTCTCTAGGGGGACTGACCCATGTTGTATTAGGGTGGCCTCTAGGTGGCACTGTCCACATGTCAAGTAGGGCTGTCTCCTCTCCCTCTCTCCCCCCTCTGCCCTCCTGTCTCCTCTCCCTCTCTCCCCCCTCTGCCCTCCTGTCTCCTCTCCCTCTCTCCCCCCTCTGCCCTCCTGTCTCCTCCCTCTCTCCCCCCTCTGCCCTCCTGTCTCCTCCCTCTCTCCCCCCTCTGCCCTCCTGTCTCCTCTCCCTCTCTCCCCCCTCTGCCCTCCTGTCTCCTCCAGAACAGATGAGCATCTGGGAGCCTCTGCAGTTGTCTCAAAGTGCTTAATCACCACAGCTCCCATTAAAGCAAGTCTGTCATTAACAGCATAAACACACACAAAAGCGTATTTGCACCAGTGGAAAAAATAAGAAAAAAAAATCAGTTGGGAATGGACAGTTGGAAAAACCAATATCATCCTGCGGTGAGTTTCCACAGCAGAAGTGTTTCTTTCAAGTTAGAACAGAATATCTCCTCTGTCCACATACTGCCATCCTGGAAAGCAACATTAACATTGTGTTATTATCTGGACCTTTCAGCGCACAAACAAACAGTCATGTTTATTTACTCTACTTATTTGTTTAGTATTTTCCTGTTGCCCGAAATGACTGTACTGAACAGACATGTTTATGCTGCAAATAGTTATCGTGAGTCTGGAAAAAGTTGTGTTCTATTATTCATTCCAGAGTTTATATTTGTGTCACAAACTGCAGTCAAACTCAACGGTTTCGATCTCCGTCTCTTGTCGCCGCAACGTTACGTTTGTGTTTGAGTGAGATCTTAAAGACTCTGGCCTCCTATTAAAGATGAGCTTCTCCTTGTTAAATAACCACATTGTTTAGTTAAGTAGGAAACGAGTATTAAAGTTGCTTCCGTGAATTATGTTTATAGAAAGGTCTGTGTTCGTCGTCGTGTGTTTCTGTTCATGTGTGTTTTTAGGAAGTGTTTTGTTTTTTTATTTTTTTATCTTGTTTAGAACAAAAAGCAGCTGTAAGTTATTACGCAGTTGACCACAATCTCTTTCTGTCTACCTCTTTATCAGTCTCCTTTTTCCTTGCACTGGCATTTTACCCTTTGGTAATTTCCATGTGCCTTTGTTTGAATGATGTCATACCTTCAGATTTATGGAACTCTTGGTTTCCTCCAATGAATATACTACTTGAACTGTTTACATCGCTCTCCTCTCTCTCTCCATCCATCTCTCTTCCCTGCTTTCTCTGTCACTCCCTCTATCTTTCTTTGTCATGTAGGCTTGCTTTCTATGAATGATCATGAGATCAGAAACATATCAAAGAAGGAGGGCTTAAGAAGTTCCTGTCCAAGAATAGCAAGGTTCCCGGCCGCCCAGCAGGTTCCCGGTCGCCCAGCCAGCTCTGGTACACTGGAAGATGTGGGAGGCAATTATGAATATATTTATCATTTTTCACTTGATCTGTCATGCACAGTACGGCTACATATGTAAACAAGAGAAACACCTAGAAGCTTTCATCCAACAAGACCATAATCTATCCTAACTCTACAACTAGCCCCTGATCTAGCCCAACTCTACACCTACGCCATAATCTACCCTAACTCTTCAACTAGACCATAATCTATCCTAACTCTACAACTACACCATAATCTCCGGGGAGTAAAATGAGGAGGAGGTGTTACATTGTCTAGCTTCATTGACCACAAAAAATATGGCAGGAAATATTGAATGATCTTTATTTACTAGTAAACTCTGAATTAAAAACCGCAGACTGGCTTAATGAGTTTTCCATTTGACTTTTCTCCCCCCAGAACGCCCGGTAGCGGTAAAATGTGGTGAAGGCAGGAAGGATGTGATAGCCACTCTATAAGCTATCAAACGCTATAGAGTGGCGGACGTGACAATAATTACAGAAGCAGACTTCCCTTTGAGAAGTATGGCACTGTGACGTGATGCTGATGCTGCCTCGCAAGCGTGCTGCAGTCTGCATGTGCATCCATGTGGCAAACCCTAACAAGCATTAGAACTTTAACATTTCACTAAAGCTGCATGAGACTGACAGTCTCTATCTGTGTCTCGGAGACGGGGAGATCTGCTAATGACGGTGTCCAGTAAGCCAAACCAGCCATGCTTACAAGGCTTCTGCAGAGCAGGCTCTCACGGGAGAGCCTCGTTCCAACGGGGAGCGGCGGGTCCTGACGGGGGGACGGGGCAGACGAGACGCAGCTCCTCCAGGAGCCCACAGCCTCACCACCACACTACAACAACAGAGGCCTGGGGAGGAGGGAGGGAGGGAGGGAGGGGGGGGGGGAGAGAGAGTGACAGAGGAAGGAAGGAAGAGGGTAATTCTGTGGCCATTACTGTGGGAATGTTGTAAAATGTGTTTTCTTGAGGCCTCGGGTATCGCTGTCTGGAGGCAAGACACTGAAGACAGAGCAGACCTGGAGACCAGGACCGTGTGAGTCTGGAGGTGAGGGAAGGAGACATGGAACTGTGTGTGTATGTGTGTGTGAGAGAAAGTGTGTGTGACAGAGAGAAAGAGTGTGTATGTGTGTGTGAGAGAGAGATTGTGTGTGTGAAAGAGAGAGAGTGAGATTGTGTGTGAGGGAGAGTGTCAGTATGAAAGATTGTTGGAGTCCTCTTATGTCCTCCCCCTTAAAGTCCTCTTATTCCAGTGTCAGTGATGAATCATCTGGTGTCACATAATCCCTAGACACCAATACTGAACCAAAATGGACTCCTAAAATACACCAATAGACAGACACTACACCATAATGTGTCCTATGGCACCACTTCTACAGTAGAGTTGAGGAGGATCTATAAATATCTTCTTTGTGAACAGACTAGAGCCATGTTTGATTGGATGCCCCTCATGACAGTGACAGATTTGTATGTTTTTATTATTAGTATTGTGTTGTACTAGTAGGGCCAGGGCTTCAGTGGGCCACTGTTTGAATGTGTGTGTGGGTGTGAGGGTGTGTGTGTGTGTCTGTGTGTGTGTCTGTCTGTGTGTGTGTGTGTGTGTGTGACCCCCCCAGTCAGAGAGCAGAACCAACGACAGGGCCCGGTGGAACGCCACATCAAATCAACCATTTCCTGTCCTGATAAGCAGCTTCCCAGATACCCAACAGGACGAGCGAGGGAGGAACGAGAGAGAGAGAGACATTCATTCCAGCTGTGGCACTGTTTGGGCTCTTCCCTCCACTATGAGCCCCCCCCTTCTCTCCACCCTCTGTGTCAAGAAGAAGGCTTCGAGATCCATCCATCACAAAGAGGATGGAGTCAGGTGAGCTGGCTTTTCCTGTGTCTGTCATCTCCAACCATGTCGACAGCTTCCTCAGAGCTCTCCTCAGCGAGCACTAGCTCATAATGGGCTGTGTGATGGATATTATAATGTCAGGGGGCAGGGTTGGATATCCACAGCTGCTGGGATAGTAGTTGACTGGATCTGAGACAGGAGAAAGGGTAGCGTAGGCTGCTAATGCCTTTAGCCTTCCCCTTTCCACCTCTCTCCCTCTCGTTCCCCCTTCTCTCTCTCTCTCTCTCATTTCCCTTCTTTTTCCTTGCTCTGTCTCCTCTCAATTTTCCTCTTCCCCTCTCTCTCTCTCCCTCTCTCTCCCCCTCTCTCTCTCTCCTCTCTACTTTCAGGGACACTGTTGTGTCATCATGATCACAGGGTTGAGGTTCAGGAAAATAATACATCAGTTACACTGTTGACAAATGTAGGTGATGGCCCAGTCTGTGAAGATGAACAGACTTGAGTTAGACCCAACTTGAGATATCATCCCAGGATCTAGCTATATTCATGTCTAAAAAACGTGTTTTTGATATGTCAATGTTTTCCTTCATTGAACTAACATTTTTCCCTATTATTTAAATATAACAACTGAAAGGTTATGGCGCTCCGGTGTCCCGAGTTTAAAGGAGAGGGATCTGGATGGGTGGGGGAGCGAGCAGGGTTGGATATGAGCAGGGTTGCGTGACAGCGAGGCCAAGATCCTGTCCTCAGTGAATTCCACCCCGGAGGATCCCGGCTCTTGCGGTTTCCGACGCTTTTCTGAAGTCCCCGAGAGGGGAGGAGGGGAGGGTTGATTTACGTTTACTTTCAGATGTCATCTCGTGCAGTGACTCTACTTTGAGAAGGGGGACAGAGATGAGTGGAGAGGAGATGATTCTGATGGAAGTCAAAGAGAAACGGCAACGAAATAGAGACGTCCAGTCAGTGTTTTAAGATGACGACGGAATGTTATCATCGAGCAGTGTGGTGGCGGTTGGAGAGACGCATAGGGCGATGTCTTACGTATTTCTGTCTGCATGCTTTGATCATTAGCCTAATTCAGAGACGGATTTACATATCAAGACTTTTAATGCAATATCCACAGGTTTACCATAGAATAATGAAATGATCAGAAATATATAGCATTCTCTAACTTTCACATTCAAACATGCTAAGGTATAGCTGTAGTATGATTTACACCGCTGACAGACGCTAGCGCAAATCAAACGTTCTTCTCCTTATGGATTTGGGATGGGCCGACAGCCTACATCAAAGATACGGCTCTAAAATGAGATTCTAACCCAGACCACCAACCTTGTGGTACAAACCCGAACTCTCAGTTCCTCCTCACCTAACTATCTCTACATGCACGTGCTGCCTACCCAAGGCCTGCTCTGAGACTTCTGCTTTGCGGGGAAGGGAGATAAGAGGGGCGGGTAAAGGGTTTGTTTTCCTTTTACGACAGGACCTCTTCTTTTCTCCGTGTTTCATCCTTGATTCGTCCTCTCCGCTAGTCAGGAGGACGAGCAGCCATTAGCCGTTCCAGACTCTGTAATTTAGTTGTCAGAGGAGGCAGAACGCTCAATTTGCGGCGTTATGCCTCGTCTGTCATTTTGTCGCGCGCACGCCAGCCGCTCTGCGGGTGAAACTCTCCTTTCCATCCAGGCGAGGAGAGGGAGATGAGATGAGTTTCCTCACAGACATGAACGATACTCTTATCGATTCTCCACTCCAACACAGCGGATGTGACGTGTCCAGTCGAAAGTCAACAGCTTGGGAAATACATGTTTCGTTGAATAAAATATGTTGATCCTGGCCCAGTTTAGTAAACTAAACTAACTGAACCAGTCCCCTTGGGTGTCCTCAGGAAATGAACACTTACGCTAATTGTTCTGCATTGTACAGTCGTGGCCATAAGTTTTGGCAGACAAATGTTGTGTTTTGCAAAGTTTTCTGGTTCAGTATTTGAGGAAAATGTTTTTACATGTTTCTATAGAATACTGGAATTGGGGCACATTTCATATTTTTGTAAGTTTTTGGGGGGCAAAAATGTTCAATATATGCAAATAGTCCCCTCTTTTAAATCACCTCGTCAATCTGCTCTTCAAATCCAAAATTTGGCCATGGCTGTGGTTAATCAAGCTATTACAATTGTTGATGTTGATTCAGTTGATGTTATTGGTTAGATATTCTTGGAACCGCGGTCTGCAGGAACATGATCCTGTGACAGACTGTGTGTCTGTAGGTTCGGCCTCAGAGGGACTGCCTTGAGGTATGCTCGTCCAACTATAGAGGGAAGTTGAGAGGTATGCTCCCCCTTCAACTTGAGGTATAATGACATATTAATAAAAGGATCGATGGTTTCATGTCCTCTTAACATCTGTCAGAAGTAGAGATGGGAGTTTAGAAAAATGGGAGTAAAGTGATCTAATGTCAGTATTGTCATTTAATTTGATTGGATGAACTAGGAAAATGTGAGAGTTGGCAAGAGAAACGCTGGTATGAGATATGTTGCTGTGCACGGTGTCCCACACATCTTTAGAGTTGTGTGACAGAGAGAGAGGGGGGGAGAGAGAGAGAGGGGAGCGAGAGAGACAGAAAGAGAGAGAGAGGGGAGCGAGAGAGACAGAAAGAGAGAGAGAGGGGAGCGAGAGAGACAGAAAGAGAGAGAGAGGGGGGGGAGAGAGAGACGGACAGGGAGAGAGAGAGAAAGGGGAGCGAGAGACAGAGAGAGATGGATAACGGCTTCAGAAGAGGAAGAAAAAGGGAGTCCATTATGAAGAAGCATGAGAGAAATGGAAAGAAGGGGAAGATAAAGGGAGAGAGACGTAGAGGGAGAGTAGAGAGAGAGAAAGAGAGGGGTAAAGGGAGAGTAGAGAGAGAGAGAGAGTTGCAGTGCCTGTCTTGGGGCCTGTCTACATCAGTCTTCTGTTCCTGGGAGGACCTGAGCAATTTGAAGAGAGGGACATTGTGATCATATCTCCCCCCCATACCTCCCCCCTTCTCCCCCTGTCCACCCCCCCTTCCTGAGGCTCCGGCCAGCACACACACACCCACACACACACAACCACACACACACACACACACAGCTGACTTTTCAATCAACCGTAAATCAACCTGATCATATCAGCCAAGGCCGTAACATCCGCACAACTTCCAATTTGTTATAGAGTTGTTTTCTCTCGGACGTGAATGTAAGCTATGCTTGGTATTAGCAGCGGTCACTGAAAAAGAGATTAGACCAGGAGAAAGACAAGCACACGACCTACATGCTTTGTCTGAGTGGTATCACATGTAGTCTCTGCTGATATCACTGTGACCGTGGAGGTGCTGTAATGCAGAGGGGTGTAGCTCAGTGATAGAGCATGTCACCACTGATCAACAGGTTCCAGGTTCAAATCCACCCCCTGTCCTTTGTTTTGGGTATTCGTGTCTGCTAAATGAAAATGTGAAACTCCTAATGTGTGTGTGAGTTGTGTGTGTGTGCAGACGTAGCTGTGTGTGTGTGGTTGTGTGTGTGCAGACGTAGCTGTGTGTGTGTGGTTGAGGAGCAGCTTTCCTCCTGCTGGTGTTACTACAGTGCTTCTGTTTGCAGGCCCGCTGGGCCATTTATGACAAAATAACTCAGAAAGAAGATTCAAAAAATGTTGTTTGACATGTCCAGTCTGTCAGACTGTCGTCCAGACAGCCAGGGGTCTGCAGCTTTAGGGCCCTCTGTTAACTGGTAGTCCCTTAACCCTCCACACAATCACCCCAGGTACTCTAAACACAGAGGTCAAACCCTGTACTATGTACAGAAGGCTGGCGTGTGTGTGTGTGTATTTTTCTCTGTCTGTCCTGAAGGGAAGTTGGCGTCAGAGCCCAGCCCCTCTCTCCAGTTAATCTTCTATAACGCACCACGTAAACATTTCAACTTCTGATGCTTTTTTATTTATCAAACTGCACTTTCACATCCCACACGAATGGCTGCCACATTTCTGGGCTAAAAGGCTGTGTGTGCATTGATGGGGGGTCGGAGGTGGTGTGTGTGTCTGTGTGTTGGGCTGGTGTTTGAAGGGCGGTGTGTTTGTGTGTGTGTGTGTTTGAAGGGCGGTGTGTTTGTGTGTGTGTTTGAAGGGCAGCATGTGTTTGTGTATTTGGGAGGATGCATGGAGGATGTTTGGGATGTGTGTGTGAGGTATGATGTGCTCCACATGCAACTAGGCACACCACACTGCGGTCCTTATCCCAGTGTTTAATGGATGGGAGTGTTGCCAAGTGTGTGTGTGTGTGTGTGTGTGTGTGTGTGTGTCTTTCTTTGTGTGTGTATGTCTTTGAGTGTGTCTGCTTGTGTGTTTATAATGTCAGATGTGTCCCACATGTGGCCCAGGTCTCTGCTCATACACACTCCCTCCTCCAATGCCCATCCTCCCTCCTCCAATCGCCTCCCTCCCTCCCCTCCCTCCTCCAATCCCCTCCCTCTAATCCCCTCCCTTCTCCCCTGTCCCTCCAATCTTACATCCAGTGTCGACCACTACCACCATCAATATGGGGGCAATAATGACCCCATCTATCCCAGAAAAGTGACACTACCTCTGGGTTGCTAACCCCCCAGTCCTGGCCACCTGCCTCCCTGCTGCTCCCCTTCATCTGAGCCTCAACGACCAGCTGCCCGTCTCAAGACCAACCCGCTGCAGAACTCACGTTGCTATGCCGACCGCATGTCAGAGGCGTGTGCCCGCTGATGTAATGCATCCAGATCATTCCCCACAATCCATCTCAATCCCCTCTCCAGTCTTCACCACTTCAAACTTTGCACAATCCCTCGTCCACATGCTTCGATGCTAAACAGACCGACCAGACACGCGCTCACTCCAGTGAGACTGGCCCAACAGCATGATTACCTGGTCCCGCAAGTGATCAAAGCACCCGAGCAGATGTAACTCAAGACTGCATTCAGGGGCAAACGCATGCTGGATCTGCAGTGCCTGTCCTGAGCAGTCTACCAAGACCCCAGCTCTACAGTCATTCAACCAGTAACCTGCACCAAGACCCCAGCTCTACAGTCATTCAACCAGTAACCTGCACCAAGACCCCAGCTCTACAGTCATTCAACCAGTAACCTGCAGAGTCTGCTTTGCAACATTCCCGAATCCCATATCCCTCCTGCACTAATAATGCCTCTCCAGAACACTCCAGTTCTCGTATATCTCCCCCTCCTTACCTGGAGAGAAGCAGCGTGTGTTTAAGCCCGGCTAAATCATGTCCTTCCCTTCCAGACACTGGAGACGTTGTAGCGCTCGCGGAGAACTGACAGTGTCGTAAAGTAAGGGCTTCATGAAAGCCTGCTCACTCAGCGGGCGGTAGCGAGGAGAGACGCGCGGCTGAAATACCCTGTTTACCACGAGGGCCTCTGTCCTGGGGCCTCTATCCTGGGGGCCTCTATCCTGAGGCCTCTATCCTGGGGGCCTCTATCCTGAGGCCTCTATCCTGGGAGCCTCTATCCTGAGGCCTCTGTCGTGAGGCCCCTGTCCTGAGGCCTCTGTCCTGGGGCCTCTGTCCTGGGGCCTCTGTCCTGGAGCCTCTGTCCTGGGGCCTCTGTCCTGGAGCCTCTGTCCTGGGGCCTCTGTCCTGGGGCCTCTATCCTGAGGCCTCTATCCTGGGGCCTCTATCCTGGGGCCTCTGTCCTGGGGCCTCTGTCCTGGGGCCTCTGTCCTGGAGCCTCTGTCCTGGGGCCTCTGTCCTGGGGCCTCTGTCCTGGGAGCCTCTATCCTGAGGCCTCTATCCTGGGGGCCTCTATCCTGAGACCTCTATCCTGGGAGCCTCTATCCTGAGGCCTCTGTCCTGAGGCCCCTGTCCTGAGGCCTCTGTCCTGGGAGCCTCTATCCTGAGGCCTCTATCCTGGGGCCTCTGTCCTGGAGCCTCTGTCCTGGGGCCTCTGTCCTGGGGCCTCTGTCCTGGAGCCTCTGTCCTGGGGCCTCTCTCCTGGGGGCCTCTATCCTGGGGCCTCTATCCTGGGGCCTCTATCCTGGGGCCTCTATCCTGGAGCCTCTATCCTGGGGCCTCTGTCCTGGGGCCTCTCTCCTGGGGGCCTCTGTCCTGGAGCCTCTGTCCTGGGGACTCTGTCCTGGGGCCTCTGTCCTGGAGCCTCTGTCCTGGGGCCTCTGTCCTGGGCCTCTGTCCTGGAGCCATCCCACAGCATACCTTCCCTGCCTGTCAGGGACGCTGCTGGGATTCAAGAAGCTCTTTCATTTTCGAGAGGGAGATTTAGCGAAGACATGAAGCTGAAAACATGAACATGTCTGTCTGTTCTCTAACAGACAGACAGGAGATCAGCAGGAGATCAGCAGCGAGGCTCTCGTTACTGTATCGTCTGTGTTGTGAGGAGGGTTGTAATGATTTGGGTTCAAGTAGGAAGCGTCTGTTGAAGTAGATCCTGCTTCTCCTTAAGTGTGTTCTTTATGTTTGTGTTTCCCTGTTTCTACTACCTGTTGCACCTCACATCATATTAATACAAAAATACAAACATTTTGACACCCACAATTTTGAACATCTCCCTCATATATGGCCACGGGTGATCAGGAATATCTCTATTCTCAGTCATGTCGACATCACTAACTCTATCTGTGGCCAGAACATACCTTTTTTCCAAACATCTTTTTTCAACCTTTGAAATCTTTTTTTGAAATCTTTTTTCTACACACATGACCCACAGTCATCACCTATAGTGAAAGGAGAGGAGAGCAGAGAGGAAGAGAGGGGGGACTGGACGAACAGGACAGAGAAGCCTACAACAGAGTATAGCAGAGGGCAGTAGAGTATAGTAGAGTCCTCATTAAGTACTGTATTTTAAAACTTTCTTTTGAAAATATTTTTTCAAACTTTCAAAACTCAGCAGCACAGCTCTGCATCACAGCTCTGCACAGTCAGGCAGCCGCAGCTGAAACGTTAGAGATCAATGCCAGAGACACAAGCTAGCAGCCCCGCCCCAGGCCCCCCCTAACCCCTGGCCCCCCGCCCCAGGCCCCCCCTTCCCCTGGCCCCCCGCCCCAGGGCCCCCCCGCCCCAGGCCCCCAGGGCCCCCCCGCCCCAGGGTCCCCTCCGACGATCCCCCCAAATCCTTACCCTCGCTGGGGTCACATGTTCGACCACTGCATCGCCTCCCGGGGCATTCAGCAAGAATACCACACGCCCACTACCCCCCCACCCGGCCTCATCTCTCACCCCCACCCTCCAGGCCAGCCCCCATCTCTCACCCATCCCCCCTCTCATCTCCCCCCTACCCCTAATTCAAAGCATCTTGGGCAGAGCGCGGTGGAGAGAAGGATGTGGCTAAAGCAAATAAAAGAATCATAAAGGCAGGATCAAAGCGGGCCTGCAAATCCATTCCTTCTGGGCATAGCGGCTCTCGGATAAAAGAAAAGAAAGAGAGGAAGAGAGAGAGAGAAAGAGAGAGTGAAAGTAAAGAAAAATGGAGAGGGGAAGAAAGAGATATCTGCACATCCTGACAACATATCTCATGGAACGGGTCATCGGCTGCTCATGCTGGTGTTTGATTGATGGGGTGGAATCACCCCTCCCCCCTCCTCCTCCATCTATCCATCCGTCTGACCTCTCTATCCCATACTTCTTCTTTCCTCCATCTTTCCATCTGAGACACAGGAGGATGCGTCAAGCCTTTGTTCCTGACGGCTGTTTTGAGCGGGTGATTCCGTTTGATGTAACGCGATCGCGTGTCCTGTCTGTGGGTGGAGAAGTGTGTCGTCTTCGGTAGGTGAAGGAGAATGTGTGAAACTGTCTGTGGTTTTCTGTGATGACCACAGGTTGTGTGAGAGGGCCACAGATGTCTGCAGACTTTAATAATGGTTTCGACCAACACATTGGTCAAGGTATATGTTAACTCTTCACCCCCCCTGTCCATACTGAGTGGTGTGTGTTTACGTTGCGTCTGTAGTTAGAAGTTAGTGAGTTTGGTTAATCTGACACCTTCCTCAGGCTGAGCCAACCTAGATGCTGCTCCCAGTACGACTCCAGCAGGTGTCAGGGTTTAGTGTTCCCTGTTCCACGCCCCGTCACCTGCGCTGGAGGTGAGAAGCAGTAATAACAACCACACGTTTCCCAGAAACACCAGAGGAAGATCTTTCTACTTAGGACCAAGTTCAAGTTCAACTCTAGTTGAGCATGTTACTCTAATGCTGTCTAAGGTACACGGCTGCTGACACCTTCTGCCTACAAACACACACACATACGGTTTTAGAAGAATTATGCAACGTGTGTGAGAACGTGTGTGTGAACCCCCTCAATGTGAAATCCCGGATACCTGGCTGGACGGTTCTGGCGTATTCTGAGTCAGATCCACACTTTTCCTGGAAGCACATGCTGGTTGTGTCATGATGTGTCAAGCCTCGTGGTTCTCATGTCGTTCTGCCTTCATGAAACATCCTGGAACATCCTGTTCTCAGACGAGAAAGCTGGGCCCAGACGAGGCGTGATGAACCAGCTCAGCGGGTGAGACTGGGACTTGGATCCTTCAGTGTCTTTTGCAACATATTACATCCTTTTGGGATTTAGGGCGAAAAACCACAGAGAAGACACATTTTCCTCCCCTCAAAAAAAAAAAAAACATAGAAAAAGAACTACATTCTCGGCAAATCATCAAAAAGACAGATAGGCTGGAGTGGTGAATACATATTCCAGATTCACCATGTGAAACCATAGCACCCTCAAGGTCCAGTCCTGTTGTTTGGCTGAGCAGAGCAGGCGGGGGAGGGAGTCTGGCATGTTTACGGTCGAGGGGGGAGGACACTTCCCACCCAGAGCCACCCTGAAGCTCCTCTAAAACAAAGAAGTGCTTATGTGACAGTTTACACAGCCTTCGCAGTCACTGTTGGGCCTTTGTAACCACCACAAAGGACATGCCAGTGGGGTTAGTCCATAACTCCACAAAAACAAACTCTGATGTTTGTAAATGAGGCGAATTCAGATCCCAGAGGGTGACACTGTGTCATTGTGGTCTGTCTTGAAGAGAGATGAACAATGTCTCTGTATTCTTGTGTTTTGACCAGGTCCAAAGACTCTGGACGCACAGACAGGAAGTGTTGTGCAAACCAATCGATAATAGGGTGTGAGGTTTTTCTTAACTGGAAGGAGAACACACATCCAAAGCAATTTGTTTTCTTTAAAGTTTTATCGTGCAGAAACAGTATACTTCTCATTGTGCCAATTCGAAGTCATCCAAGACACTCTTGTTTTACAAAGGCCCTCAGGTTTTTGGATGGATGTTTACACGCCACAAGCCTCTACACTGACCTACACTGAAAAACAAACATTTTTACACAAACCATCCCCTGTCTTTGGAACCTCTTTCTAGTACAAAGTATTGCTTACATATTGTCTCTCCAGTCAGTACAGTAGCACAAACAATATGCTAGTCCGTCTGCAAACTCACTTCCTGATTGTCTAGGCAGAGGTTCCGGTCGGTTACATTCCCAACGACGTCGGCAGAATGTTTTGTGAGCCAGATGTCCCTTTTGCTAGCTTTGACAGCTGGACTTCTGCACAAGGATCTAACCTCTCAAGGTGAGAGAGACTGAGGTTGATGTTAACACCGATCTACCATTAGAGGTCAGTTTGTTGGAGGATGTCCAGGAGGCTCTGTATAGCGAGGATGACTGTCGGCTCAGGGGTCATCACAGTCTCGTCTCCTGTCAGGATTCTCCCCTCAGAAGCTGTACAGTCAACAAACACGCCAGACCGATGCTAAGCCAAGGCCAGCTATGACAGCTGCTGACGTACCGAGCAGCCTGAAACAACACTGTCCCTCTCTCATCGAGGGGAGGCGGCCGCACTTGTCCTGCCGTGACAGGGGAAGAGCACGCGCTCCCTCCGTCCGTCTCCCGACGGCGAAAAATAAACGAACAGGCGGAAAAAGGAGAAGGCGTAATGAATACCAGCGCGGTGAGTAAAAGGAAAACTTGATCTGCCCCTCCATCACAAAGTGCAGTGGCTAGCGCCTGGTGTCATTGCGTAATAAAGATATCCCCCCCTCCTATTGCCCTGCCGTGAGGAGCATTCTCCAGCACCGTTAGAGAGTTAGCGCAACAGCCATGAAAGGAATAACTCCAGGCCATTAAAATACCTCTGAAAATATGGGATGCTTATCAAATAATAGGAACCACATTTCCTAGTTTCCCCCCGTGTTAGCCAAGCAGACGGGCCCGAGTTAAGGAAGATATCTCTACCTTTCAACTGGTCTTTGAAGTCTGGGCTGTTTATGTGTGGTGGAACTGGAAAAACCAGTACATTTATTGAAGCTTCAAGGTGCACTGGTTACTACAGTTTGTGACCATAACGGCCAGACTTAATTTTTCCGTCTAGGTTTGTCTCTCCAGCTAAACAGCAGGGGACGTATGTTTAGAGAATTGTGATGAAACACATTACACCACACAGTGTGGTTGCCTGCAGCTAAGGTTCAACTACTCCTACTACTCCCACTCAGGTTAAATACAGGAAATTCACTATGAGAATATGTACCTTGATATGAAGCCTTTCACAATTAATTTCCCATTGCTTCTGGCTTTTTCCAGATGCTGTCCCACAATCCTGTGGCACACAGACATGACCGTCGTCAGTCTGTTTGTCACAAGTCAAAAGTGACGCATGGCTTCACCTTCAAAGTCGTTTCCACGTCCTGGACTCCCCTGATACCTTGAAACGTGTCTTGGCAGTGGCACCGTGGGCCTGAAGGACCCGTATGAGGCGCCCTGTAAAAGGCCTGATCAATTCTCTTCTCCTAGAAGACAAGGTGGAGCACAAGGAGAAACGAAGGAAGGGAGGTTTTATTTTCCACAGTGGTCCTTTTCCTAAGTTCAAAGGTCCAAGTGATTTAACGAGGGGCGAATGTTAGTACTTTCACATCGCAGAAGAAAAGATGGGATCTGTCACAGTCACTTACACTCAGAGCTAGGGGGTGTTCCTGGGTTTCTAACCGAGTCAGGCGGGTCACAGACCCAGCCCCTCCAGCCAGGCAGATAGACGGATGTGGGTGAGGAAGGGTGACTGGGAGGCAAAGCGTGCTGGGGGAAGGGGCTCAGTTTTACTGCCAGAAGCCATTACCATCCAGGTACACTACATAGGGGAGAGAGAGGTGAGCATGTCCCCTCCAAAAAGACAACTTCAGTCTGTGAACAAACCTCCATTGCTCAACCATATTACTGGGATTTACACGTGATATTGTATTCTAAATCTCACAAAATGTGTTTTCCATACTATGTATTCACGGTTGGTTGAAGAGATCCATAATGAATCATTTAAAGAATTCTGAAACTCCATGGAATAATTTGAAGAATTCTGAAACTCATTTTCTCTGAACAACATAATTATGACTCAATGTGAGATGGTGTTCAGAATGTCTCTTAATATTTCCTTGTAGGGTATGTGGTCCCCTGTACGGTGTAATCAGTACTGGGTGAAGAGATGGCGAGAGGCTGCAGCGTCTGTCTTTGACATTTCCCTGCTATTCCGGCGCAGCATTCCTGCTGCTCCATCAGTCAGGCCAACCCTTGTCCCTGGTGACACATATTCAGGAGGAAATTATTTTTCATTGTCCCCGAAAGAGTGCGACTCCTGCCAAGCGGCCATGATCCACACTATCCACCATGGAGGCCTGGACAAGGGCTGGATTAGGGCCCTGGCGTAGTCCCAGGAGGACCAGGCCCTGCCCCCCCTCACCTCAGGGGAGACGGGCGGCCAAACCAACTGGGAGAGAGGTCAACAGCCCCTGACTCTACTAACACCAGCCGGCTCCTCTGTCAGTCCCACTGAGTGGAGGACAGGGCCATATATTATCTTAAATGTACTGGTCTGCCTTGTCTGGAGCTGTAGGAATGTCCAATCCATCTTGTCTGGGTCTTTGCTGGGGCTTGTGACATGCTGGATGGTGCTTGTGTTTATTTTCAAGGTGGAGGACTCAGAGGCTGGATTCTGTGGTGTTTGACTTTTGGTTTTGTAGTGGCTTTAGTTTGAAACTGAAGCTGGGCAATACTTTTTAAAGAATTTAACTTCAAACAATCCCTGACTAGCTGCGAAGGCACTGTCTTGTTCTTGTGGGTTTACTCATGAACTGCAAGCATCATTAAATGAGCTTGTTTTAGTTCTCCTTTTGTAAATGTCAGCTTCCATGTTAATGTCAAAGTTAATTCAGGGGATATGTTACCCACACATTCCCTGTGGACTAGTCATGCTCTCATTGTGATGAAGTGATGAGTCATCCAGCTGGCTAGGTGGCGCCGTTAGCTATGTATTGTCATTATCTGTGTTTCTGTGTAGACCACACAGAAGGGTGTTGGTTTAGCAAGATTGACAGGAGAAACTCTGGGTTCTAACGTGCTTACATTGATCCTCAAGTTAAATCAATACTTTCCTTTTTCTAGTTTCAAATAACCTAGTTCAAACACATGTCAAAATATGTTTTTTAAGTGGCTAAATTATTAGACATAAGCAAGTTACTAATACACAGCCTTTATTTCTGTCCAATATCAAATTTCGCTCACAAAAAAAACGGTAGCGGTAATTCACCTTTACGATTAATTCATAATATTTTGATCAAATGTTGAAAAGGTATCCAGTCTTTTAGGGTTTATTATCTGGACTATCAGTGTGCTTTACTTAGCTGGAAACAACTGGCTTTTCAAAAGCCTTCTCAGTCTTCAGGCTTTCATGCCAGACCAACCAGAAGCATCCAGGTAGCATCAGGAATGGTAGCTAGCTGGCAGGACAGGTAGCTGGCTGGCTGGACTGGCCTCCTTGGGCTGACCCCTGACCCAAGGTGTCTGGGGAAGGTCTGGGAAGATGGATGGATAGGTATCCTGCAGGTGTAGGAGAGAGGCTGGGGTGTCTGGTGTCTGTCTCTATGGCCTCTGCTTCTTTCTCCTGCTCTTTCTCTATCACTCTTTCTCTATTTCACTCTCTTTCTCCATCTCTCCCTCCCTCTCTCTCCCCCTCCCTCCTTCTGTCCCCCCTCTCTCCCTCATCTCTCTCTCTCTTTTCCTCACACACACTCCCTCCTCCTACTTTGTCCCTCAGTGAACCCCTCCCTCTCCTGTCCAACCTTTTGTCTTCTCCCACAGCGCCTGCTAAAATACAATGATTCATTTATCTCATTTTTCTTTCATGGACGCAGCTTCCAACTCCAGGGAATCATATTTCCTGTTTCCCGCTGCGTCATCTGATTAGTGTTTACATTTTGCGATCTGTTTCTTATAACTCTTGTTCTTTATCCCCCCCCCCCTGTTCTCCATATGACAGCTTCCAAAACGACTGAATAACGAGGGGCTTAGGCATTGGCAAGAGTTGTAACAGGCAGGAAACAGTAACACCTACAGCAGGAGACATTCGATCCAAACTGCGAAACATCCACATTTAAGAAGGGTTGGAGTCAGGAAAGCACGAACGATCCTTTTAGGAAGGCCAAGAGCATAGCAGGCTCTAAGTAAACAGAGTGGCCTTTTTCCCCTTGCTTTTTCCCTTTCGAAATTGATACTTGAAGTAATGTTAACCTTCCCCTTTCAATTTCACACATCCACCGTGTCAGTGTGTTGATTGCTAAGACTTGCGTATAGAAATGGATCAAGCTTTAGATTTCATCCATGTCTCCCATGGTACAGTAGTAGCTTAAAGGTTTGGGTAAAATGTGCCCATTTTGAGCGACAGTACAGTTGGGTACACACCAGATCAGAATTACATTAAATAATGTAGCCTATTCATTTTAAAAACAAGCTTTTATGAACAGTAGATTGAAGGAAGGAAAGTATTTGTTTTGAGTTGAGTGTGAGAAAAATAGCTTGCCCAATAGCTTCGTCCCCTGGTGCCACCAAGGGATAAACATCTGAGGTCTGTAACGCTGCCTCGCAGGAAGTTACCAAGCCAACCGGAGAGGAATGCACTCGCTCACATCTGCACGCGGCCATTGTGTTTGTTGTCATTTGTTTTCGCTTACTTTGCTCTCATGCTTTTGTTTTGTTTTGTCGTGCCACCGTGTTCTCGATGCTAATCTGCTCTCACCTTGAGGGGCGCTAGCGGGCAGCTAGCTATCGGTTGGTGGTCCTGCGTCTATCAACGGACACTTTCGACCCCTTTCGTGAAACCAGCCATCTAATTGCTCTCAGATGCAAGTGTGGGTGGAGTTTAAGCAGTTTTGTGTAACTTATCTGAGTGTTATTGTATTCATTTATTGTTATTTATCAAAACAAGAAAATGCCTTTGAGTTTTGAGGGGTTGTTTGGGAACGTTGCGTGTGGGATTGTTTCTAAGAGATGTTGGTTTGAAGATCAAATGAGGTGGTGATACTGTAATATCTTTATCCTCACATTGTTGACGACTCGTGACGGATGATAAACGGTTGATGAACGATGTTTTTACACTCTGAGGTTATACTGTATGATCTTGATTCAACGAATTAACTTTGATCATATTTTTCATCATTTGTTCAATGATTCAAATAAGAAAGAATCAAGGTATTAGGAATTCATTTAGAAAACGATTACTAAATTGACAATCTGATACACAGCAGATGTAAAATGTATAGTGTTGTGAAATGATTGCCCCATTTATTTTCACCATGCTCTCCAGATGGTTGACAAATTTGCTTGCAGCCATACATTCATGATTGCTTAATGGTGATGGCTCATAAATCTAATTACAAAACATCAGTCTTCACATCTCCACCTGTTTTTCTCTGTGTTTCTCAGTACAAGGACAGGTTATGGGCCAAACTTGCCAACAATGGTAAATGTGACAGAGATATCATTCGTTCAGATAGAAACCTCTTGGAGAAAGCGCTCTATACATTTAATAGCTCGACCTTCCTTCGTTTATGCACCCGCTCTCTCTTTCTAGTTTATATATCCTTGGCAGGGCCGGGACTTCCTGTCTAGGAAGGATGTCTTTTCATCTGCCAGTGGAGAAAAAGTGTGGATCCTTTTTCCCCCTTTTGAACAAGCTCTTCCTGTTTCTAATAAAATACGTTACTGTTTTATTTGTTGTGTATGAAGCTGTGCAGCCTTGAAGGATATGAAGTATATTTTTTATCAGTTTCTTTCTCATTCAAAGCATTATCTCCAATAGCCCATTTAAAGGCTGGATACAAATGTGAAAGAATTAAGAGCTGTGTTGACATAAGTAGTCAAGATCTCTGACACCTCAAATATGAGATTTATCGTGTGTTAGGTCGTGCTAAAGGGGGAACACTGTCTTGTAACTTCAGCCGAGGCAGCCCTCTCTACGTCTTTTTGGACATTACCACTAACGAAACAAGATGCATGAATGGGGATCTAGATTTATGATAGCAGTCTTAAGGTTTTAGGGAGAGAGGATGATGTGGTGTACTGAATGTGCATGTTCATGTTGAAGTACAATGTGTGTGTGTGTGTGTGTGTATTTTTAGGTTTGGCTTTGTGACTGCTGTGCCAGGAGAGTCAGGTCTTGCCGGGAACAACTGATGAACAACCGTTCGGAACACATTTCTGGCATCCTGCAGTTTGAGTTACAGAGAAATGTAATGTACATTGTGTAACAGATTGATTCATTCTCACAAACACATTGATGGATGGCTAGACTTTATAACAACTGATTAGTTGAAGATCTATAGCTTTTGTAATACTAATGCTTTTATGCTACACCTAATAGCTTATATCCACGAAGAGGGATAATTCACAAGAAATGGCACAATAAAGAACAGCTCTTCAGGACAGAGAGAGAAGACTAATGAGATGATTAGATAAGGATGTGGCCTCCACTATAGAGCCAGAGATAGAGATGTTATTTTCTTTCAGAAGGTCACTGTATCAGCACGTCACCAGGGGCTCAATGGCACATTCATGGACCAGCTCCGCCGTGTCCTGAATCGATGAATCCCTGCCCGTTCATACCCCCTTTCACGATGGCTACTAGATCCTCTCACGACGAGATTCTTTCAGCGGCAGACATTTTCCTTCACCTTCCCGTTCCACAGTGGTGACTCTGACCTCAACGCCACCCTCCCTTAAGAGCAGGGCATGACAAAGCAAAAAAGAAATCTTGTTCCCGACGTGACTCAACGAAGCCAGCAGACAGTCATTAGTGGTAATGTGTTCACCGGGCTGTTAGCGGTGACCTCAGGGGCCCTGGGAGGCTGCTCGGGCCATCTCTGGAGTGTGAGGGTGCACCTGTGCTGGGGCAGGGACCCAGGCTGTGGGTTTATTCCACCGAGGGGGAGGGAGACTGGAGGGACTCTCTGTGTGTGTGTTCACATCTGGCCCAGTTAACAGCAGCGTTCCTCTGAGGGGGACAGACACACTCCCTCAACCCTGGCGGCTGGAACGCCCTGGCTCTCTCTCCCTGTCTCTCTCTCTCCCTCTCTCTCTCCATCCCTCTCTCTCTCTCTCTCTCTCTCTCTCTCTCTCTCTCCCTGTCTCTCTCCCTCTCTCTCTCCCTCCCTCCTCTCTCTCTCTCTCTCTCTCTCTCTCTCTCTCCTCTCTCTCTCTCTCTCTCTCTCTCTCTCTCTCTCTCTCTCTCTCTCTCTCCCTCTCCCTCTCCCTCTCTCTCTCTCTCTGTCTCTCTCTCTCTTTCTCTCTCTCTGTCCTCTCTTTCTCCCTCTCTCTCCCTCTCCCTCTCCTTCTCTCTCTCTGTCTCGCTCCCTTTCTCTCTCCTCTCTCTCTGTGTCTCTCTGTTTGTCTCACTCCTCCCTATCTCCCTGCCCTGTATTGCTCCCTTCCTCTTGTTTGTATCTCTATGTTCTTTCACACATGCTGAAGAGCAAAGCAGGGGTGACCCCCGAAGTCTCCACAGTGGATCTAGGAACACTGACGAGAGAGAGAACCCTTCATGGTGCGTACACCCACGAGTCATGTGACACATTCAGTATCCATCCCCACCGGACCCCCCACTCTCCCCACTCACAGTTATACCAAGGATGTACCGACACCAGCCAGACAGCACAGGACAGCATGTTGACTTGGCTGTCGCACACAGCCACAGTACTAACACACACACACAGGCCCTGACCCCCCTACAGCCTGGGGCTCCATGCCCGGGGAGGGTGTCGGCTCCCAGGCCCCCAGCTCCGCCCTGGGAGGGGGGGTTGTTCTGGGCTCTCTTTATGATCCTGATCCCTTTTCCAGAGCAGGTTAGCAGAGAGGAATGGGACCCAGGCCAGGGGAAGTATCCCCTAGTTCTAATGACACTGTGTGGTTGTCTGTGCAGGAACATGCACAAGCATTTTAATCCTGCAGACACACCTGTGTTCATACCCCCTCGCCCACACACACACCACTGAAACCTACCTGTGTAGACACTATCTCCTGGGCATCCGAAAGTGTCACAGCCTCATTACCTTTCCTCTTAGTTGGCAAATACACTCAGACAGTTTATTTACAGCAGACTCTAGGTGCAGCAGACCATAAACAGCTCTTCCTGTTCGTTCCCATGGTGTTCAGGCATATCCCCTGCCGCTAAACATTCCTCCAATTACAAGTCTGTCGTTAAAACAGGACAACATTTCAAGTTTACGTCATTACAACTATAGATACAAGTTCAGTTCGTATATTAAGTGGGGACTTGGGGAAAAGGCTAATCTCATCTAGTTGAGTGTTTTGTATAGCTATCACCTCCACCATGCCATGGCACTGAAAGTTCGCTATCTCAGCCAAGATGAAAAGCTTCCAAACATGACTGACGCTAGATCGCATTTGGCTGCCACGCTGGGCTGACAGCTGGCTGCTCCCAGAGCTATTGGACTGAGATTATATCACCTTTTTCACTCAACCATTCATACAAACAACATTGTCTGAATGCAAAGATCGTTGTATTATTTAGCTTGATAGCATTTAGTATTTCGTTTTGCCTCTTTACAAGTTTGTTCATTTGATGATTCATGTAAATACTTACAGGATGTAGGCGCAGTGTGTGTGCGTTTAGCATTTTTGCTCATTAAAAAGTCTGATTGGGAAATATAACTTTACACACTGTAGGAAATGACACAAACACGTTGACGGTAACGCCCCAATGAGCATGTCATTGATTAAAATTCATAAAGCATTCCAGTAGATCTAGATGAAAGAAAACAGGTTTGGTCGGAATCGATTTTGATATGCTTTTAATTCTCCATTTTCATTAACTTCCTTGTTTTCTTCCGAATAACTCCCAAGTCGAGACAACTTCAAAAAAGGCGACTTAATTGCAAACAGATGTGCTGTACCGGCCTGACGGCCTCAAGATATACTAGTCTGGGTGAATAGGCGCAATCTCGAGAGAGCTTGGGTGTGCTTGGCACGGACTACCTGGCATGCCAGAGAAGCGGTCGTAATGCTGTTTCTAACGTCCCCTTCTAAACTGTTCTTTTGACGGTTTGACGTTGTCAACCTAGACCTGACAGCGCTTTCATTAGCCAGTAACAGGTGATGAAGGGAGCAAAAGAAAAGAAAAAACAATTGAAAACTTCCTTTGTTAAAAAATAGGTTGTGTTTTCCGCAAAGACTGAAGCTTCTGCATTTGACAGGCGAGTCCTTCAATACAAAATAGAACTCAACCGGGGCCGTCAGCTGCGCGTGACCGGCCGCTGTCTGTTTGGCAGAAGGTTCTGACAAGCTCTAGCGCTGAGCCTCGGGTCAAGAGAGAAACGGAAATGATGCATAGTTCTCCTGCTTTAGAAAAACAGCTTGATTAATTTGAATAAACAAGATTGCTATTCAAATCCTACACAGTCGCCAAGTTCTGATTTGGCTTTATAATCCTCATGTCAACCGGGATTGGAGCAGGCTAGCCTACTACGTAGGCCTCTCTTATTTTCCGAGGTAGCCTATAGCCTATTATACAGTTTTGCCGAGTGCATAGTTGTCAAGATCATTATTCTCCATTTATCTGATGAATTCAGTCTTTTGAAATACTGTGACTGAATGACAAGTTGTCTACAATAATATGATTTGAAGGTTTATCTAAACGTGCTATGTCCACATGGTTGAACCATGCTGCCAAATATAGGCAATTGTTCGAAGGCAAATGTGAGCATGGTGCCAAAGCTAAATTCAGATTTAGTGTGGAGTCCCACATAACTAAACGACGAGGAAATTATACAAGAGTTTTTCACTTCAAAACACTTTTATGAGCTTGTAACTGTGATTCAAAGATGCTGTGTTAAAGGAAAGCCGTCATTGGCCTTTTTTATGATCAAATATTTAGGATATATCAGCTATGTTAGACGATAAATTATGCTCGTTTTGGGTAGATTACTTAATACATTTTGTAATTGTTAGCTTCATTAGCAATTCTTAATTTTTTACACGCCTGAAAGCAATGGTACATAACGAAAATATATCGAAGAACACAATTAGAAACGTGTTCTTGACAAAATTGTTTTCCACTTTACGAGTAGGCTATTATCACATGTATCAGACAAAACCAATTCATAGCTTATTTGATATTTTATTGGATTAATCTAACCTCTAATCTTCTGGGATTCAAACTGGAACAGGTGTCCATTACAACGCCATCTGCATTGACTTACAGTATGAAACATACATTATTTTAACGCCTTGTTAAACCTTGAAAACCTCATGTCTGAGGGTAAGGCTTCTTAGGAACGACACACTGCGTCAGACAAGACTGATCACCATCGCGCTTCCACCTGCCTTCACTGGTCTCATCTACGAGTAAATAACTTTGTAGAGGAAGTAAATTACTCAAATACTAAATAGCTACTTACTATTTTATACAAAATAATACCACCAAAGCCACCTTGATGCATACATGTCAAACTTGGATATTTGCAAAATCGTTCTAACAAAAATGACTAAATGTAGCCAAAATATGCTGAAAAAGACCGTTCCGTTCTGAGGATGCTTCAAGAACATGAATCAGCACCACGGTCTATAATCTCCAAAAAGACTGTTTAATGTGATGATCAGAGAAAAAACGAAATGTAGCCTACTCTAACATCGTTATTATTTATTAAATTATGTTCCTTTGAATACCCCCAAAATAGCGTACATGATTAACAATAAATGTTGCCTCTGTATGTTGCAAAGCCCGTCTAACCTTAGGTACAGACCCGGGTAAATATTATTGGGTTTGAATTACGCTACATGTAATGACATGCCAATTTAGAATATGTTACATTGTAGGAGGTACACTTGCCAGATTTCGTTTAGGCTATTTAGGATTTAGCCTATTTAGATTCATTTAAGTAAAGAGGCTTAATTTGAAAGCTATGTTTAAGCCTTTTAGTCTAAAGTGCTGTCACATGTTTCAGACAGTATTGTTTGGTGTCAGTTTATTTCGAATTAATAAGGGTATTCAATTCAGATGGCACCCTTGTTTGCTTAGACGGTTCAAGCTACTGCTCCTTATAGCGGGGCCTCTAAAGGAACAAGCGCCAAAACCCCGTAACGTCTCTTTGTAAATATCAGGGAGGAACTTAAGTTTATAATTGGACACGTGTTTTCCCTCTGTCCGTAATTTGAAAATCAACTTATTCCTTTGTACACAACTCCGCTTTCTAAAAGGTATAATGAGTAATCTATTAGGAGGGGGCATGTGTGTTAATTAGGTCCTTTTCAGCCTTTAGAATTGCTCCACGCACCCCGCCGCGAATCATGAAGACCGGTAACTATTTAATCCTCTAGATATGACCATTTGCGTATCACACAGTCTAGTTTACAGGTCACGTTGAACATCCAATGGTCTGCATTAGAACTTTATTTGGAGAAGAAGCACCACGCACAGTCATCTGAAGAAGAAAAACTTCGTATCTGTCCAGGAATTATACTGTCATTATCTAGATTTTAAATGGAAGATATCTTTTTTGATTTTGACCAAGATGGAAACACAGACTTTGCATTTTGGGGGCAGATGGATCCTAATGTCCAGTTCCAGGCTCAACTGGACACCCTTCTCTTCGACTGCACAGCAGTCACCGGCCAGCTCTCACCCTGGTCGTCATTTGGTTGCCAGTCAGTGTTCCCCGACGCACAGCTGACCTTCACCGACCTAGACTCGCAGTCACCTGGGCTGGGAGCCGGTGCTGAAGTGGACAGCTCCTCCGTGGATGAACCTAACGAGGTCTCGAAGCGCCGGTCGCGGCGCCTGATGCCCCATCACCCGTACAAGGTCCAGCGTCATGCCGCCAACATCAGAGAAAGGAAACGGATGTTGAGTATTAACTCGGCCTTCGAAGAGCTCCGTTGTCACGTTCCCACGTTTCCTTATGAAAAACGGTTGTCCAAAATAGACACTTTGAGGCTTGCAATTGCATATATTGCTCTTCTCAGAGAGATTCTAATGTCAGGTCGTGATCCTAAGTCTTATGTAGATGAGTGTATGAAGAATGGTTACAAGAATCAAACCAATGCCATTTGGAACACAAGTGGTAAGTAATAATAGGCTCGAGATGCTTTCATAATTTTGTGATTTTTGTACTTTGTGAGCTTTTGTGGACGGGCGGTTTTCATTTTGAAAAATAGAAAATGTTGCCTGAGAACGCTTCAGTTGATTATCATGTGAGATAAACTTAAAAAGTAAACGTAAACATTTGATTATCATGCAACACAAATTTGTGTAAGATAATTCCACAATACACATTCTGGCAGGATCGAGGTGGCCCACGTTAGAGTGCTGTACCTGTGGCTTCAGACAGCAAACCCCAAAGCTCATTGGCTTTGAATTGAGTTGTGACACATAGCTTGCTTTGTTGATATTTGTGGTGTGTTTTATTCCAGCTGTCCTTCCCCTTTACATCCCTGCTCAAAAGCTCCCTTTCACCAAAGCAAAATTATTCTCACTGGCTTCAATAGTCGTCTGTGTGCTTAAGTTAACCGGGGCTGTGGGGGTGCACTCAAGCATCTTGTGGAGGGGGTTTTCAGATGTGAGTGTGCCCCCTCAAGGTGGGTGGGGGGGGGGGGGCTGGACCTGTGACTTGTTAAATGGTCATTAAAACGTATCTAAACCTCTGTGTTTAAACTGTGTTTGTCCTGCTTTTGTCTCCCCTGCACCCCGTCTCTCTCCAGATCTGACAGCCCGCCTCTCCTGGATAAAGTGGGATTAACTCGTGCTGAGTGTGCAGAGCGAGGGGGTGAGGCAGGGTGAGGCGGGGTGAGGCGGGGTGAGGCTGGAGCGTTTGGTTCCTACCCTCTCTCTGCTCTCCATCTCAATACCGGGTGTTATTGCGGGCCTCACTACCCTGCTCTGACTGGCATCTGTAGACTTCTCACCAGGTCGCCCCCTCTCCTCTCTTCAGCCCGGACATTTAAATATTCAGATTTGTTGTTGATTGGTAATGGAGAGCCAGTGTCTTTGGAGCAGGGATGTTGTTCACCGTGAATGGAGGGCACAAGGCCAGACTGGATCCCACAACGATGGCACTTGTCGCGGGGAGAAAGGCGGCTTGGCATGAGACTGAATGAAACCCTTAGTCTGGAGGTCTTTTTATGTGTGTTTTAAACTTGGGGAGTGTTTTCCACTGAAGGGCCTGTGTTGTGTTGGAACCGAGGGCCATGGCGAGCCGATGTGTTAAGAGTCTTGATGATGTAAATGAGATCATGTGTGCAAAACTGTTCTTAAATTGTGCTTAGCATGTCAGGTGTCTTCTTTGGTTTGTTAATTATTTATTTATTTATTTATTGGAATTTGTGTTGTATTTTGTTTTCATTGTATTATTTTGATAACGGATTATTTCAATGATTTCTGTATTTATTTACTTGTTTACCAATGTGTTTGTTATTAAATGCGCTTGTATTCGTGTCACTGAGCTACAGTGTGTTTGTGTGTGTGTGTGTGTACACAGCTGTCCCGTTCAGGCACAGTGTATCCCCTCGGCTTCGGCCACCAAAGCATTTGGTTTAGTCATTTCCCTTCTGGTAAAGTGCCCTATGCTCCAGAGGCTCCTCAAGCTGTTCCCACTTAGCTACCCCTCTGCACTTGGACCCATGCTGCTAGGCCCTGACAACAGCCCACTGTCACCGGGAACCACATTCAGAATGTGGAGGCAGTGGACCAGTGTTGACGAGGCGTCTGATCCTGGGGAAGATGGATGACACCAATAGAGAAACGTCCAGTGTTTCTGCTGCATGTGTCGCGTGTACTGCATGTGTAATCTTAGTCCCTCTAATGACTCCCATAGGAAACAATTAAGTCGAGGTGCATTGCAGTATAGGAAGTACGTTGGGTTACGCTGCAAGAGACGGGAGGCGGACGGAAATGAGTCTGAGAAGGTTTTAGATCGGGTGGTCCATTTTAGGTGCACACAAGTGATCCTCTCCCTTGTTTCGATCTCTTCCTCCTGTGGTCGTGCCCCTGCAGCCCTGCAGCCCTGCAGGCTGCAGCCCTGTCTGTGCTGTCTCATGTTCACACGCACGCACAAAGTTGGCCTTTGCATGTGATTAGGTGTGCGTGTGTGCATGGTTGTTCCACCCCGTGGATGATGACGAAAACATATATCAGCGTTCCCAGAGCTCAGATCTGTATTTACCCTGTGGGGTTGAGCCTCTACTCCTTTTACAATGCTTTTGTGTGTGTGTGTGTGTGTGTGTGTGTGTGTGAGAGAGAGCTAGCATACACGTGTGTGTACTCAGTGTGTGGGTGGTGTATGACTTGACTGTGACACATGATTTGCTGCTCTTCTGGACCGTTCAGATCTAGCTGAATCCCCTGTTCTCCGTTCACCTGTTTTACTCCACCGAATGTGAACAGGGAGCGCAACATATGGAAGTGGCCGATAAAAAAAAGAATGCATGTATTTCTAGTTACATTTAATGGACATTCTTAGAATTTTGTGAATAATAACAGCACGCTACATTAAGCTTAGAGTGATCTATGCGATGAGTGGGAGTTGGTTGGGTGTTAAATATCTGTATTTTGTACAGCCATGTCCTATGAACAGCCGGTTTCACAACTTTCAAACCCAGGGATTACTACTCCATCGGTGTTGGTCACACTATTGAGCAAGTCAAAGAGTCCAAATGTCTGGGAGTATGGCTGACTAGATGAGCTTCATGTGGAAAACTTGATAAGGAAGCTCAAGTAGAGAATTGTTTGCATTACAGGTACAAAACTTGTTTTTCTCTGTAATCTCTTGTCTCGATTAAGTTTGTGTTACTGTTGGTAAATTATTTATCTGATACATTGTTACCCTGTTGTGGTCGAACAGGTCTCTCTTGAAAAAGAGATTGTATCTTAGTTAGAATAATCTGTATGAATAAAGGTGAAACTTGAACAGTTGTTTTACAGATAGATCAAAAGCAGCATTTCTTCTGTATAAACGATAGACTACCACATATCACAAGGGTCTTATCCATGCTCAGTTTAGCAGCTGATGTGTGGAGATGAGAGCTTCTTCTGGGGTTGTGTATGGAGGTGCCAAACTGGTGACCTTTCTGTCACCACCAACGGGCACTGATCACTGACTCCCTCTAGTGGAAACTATTTGTAAGATATCAGATCTAATTGGATCTGTTTAGAACTTCTTACAAGCGTCACATCACACATGTCACGGCTTCAGAGATCCACAGATTATCACCTGTAATCAACCTGAACAACCTGACACGGAATCCAGACAGGTTGTGAGGTTGTTAACTGAGTGATAACTGTTTTGAAGCATGGTGCCGGAGATGGCTCTACTTGCTTTAACCATTTTTTTAACTACAGGTTTCGTCAGTTTGTGTGATTTGTTCATTTCTAATCTGATACCATGATCCTCAGTCACGGCGTCACGGTTCCTAATCACTGTCTTCTGGAATTAACAAATTCAGCAAGTGACCAAACTGTACAATACTACATGCCGAACAAACAGTTATCTACGGTATTGTGAATAAGATATTATTACAGGTCTCCAGAAAAAAACTCTGCTTTATATTATCGTTTGGCATTGTGAACTTTTAGCAGCCTGTCGATCTTGGACTTGCCCTCTGCAGCACGCGTCTGAAATACCTTCAGGATGAGACGAGGAGGGAAACTCTGAGGTCCGCTGCCAGCACGCGGTCTGGGAATTGCATCAGGACCTTCTTTTTTACAGTTTATTTTTACGTCAAGATTGTTTATTGATTTAGCATCCGGCAGACCAAAAACTGACAAACACCGTGAAGTCTCGAGCACTGGGCCACTATTCTTCCGTAGGATGGCAGGTGTGTTTATCGGGCAATCCACGTGAAACTCCAGGCCTCTGACTTGTATAAATATAATTAGCGCATCGCATCCTGTTGAACGACGGGGGATGAGGAGGGGGTGCAGGAGAAACGTTCCCATCAAAACGTTGCAAATTTACAAACTAATGTAAACGAAGCTGTCAGTTGATCTGTCAGCAGAGGTTTGGACAGTATTTGCGATGGTCTTCAATCATTTTCATATGAACACTGCTCACACTATGGAGGTAGGCCGATATATTTCATACATACAACATCTGTATATGACATCAATGAGATCAACGTCAGAATCAACAGCACCAAATTACAAAATTATTTTGATTTGGTTCTATACTATTCATAAAGGAGCCTTGGCTGTTCTAAAGTATGCACACACAAACAAGTTAATTTATTGTTCTGTAATGTTAGGCAAAACAAGTAGACCTGAATACCATAAAACACAAACACAAAGGGGATTCCGTTCCTATGCAGTCGCTTTGACAAATCCCCCGTGTGAGTCAGAAGGGTGTACTATACCTGCCAGGAAACCACTGCTTTCAGAACCGTTTATTATTTTAAGAGGGAAAAATGGCTGGTATGACCATGGTTACATACCAAACCCACTTCTGTCAGCGATCTCGTGCAATGTGGCACACTGAAACTGAGTCAAAGAAATGTGTTCGCTCAGGGAACAACAGGCTGTGTGGGCCCACATCTCTCTCTCTTTCTCTCTCTCTCTCTCTCTCTCTCTCTCTCTCTCTCTCTCTCTCTCTCTCTCCCTCTCTCTCTCTCTCTCTCTCTCCGTGTGGAGTAGTGGATGGAGCAAGGGCCAGGTTCCTCTCTTCTTCTGTCCTCAGTCTGAGAGCTCCTCCAGCTCTCTCAGGTCAACAATCTGCCAAATTGTCAGTACATAACAACCCTTCATGATTTGCCTTATATCTAGATGTGTTTTGTTAACTCCAGATACCTGTAGAGCTCTTACAGGTGATTAATTTGACCTTATTCACCATGACAATGCCAAGCAAACACGCATGGCTCATTTTCCGCAACGTCGTTGACCAATTCCTCGGACTCTTCGACAAGGTGCTTGGTCCGTATGGTAATAAAATCAACGCAAAACCAGCCATTCAACCACCGACACTGGATGTGATTGAGAATAAGAGAATGATTGTTATTCTGCAGACAGAAGCTGCAAAAAAGAAAAGAAATGCTGACTCCACAGCCCACTAGCGCCCGTCTCACCATGGCACTTTAAGAGCTGTGAAACGCTAGTTAAATACCTCACCTGCTTTCGTCATCTAGCCTGCTCTTCACAGGGCGACGCGGTAGCCTCAGAGCTAATGACTCTGATTGGTGTGTGGGGGTGTAAGAAGCATGCTGTCGTCTTTACAATGCGTCTTGGGTCCCTAGGGCTGGGGGCCCCTGAGGCTGGGGGTCCAGGCTGCAGGGGGGGAGGCTGGGGGCCCCTAGGGCTGGGGGCCCCTGAGGCTGGGGGTCCAGGCTGCAGAGGGGGAGGCTGGGGGCCCCTAGGGCTGGGGGCCCCTGAGGCTGGGGGCCCCTAGGGCTGGGGGCCCCTGAGGCTGGGGGTCCAGGCTGCAGGGGGGGAGGCTGGGGGCCCCTAGGGCTGGGGGCCCCTGAGGCTGGGGGCCCCTAGGGCTGGGGGCCCCTGAGGCTGGGGGTCCAGGCTGCAGGGGGGGAGGCTGGGGGCCCCTAGGGCTGGGGGCCCCTGAGGCTGGGGGCCCCTAGGGCTGGGGGCCCCTGAGGCTGGGGGTCCAGGCTGCAGGGGGGGAGGCTGGGGGCCCCTAGGGCTGGGGGCCCCTGAGGCTGGGGGTCCAGGCTGCAGGGGGGGAGGCTGGAGGCTCAGACCAGCTCTGGGTCCCCAGTTGGACCAGGATCACAGCTCTCTGCGTTCCCAGAGCAAGCAGAGAGTCTACACAAACACAGCTCTGCTTTTAAGGCTTTCCGAGGTGTTATGAGTCGAGGGGGCTAGCTAGTGTGGCTAGTAAAAGGTGATTGTTACTGGCGGCTAGCATATCCAACCCCAAGACCGAGTTTTTCCCCCCCAAATGTAATTTGATGATGAGGTGGTTGTGCAGGTGTGGAGGGATACCGTACTCGGTTGGGGGAGAGCTTTATTGCCTTTCCAATATGAACAGCCGAAATCGTCAGGTCTTTGCCAAGTGTAAGGGTGTAACAGGGCCTGGGGCTTAGGTGAGATATAGGGACTGACGGTTGCCTGTAAAGCCCTCCTCTGTGTTGACAACCCCATCTTCACCCAGCGAACCTCAGCCAATCAGTTGAACAAACAGGGCTGGTGTTTGCCCAGTCCTCCACTGTGTTCCCCCCAGCTAGCGGAGCCCCGCGCCTGCCTGGCCAGGCCAGAGCAGAGCAGGCCAGCTGCTTCCACAGGTCTCTGTGAATCAGACCTGACCCGTGTGCTAACCCTGGCATCCGGGTCACAAGTACAACACTAATTACACAGCCGTGTTTGTGCTGGAGACAGAGACCTCCACCCCCCATCAACGCCTAACTGATGATCAGTTGCTCGTCTCGTTTGTCAACTGAATTTGCTTCACTTGCTTGGAGCCAAAACCTAAATTCTGACCCATGTTTGTGCCTTTTTCGTCGTCAAAGGGTTCAGATTCTGAAGTTTCACATGCACAATGAATATAATTGCGTTTTCTCAGACATAATTGCTTTGGCAACACTGTTTTTTGTAACTGTCAAGTCAATGAAACTTGTTTGAGTTGAGTACAGGTCGAAGATTTTAGGCGGGGGAGGCAAGGGGCGGCTGAGGGTGAGGGTGAGAAGGGGGGTCGAGGGAGCAGTGGGGGTGGGTGAGGGGGGAGGTGAGGGGGTGGGGGTGAGTGAGTGAGGGGTGAGGGGAGCTGTGGAAATTTCCTGACTGCACTCAAGGACCTCCTCCACAAAGTTCTCTCTTTTTTCCAGGAGCCGACTTTAATATATATCAAAATGCATAAATCATTCAACTTCACAAAACGCACGTTGTTTGAACTTCAAGATGAAATATCTATGAATGGACCAGTGAGGTTTTAGATAGTGTATGGATCTAACTGATTGCTCTTGCACTTGGGGGTGGGGGTGAAGTATGTATGAGTGTGTGTTTGGAGGTGGAGTGTGTGTTTTGGGTAGGGGGTGCTGGCCTGTTTTCTTCTCCCCGTTGGGATATCAAAGTGGAAGGTGCCTCAGTGGGGGTCCCCAGCCCCCCAGGCCCCCCCCCCCAGGCCTCACCCCCCCCCCCCAGGCCTCACCCCCCCCCCCCCCCCCCCAGGCCTCACCCCCCCCCCCCCCCAGGCCTCACCCCCAGGCCCTTTTCCACACTGGAGTCAGAGCGGCAGAAAACAAAGAACAAAATCGTATTAAACGAAACCTGAACGGTTAAAGCTGTTACACTCCCCCAATGAAGCCATTATGAAGGGCCCCTAATGTGATTTCAGAAACACCTTGTCATCAGAGTTGCTGACAACAATGGAGGAAAGTGAGTACAGTACAGTATAGTGATTGCTGTCAGTACAGTATAGTGACTGCTGTCAGTACAGTACAGTATAGTGACTGCTGTCAGTACAGTATAGTGACTGCTGTCAGTACAGTACAGTATAGTGACTGCTGTCAGTACAGTATAGTGACTGCTGTCAGTACAGTACAGTATAGTGACTGCTGTCAGTACAGTACAGTGACTGCTGTCAGTACAGTATAGTATAGTGACTGCTGTCAGTACAGTACAGTATAGTGACTGCTGTCAGTACAGTATAGTATAGTGACTGCTGTCAGTACAGTACAGTATAGTGACTGCTGTCAGTACAGTATAGTATAGTGACTGCTGTTAGTACAGTATAGTGACTGCTGTCAGTACAGTACTGTATAGTGACTGCTGTCAGTACAGTATAGTGACTGCTGTCAGTACAGTATAGTGACTGCTGTCAGTACAGTACAGTGTAGTGACTGCTGTCAGTACAGTATAGTGACTGCTGTCAGTACAGTATAGTGACTGCTGTCAGTACAGTATAGCACGTACTGCTGTCAGAGGAACTTTAGTGGTGACTGGGACTTTACGGTTTCACAGATAACAAACTTATTACCATTGTGACAACAACAAAAAACATATTTTGAATCATCTTGTCTGATACATGCACACACATGAATGTGAAGAAGTAAACTCTTATTCAAGGAGGCACTCAGGACACACACACACACACACACATACACACACACACACACACACACAGGGTTCATCTACAATCTTAAGATCCACTTAACAAGATCATTTGGGGTGAGTCTCAGGAGCAGACCCAGGGGTACGCAGTGCTGGCATGCACATGGACGGTAACATTCCACTCATCATAAAGTCGGGGCTCTCCAACAAATCATAACCCTTCCTAACACTTCCATAACCCCTCTCAGATCTGAGGACTAAAGGAGGCCCAGCCCAGCATCCAGTGACTTGGCTTTTCAGCCAGACGCTTCATAAAAGCCCTGACTGGCTTGACTGATGCCGCACATGTCGGGTCATCTCTCTCTCCCTCTCTCTCTCTCTCTCTCTCTCTCTCTCTCTCTCTCTCTCTCTCTCTCTCTCTCTCTCTCTCTCTCTCTCTCCCCTCTCTCTCTCTCTCTCTCTCTCTCTCTCTCTCTCTCTCTCTCTCTCACTCTCTCTCTCTCTCTCTCTCTCTCTCTCTCTCTCTCCCTCTCTCACTCACTCTCTCACCCCTCTCTCTCTCTCTCTCCCTCTCTCTACCCACCGGCCACTCGTTTCTATTTATGACCGTGATCTAAGGCCGGCCTGCGTGAAGGATGTGTGCCTATTGATGTGACAGGCCTCAGTAGAAGGGATCTGGGCTTGTTAAGCAGGAACCCCCAGCACCATGTGGAGCTGGTTTGGAGGTGTCAGGGAGATAGCAGTGCGTCATCTCCGACCGGGTGAAATACAGCATGGGCTCATCTTTGATCTGACACCAGCTCGTGCTCTCTCTCTCTCTTTCTGTCTCGCTCCTCTCTGTCTCCTCTTTCTGTCTCTCTCTCTCTGTCTCTTTCTGTCTCTCTCTCTCTCTCTCTCTCTCTCTCTCTCTCTCTCTCTTTCTGTCTCGCTCCTCTCTGTCTCCTCTTTCTGTCTCTGTCTCTCTCAATCTACCTCTCTCTGTGCTCTCTCTCTCTCTCTCTCTCTCTCTCTCTCTCTCTCTCTCTCTCTCTCTCTCCGTCCTCTCTCTCACTCTCTCTCTCTCTCTCCCTCCCTTAATGTACCTCTTTTTTCCTCTACCTCTCTCTACCTCTCTCGTCAAGCTCCTTCTGGGCTTCAGGGACTAGCGTGCCTAGAAGGGCCTTCATCCTGGAAGAGATATTTGGGGCTTTTAAGCAATGGTAAAAAAAACTGTCAGACCACATAAACTGGAAAAGACAGTTGAGTAATAGTTGATTACTAAGAATGGTTGTTAGATTCAAAAATGTTCTGTATCCATGATTGTAATTTGCAGATCAAGACAACAACTAATCAATAAAAAAATTCCAAACAGAAGAACACACAGCGGATGCTCACAGTCTGCAGATATCTAACAGGAGACGTGATCTATCGCTTGTTGGCAATCAACGAACAAGAGGCCAACCCCTTGTTGGTCTGGTCAGCCCGTCTGCTCTCTTGTCTCTCGTCTCTGAGGTGAACCAGATGTGAGCAGTATCAGATCAAGCTGCTGGTCCACACCACCTGTAGCTGAAGGAATCTCCGGTGCCCAGGAACATGGTTGAAGTGTTTCCTCCCAGAGTGTTGAACCAGGAAGTCTGTCCTTGCCCTTGTTGTCGTTGTTTAGATATGACCAACGTGGAAAGTATGAGGAGTATCAGTGTAACTATTAGCTGTCAAGTGTGTAATCTGTGTTTGAATTTAGCAGGGAAAACTTGACCATTGTTTCTTGAAAGTTTACAGTGGTGGAGAGAGAAGGGTTTGGCCTGGGTCCTGTGTGCATGGTACCTCTCAGGCCCTGTCTACAGAGCAGAGCCCCGCTCCCCTGGGTGCACGGGCCTCTCGCTAAGGTGGAAAAAAGGAGCACAAGGTCAGGGAGTGTAATCAGGGGAAAGTGTGTGTGTGTGTGTGTGTGTGTGTGTGTATGAGAGAGAAAGAGAGAGAGAGAGAGAGAGAGAGAGAGAGGTGGTTTCAGCCTTGCATCCATGCATGGCAGTATGTGAATTACATGCAGAGATGGGAAGTAACAAAGTACAAATACTTTACCTAAGTACTTTTGTACTTAGGTAAATTTTTCTGGTATCAGTACTTCACAAAAAATATTCTGACAACATTTTACTTTCACTCCTTAAATTTTTTGCACAAATATCTGTACTTTCTACTTTTAATGTTTAAAAGCCAGACTTGTTACTTTAATTTTAATCTGTATTTGGTGGCATGATCAATATTTCTTGTAATTACGCCCGTTTTTTTTTCCTGGTTATCACACATATATGAAAATAGAAATATTCAAAAATAATAATAAAGTTCCAAAAGGTTGAAAAACATTTTGCGAAAAAACTGTAAATAGTGTCTTTTTGTATTCATGTATTAATATGATGTGAGGTCCAGTTACTATCTCTGCACTGTTGTAACACTGTTATTTTGTTATTACAGTGTGATTACACAATTGTTACACTGTTATTACACTGATGTCATATTTTACACTGTTATTTCACATGTATTATGATGTTATTACACTGTGATTACACTGTGATTACACTGTGATTACACTGTTGTTACACTTTTGCAGAGATGGGTACTGTACTTCAGTAGATTTTGATCTATCAGTACTTCACTATTTTTCTGTCAATTTTTTACCAAAACAGGTAAAAGTAATGACTACTTTTTACTTAGTTGGTTGTATGTCAGAGCCCATACTTCTTTACTTTAACTTGAGTGAAAAAGTGTACTCAGTTCATCAACTTTTACCAGAGTCATTTTAAACATGAGTATCTGCACCTTTACCTGAGTAAAGGATGTGTGCACTTTTGCCATATCTCATTACATGTTTAAAATATTACATTTCTCCTTAAACCTTAAACCTAAAAATATAGCCTTGAAAATATGACCACCGTCCCCCTCTGAAATGAAACGGATTTGTCATGTGAGCTCTGGATGCTGGTGAGAGCAGAGTGACACGCAGTATTACTATTCTAGTCAGAGAAACACCAGACCCTGAGTTCAGATGGCCAAACAGGCAACAGAATCTCTGAGGTTTTGCCAGCACATCTCCTTAAGCCAGCTCTTTCATGAATAATTGTGAAACGTCCAATTAACTGAAGACATTAATTTCCACCCCCTTTGCGAGTAACAACAAGGGTCACTTAACATACTGTACATTTGTGCAAGACAGATGTTTTCGTGTACAGGTTACAAAGCCTGTTGTTAATAAAGTGAATTATCAAATAAACATGTTGGAAAACAGTGCGACTTTCAGAACATTTGTAAGCTATCACAAGCACTAGTTTGAACATAATAAAACGAATCATTAACCTAAGTGAATGGATGAAATAAATTAATTGATCCATGAAATGGCCTACAGCGCAGTATTTGTACTATATAATGTTGAAATCCTTTACAGCAGCATTCCTATAGATATTTTATTTCATAGGATTGAAAAAATAAAACGACCTTCTCAAGAGGGAACTGTCAGCTGACTCGGAAAATCTGTGGATTTTGGCAGCAGATAATTCGGACTTTAATACGAGCCACCTGTGCTGCGCGCTATGTGTAGAAAACATGACATCACACATCAAGAGGTGGACAAAGCGGGTGGAAATGTCCAGTGGAGGCGTCCGCCGAAACCGGAGAACTGCTTGGTTAATTTAAGCTTTCTTCCTGTTTTACTTCCACTTTATAAAACTTGGGAAAGCATTCAGACTTGGGATTAGATTAGGGATCAAAGGGATCTTTTTCCTATGCTTGTGCATGTATAATTTCCACATGGTATATATGCACATGCATTTATTATTAAGTGTATTGCTAGTTATTGCAGTAGGACACAGGCCAAACAAATTCATCGAACAAGAGCATGTGCATTAACCTGCAGACAATATTTATTTTTTCTAAATTATAAGGAAAACATACTTCTAAATAGCCTATTCACACTGAAATAGTGAGTAGATGATTTCTACATGTCAATAATGCATAAGGTAGGCAATAATCACGAATTTGTGACAGCCTTTATGTTTATTTCATTTATATGACATTATGTTCTTACTATTACTATTGAAAATTGACGTTTTTTCTGCCTACTGAAGTACTCTGTAGCTGAGATCCCAGGAGTGATGGAGTGTAACTCTAGACTGTTCCCTCCTGTTTATTAGGCGTCCAATCAGAGGCCGATACAACCTCCCCCTCCACCCAGACAACTATTTAGCATCTGAAACTTGGATAAAGTTTCCCAAAAAAATTGGGGGTAAAAACTTCCTGCGAGCTAAGAACTGTGCCAAGTGCCAGATTTTGAAAGCAGTAGAGCCTAAACTCCTCTCGTCCAGGGCACATTGAGAGAGGAACAGAAAAGCCTTTTGTGCTTCTGCCTTTTACGGATATATTTTTGTCACCACGGCTTCAAAAGTGGAGAACGTTTTTTCTTCGTTATCCTTGCATTTCTTTAAAAAAGAAATGGAAGAGGGCTCCAGTTCCCCGGTTTCCCCTGTGGATAGCCTAGTGACCAGCGAGGAGGAGCTGGACAGACAACAGAAAAGATTTGGAAGGAAGAGGAGACACAGTAAAAAGTCGAGCGAGGACAGCAGTCCGGGATCCGTGAAACGAGGCAAAAAACCGAGTCCCAGCAGCACGCAGTCCTACGAGGAGCTGCAGAACCAGCGGGTGCTAGCCAACGTCAGGGAGAGGCAACGGACTCAGTCGCTCAATGAAGCCTTCGCGTCTTTACGCAAAATCATTCCGACGCTGCCGTCGGATAAACTGAGCAAGATACAGACACTGAAACTGGCTTCCAGATACATCGATTTCCTCTATCAAGTGCTACAGAGCGACGAGATGGACAACAAGATGTCGAGCTGCAGTTACGTTGCGCACGAGAGACTCAGTTACGCCTTCTCGGTGTGGAGGATGGAGGGCGCGTGGTCAATGTCTGCATCTCACTAGCATCCAAAGCCGTTCACTTAATGCCTAAGCGGTAGGTGGCAAATCCATCTCTGGGTGAAACAAAAAGATGAGAAAATATTGTTAGGATTCCTCATACTATAAATGTTATAACGTATACCGCCAGAATACCGCCAGAATTAATTTGTTCACATCCATTTCCGTAACTGTAGGTTATCTAGTAAGCACAATGGATGCGTAAATAACATTGCGGTTAACAGCATGCTATAAGCCAGTACTAAAAGACTCTCCAAGACATTGCTGTGAGATGAAATGGAGATGAAACACAGTTCCTGTATTTCACATCAGGACCTCTGGGTCTAGCGAGCCCTCCATCACTCTCCTCACGGACACACGTGCGCAGTAGCGCGTGTAGATGACCTAACTCGAGTCAGGTCAACACCAATTTGACATTTTTGGATAACATATTATACTGTCATGATAAAAAGAAACTCCAAGCATGCATTTAAATAATGTTTTGGGAGAATTTCGATTCGTTTGCTTATGACGTTGAATCTTGAAAACGTGTTTAAATCGTCCGGTCTAACCTTGGTCTTGGGCGCTTTCTATAATGCCTACAAAGAGCATGTTAAGACCAAAGGGTTTTATTTGTTGCCGTTCAAGAGACCGCGGGAACGCGTCACCTGGGCTGTAGGTTGGAGTCAGCGTTTGATTAAAGATGTTAAAGCTTGGAGCTCTACAGGAACCAAAATGTTTCGAGGCTTTCTAAAGGCCTCTTCTTATACCTTGATAACGCGCTCAATCGTGGTGCCATGGCGCTGGTCGGTTAAGCCTATTCATGCATCTTTATCACCAATACTAACAAAACAGTCGAGTTGTTTCATAGCTTGTGCTTTTTATTTAATCAATATACTTTGAGTTTGTCTTAAAAACGTATCACATTCGTGTGGTGATTGTTTTCATAAAAATCGAATGATTCCTAATTGATTGGACCTATGAAAAGGAACGAGTATAGGCAAAAGCATAAATGTTGCCTGTTTCAGATTCGTTGACAAATTGGCTTGGGGAGGATACAGCATTAACAGTTGGTTCAGTAAATGGCGGCAACCTGTTGTAAAGATCAGAGTCAACATTTGTCGAAGATGTATGACATGGAATGACACGTTACTTCTGTAAGAAAAGAGGGTCGTTTGTTTATGTCTCATGGACTGGTAGGCCTATGCAGTTTACAAGCCGCCCACTCCTAATTGTTCATCAACAAAGCTTTGTTGTCATATAAACCATGACATAGCATATACGAGAGGGAAAATAAACTACATGGTGATTTGTGTAAACACTGTAAATTTAAAGGTAGCCTTTCTTAAACGAAACCGGACGCCAAGTCCAGTGCTGCCGTCACTGTGGTTTTGTCTTTCACAGGCCTGCTTGGAATGAAAGAAAATTACAATGAAAAACTCGAATAGCTAGGTTCCTTTGCATTTCTGTAATTTGATATTAAGATGAGCAGCCGTATTATGAGACAAACACTATTCTGTATCTTGCTATACTACAGAAATATTATACCATGCATTGGCCTACCATGATTTAACCATTCAAATATTTGTGTGTAGGCCTATAGGCTATAGCCTACCTAAATAGGCTACATAAATATTATTATTGTCATTATTTTATCTATATATATATATCTTCACTAAATTGGGGTTAGATTTTGGATTAAGGTCTGTTCCACCATGGAAATGTATGGCCTTTCAACAGGTGCTAGAAATAATTGTTAATGATATTATTTTCCAGTGGGTCTACAGACACAAACTAAAATCACTTTCTCCTATTGGCATATGGTTTCACTCAAGGGCAAATAATGGTTTCATTAATGACTTCCCATACCAGTGATGCCATTTAACTTTTTAAAAACAGTCTTTCCCTTTTAATGGGGCGTGAGGCTGAATACATAAGCCTGCAATGTGATTATTTTTCAGTTCTTGAACGAATGGGCCTACTTTGATCATTTGAAATTGTTTTCCCCCTACAGACTGTGTACTTCTGCAGAGTATATGGAGACACCTAAGGATAGGCTATATTGAAGAACCCACAAACCTCAAAGACATGAAAAAGAAACGCATACTTTTCAACTTTAACGTGTTCAGAGAATTTATACTAGGCAGGAACTGTGGAAGTCAGCAGTGGACCAGCATATTCTACAGACCTGTCGCGTGCCTGACGAGCCCCCCCCCCCCCCCCTCCCGCGCTTTCGGAAACCTGTCTTTTGGCCGGAAGTAGGCTCTACAGAAAAAGTCATATTTTTGGGAAATATTTTCTTATTTTTTGTGTAAAACTCTAAATAGAAGTATATATATATATATATTATATAAAAGAACACGTAATGTACATACCTGTCTATATCAGCTTGTAAAGGGAAAAATGCAATTTAGAACCATTACTGAATTACGCTGCATGGACTTTTATTGATTTGAATTTTACAAGTCTTCCGACTCCGTCCAATGTACATTTTTGCTTATTTATTAAAACATATTTTTGAACAAAGCCGAGCTCTTTGGTTTATTTCGACTACTACAGCCATGCCTGTTCAAGCGGTGGGAATTTTGTGAAGTAAATAAGTTAATCAATTCAGTAGCCTATAGAAATGGATAGTTGAACGAAACTCAAATAATTTTATGATGAAATTCCATTTTGCATCACATCATAGGTAATTTCACAATGTTGCATGAAAATATATTTTTAATTTTATTGTTTGTGATTTTAATCACAAAACATGCTTACAGCAGCCTAGTTGCTTAAGTCATGTTGTCTTGGTCTACGTAGATTCGGTTCTTGTAGCTACATACTTTGTTTATTGTGAGATTCTGCTTAGTTATTTAATTCCTTTCTCTTGTGAAAAGAAAACACAGGTTAAACTGCCATAAAACCGTACAGCTTCATTAACGGGGAAATTAGAGCCAGTTTCAAACCCATGCATATAAAAGGCTTGTCCGATTTAATAACAAGTAATCATTTAAATAGCAATGCCCTGGGGCGAGCAATTTAACGAGCAAGGGAGCCCGAACAACCGCAGATAACGACAAGAAATCGCGTACAGTTTTAAATACCGGACCAGGCCTCTTAGTTTTCCTCTATCTACTCCCACACTCTCAACGCATAAAAGTGTTTACATCTCATTTTCCCAGACATGGTTAGATATAAATCTAAACAGTGAATGGACCTTATTGTTAAGACAAACAAGGCTACTGCAATTTAGAGAAGGCACTCCGAGATTAAATGTGTAGCCCAGGCTACTTATTTATTACATTTATTCTAAATAGACCTATGTGGGAAATAGGATGCACCACTATGATCCATTTGATAAAATCTATCTTACATTTTAGCGCTTTAAAATCGCTGTTTCGAATAATATCCTGCAACTATGAGTAGCCTACACGCATAGGCCTATCCGAACGTGATATGTTCCTGTGTAATTTTGAAGATCTGTGTCGAAATCCTTGGAGCCATAAACTGGCAGGTTTGAAGGGAGGCACCTGCGATGAACAGCATCCACCCAACTCATCACGATCTGAATGAGAGAATGAATTGATGCCTATTCATTTAAAACGCAAGCAACATGAAACATCCAGGTCCTTGTTAGGTCTAACAACACAGCAGACTTAATCTTTGGACATGTAAGCTATAAGAATAAATACATCGAGAGATGGTCTGCGTTCGCTGCTCTGTAGCCTATCAGTGATTTATTATAGGGGACTTTAGCGCGTGATACACTGCTGGGTGTGGAATCTCTGTGTCGAATTGGAATCCTGCTGGATAGACTGGCCCAGGCCCTCTGCGCTATAGTCAGACCAAGCTTTCTCCTGCATATACGGCATTTAAGTCTATGAAACGGTCGAATTATGGAGTGGTACATTTGCAGGTGCGTAAATTAGTCTACATTTGTCTCTTAAAATGGAATAGGCCTATGGCACCGTTTCCTTCAACTGACAAGATCAACTATTTCCACCACAACTGAGTTTCAAAGAATCCCTATAACTGAGGAAAGTTGTCTTCTGTTTTGTAGACTGCAACATAGTGAGCAAATATTTGGCATTGAAAGGAGTTGGTGAGTACCTATTCATGAAGTGAGGGGAAGGTTTGGGGTGCCCGCCCGGCTTGGTTCGGCCATGGCAGCGCGTTTGATAACGGCTCATTATCCCGCGCGCTCACAGCCAAACAGCACGAAATCACCCAAGGGCAACTGCTCCAGCGGCGCGAGAGCTCCAGATGTTTCCTGTAAAATCAGACGGAAAAAGCTACAAAATTTTAATTTGCAGTAAAAGGGATAAAGTAAAGGTTTACGCTGTGTGTGCCTCAAACAGGATTTCATGTTCGGTCGGCCTTGCTTAAATGTTAAGGTTGCTTCAGCATTTGTGGGGGTTGGTGTCGGCACTAGTGAAGCGTTTTCCTTCTCTAAATCTGAAAGTCAGCTGCGTTGATGCCGACTCACATCCTCTCTCCAGCTAGGGTCTAGTCTGAAATAGGCCTACCATGGAGCAGGCCTTTCAAGAGACCTATTTAGGCCTGTTCAATTAAATAAGCACTTGACTTTTTAAAACCCATATAAGCTCATATAAAACCGTAAGCAGTTAAATAATAACGGCTATTTGGTTGATGATATAGCGGTCCTATCGAGAAGAATATAGTCTGCAAATACTGATGCAGTACAAGACTAATCATGTTGTTAAGAAATAAAAATACAGGGAGAAAGTGTAGTTCATTTGGTGCACCTGTTTCCCAGGCGGCAGACTGACTGACCCGGAGCTATAGCAACGCACTTGCGGCTATACTTGCCGGCCTTCCCGCTATGTTTATTATTCCTATTTAAGTAGAGCCTGATTAGTGCTGGTAATATCAACACCGTCTGAAATCACTACATCTTTGACACTCCTGCCCCCCAGTTCTGCAGCCCCGAACAGGTGCCGAACATTTGCCGTGGCCGCAGTGTTTACGGAAACCTTCCAGAGCATTCCGGCTCCGGCCTTCAACAGCGCTCACGGAATTCAGCCGATGCGCTTTCTTTTTCTTCTTCTTCTGGCTTCTTGGACAGAAGTGAATCGACAGAAGAGCTTTCTGGGCTCTCTTCCATTCTTCTCCTCTTTTCTCTGCTCCCTCCATCGTTAATCAGAACCTCTAATACTTTAATTCCACACAGAGGAGCCTCATCACCGCGGGGCTCATCCAAGGATCGGGGCTCATTAGGTCGGGGAGCGGTGGCTTGATCCCCGTGTAGAGTCTGGTGGACGGCTGAGGCCTGGCATGCCAACACCTGGTACTAGCCCCTCATGTCCCAACCTGTGTCTGTGGTGGAGGGTGTGTGTATGTATTGTGACCCCAGCCTCTCTCCCTCTCTCCCTCTGACCCAGTCTCTCTCTCTCCTCCCTCTGACCCCAGCCTCTCTCCCTCTGACCCCAGCCTCTCTCCCTCTCTCCCTCTGACCCAGCCTCTCTCTCTCCTCCCTCTGACCCCAGCCTCTCTCCCTCTGACCCCAGCCTCTCTCCCTCTGACCCCAGCCTCTCTCCCTCTCTCCCTCTGACCCCAGCCTCTCTCCCTCTCTCCCTCTGACCCCAGCCTCTCTCCCTCTGACCCCAGCCTCTCTCCCTCTCTCCCACTGACCCCAGCCTCTCTCCCTCTCTCCCTCTGACCCCAGCCTCTCTCTCTCCTCCCTCTGACCCCAGCCTCTCTCCCTCTGGCCCCAGCCTCTCTCCCTCTCTCCCTCTGACCCAGCCTCTCTCTCTCCTCCCTCTGACCCCAGCCTCTCTCCCTCTCTCCCTCTGACCCAGCCTCTCTCTCTCCTCCCTCTGACCCCAGCCACTCTCCCTCCGGTCCCAGCCTCCCTCCAGCTCTGGGAGGTTTCCACCCAGCTTTCTGAGCGAAGAAATGAAGCTGGACAAGAAAATGGGTTAAGAACACTAAAGTGGTTGTAAAGATGGCTGTAAAAGAGCATGTGGAGGAATGCCAGTATGAGCCAGCCAGGGGGAAATCACCCTCTGAATTCAACATAGCTGGCCTTCCAAGGCTCTGGTCTGGGGGAACTGGAGCTTCACACTGCGGTCTGTGTGTGTGGCTGTGTGTTTGTGTGTGTGTGTGGCTGTGTGTTTGTGTGTGTGGCTGTGTGTTTGTGTGTGTGTGGCTGTGTGTTTGTGTGGCTGTGGCTGTGTGTGTGTATTCAGGTCCTTGGAAAACCACAACCTTTCCTCTTTCACATACAAACTCATTGGAGCGACTAAAATGACTGTGCTTAGACACAGCGAGACGTGATTCATGCAGGTCACCTGACACTCAACGAGCTCACAGCAGGACGGTTAGTGACATTAGAGGCTGGAGAGGCTGACCAGACCAACGAGCCACAGACCAACACTGTGGCCTGTGTGCTCTTGTACCTCCCTCCCTCCCTCGCAGAGCGTGATCGGTAACAGTGTGAGCAGAAGGTGTTGATCCCGGTCACCCGGGCAGTGAAACGTGATCTGGTCTGGGTCCAGTCCCACACTGTGACATGTTTGCACAGTGGACCACTTTCCTCTTCATTAGCACCAGGGGTCACAGCAGGGTCAACAGGGGTCACAGGGTCAGGCTACTGGAGAAGCCCTGTTCTCTCTCTCCCCGCTCTCCCTTTCTCTCTCTCCCTCTCTCTGCCCCTCCCTTTCTCTCTCTCCCCGCTCTCCCTTTCTCTCTCTCCCTCTCTCTGCCCCTCCCTTTCTCTCTCTCCCCGCTCTCCCTTTCTCTCTCTCCCTCTCTCTGCCCCTCCCTTTCTCTCTCTCCCCGCTCTCCCTTTCTCTCTCTCCCTCTCTCTGCCCCTCCCTTTCTCTCTCTTATTCTACATGCTATCACAGTTTTCCTCTACCCTCTGCATACCAACCAACCCGTACCAACGTTTTCAGATGGATGATAAAGATCCTCTGTGTAATCTGTTTGCTCATCTATTTTCTTCTTCTTGGTGTGCCTTTTCAAAACACCTCTCTCAGGTAGGCTTGATACTACTGAATTTAGATAACATACATTTACAATAATGGTGTACACTGGCTCAGAGGAGCTGGCCCATAGGTCACAGCAATGGGCTTGAACCATGTCTAATCAATCAGATAATAACAAAAGAAACGTGCAGCCAGTTACTAGAGGTAGAACAATATACACTTTACAAATCACCGCTATTCAAGTCAAACAAACAATAGCTTTGTTCATATGGGTGGGTGACTGAGGAGGAGGGTGATGGATACTGTGTGTGTGTGTGTCTGTGTGTGTGTGTACGCAGGAGGGGGGAAGGGGGCGCTGGGTGACAAAGCATGCAGTCATGTGTTCCTTGTGTGGAGCTATAGGATAAAACATAGTCTCTTTTACAAGGTTAGTCTTGCCTGGGGGATTTGCGGTGTGAATGATGTGAGCAAAGCTAAACTGAACGCTCCTCTGAGGGGGCAAATCCTTTCCTCTCCCCCCCTCTCTCACTCCCTCCATCTTTTTTGATCTGGGGCAGCAGGAAGGTGACAAGTTGCCTGTATAATCTGGGCTAACACAACAGGCATAAATTGAGGTAGGCTTTCCCCCCCTCAGCATCTCTGGTGAAGGTGTGTGGAGAGTTAATGTGAAAAATATGTCTTCCTCTAAAAACCCAGGAAGAGTCAGAACATCCCATGAGTCAAACAGAAACATTAAGTAATATTGAATTTGTAATTGCTTTTGATTCAAACAATCAACATTACTGTTACCTAATGCCAGAGGTGGCAAAAGTACACATATCCTTCACTCAAGTAGTAGCACAGATACCCATGTTAAAAAAGACTCTGGTCAAAGTTAGAGTACTGACTACACTTTTTCACTCAAGTTAAAAGAAGTAAGGGCTCTGATAAGTCAAAAGTAGCCATTAGTACTACCTGTTTTAGTGTCACACGAATCAACTTAAGTACAGTTACGAAGTATTTGTAGTTTGCTACTTCAGATATTTGTCTAATAGTGTGCCTTACTTTTATATTTGACACATAAGATATCTTTCAGGTGAATAACTGAATAACGTGAGGCTTTGGAGTGTGGCGTTTTGTCTTAAACATCAAGAGCACAGTCTTCCTGCAACAATACTGTCTTTGTGGTCTTGTTCAAATGTGCACTTCTGTGCCTAGTGTCCTTCTAGACCATGATGTGTATTTGTGTGTGTGTGTGTGTTCTTTGCTCACTAGTCTAAACACACAGAAAGACAAGTAAACCCGACAGCTTGTCAAATACACAACACGGCCCATCAGCCTGCAACATGATTCAATGGAACCCAGAGGTATGTGGTACCCTTCCAAGATTCAAAGATTTCACATAAATTCCATTCTTTATTAATTCTCCCTCTTTCAAGGGGAAAAACAGGATTCTTTCTTAAGAATTGAAGTTTCTATTACATCATGAAAAGCAGATTCAGATTTTAGAGAATAGACAATGGCTTGGTCTGGAACCTTAGTGTGTCAATGTCCCAGAATACCTGGAGCTGTTGTGTGGTCATGAGAACAGGAAAGTGTGGTACTAAAGCAAAGATTTGCGGTGTCGACGTTAGGCACTGAAACTATATATCCACTTTTTTGGATCAAATGACCCCCTTTATAATTTAGACCACAGTAACAGAATTCAGACAAAGACAGAAGGTTTTTCACTGAGGAATCAAGCAAAATGGACAGATTCTGTCCAAATATAATAATTCAAAATCAAAAAGATTTCATGGCATTTATGGCAATAGCCCAACTGCTAATATCAATACAAGCTTGTTGACTTCCTGTATCATTCTGTGGCCATGACATACTTCAGATGAAGCTTTTTATAAAGGAAACTAACCCACACAGGTTTCTCGCAATGGGAATGGTTTGTGTGTTGAAGTGAGAGACACCAGACCCATCCCAGCCACCCCTCAGTCGCTGTGACCTGGAGCAGCCCATCCCACAGGCCCATCCTCTGCTCCAGACACCATAGACTGTACACTGTCAAGTGATAGGTTCTTCCTTATTGGTCCATGGGGAGAAATGTGTGTGTTGTTTTGGGAGGGGGGGGGGGAAGGGGGAGGGGTTTAAGTTACGAAGGAGAAAAACTTGGATTCCTCATCTTAGTCATGACTCATATATACTCATCCCTCATTGCCTGTTTGTCACGTTGTCAGGAGTTTTCCCCAATTACTCTGATCTGTAATTTTGGCTGCTTGTGAACCTCCAGCTGGTCAGCAGCTCTTCCACAGGCCATCAGGCCTGCAATTAAAGAGAGGAGCAGGAAAAGAGCAACATTTACAACCAAGGCTGTTTCTTCTGATTTGGGAGATAGATAATGACAGAGGGAAGTGATGCAGGGAAAGAGGAGGATGAGCAGAGAAGGAGGAGAGGGCCACCGCAGACCAGAGTGTCATTGTGGGGAGGAGAGGAGGAAAAATAGACGGGGGTTTCCGGGATTCGTTCCCAAGCTGGTGTCCCTGGCCGGTGTCCCTGGTTGTGGGGGTTTGTGGTGGGGAAGAAAGGCACCATCTTGTGGGCTGACCCTGGAAAGGTTCCAGAGCACAAGATTGAAGACATCCCACCCTTTCTATGACCTGGCGCCCCCCCCTTCCCCCCCATTCCTCCAACGTTGAGTTGCCCGCAAGACGGTCTCTAGTTCCTGGTAAGACGGTAGGTGTGTTCCCGGGTCGCGGTCGTTAGTGTGTCAGAGCAGCGCGGTGTTGAAGAGAGACCTTTCTCCCACCTGTGTTGGCCCCCTCATTCAGAAGGTCTTTTGACTGCTTTAGCTTCGTAAGACGGCAAATATTGTCACTTACGTCTCCGTTTGCTCTCAGCCTCTCCAGACGTCCTGGGTTGTTGACCTGGACGCAGCACCGGGATCCTACCTAACTGATTTATGAATATTCAAACAGACCCACAATGCCACCAACCAACGATACTGTTTGCGTTTTCTTGTACCTTCAGTCGGGATGGCAGAACAGCGGTACGCAAACTGCTCTCTTGTTTATTTGAGCAAGCGGAGACGAGGCCAGTTCTGTGTTTGGAATGTTGTCTTAACACCCTCCCGCCGGCCCACCAACCCAGACACTGGACTGACCTTTGGCTCTTCCAAATGGGTGGCTAATCCCTCTTCTGGCTACTGTGGGCGCCTGTCTTGCACTGTCGCCCCCTGCTGGAGATGGCAGTGAGAGCTCAAAGGATCCGCTCAGGGGTGGACAACAGCTTTGACAACAGACATGTTGGATTTGTAACAGCTAAGTTGAAGAGCACTGGTTATCAGTCCAGTCTGGTCGGAGAGATGACCAACAGGAAGTACCTGGATTGAAGCAAGGCCTGGGTTTATTTAACAATATTAATGTTAGTATTATTCGATGTGTGAACTCGTCACTTTATTGCACCACCTCCTCTTCCAGGTCCCTGGATGAAGCCCAGATGAAGCACAGCTTCCAGGAGAGCATGATGGGATGTAGACTGTAACATACGCCTGTAATAACTCTCTCCAGACTAACATACGCCTGTGATAACTCTCTCCAGACTAATTTACCCCTGGGATAACTCTCCAGACTAACATACGCCTGTGATAACTCTCTCCAGACTAACATACGCCTGTGATAACTCTCTCCAGACTAATTTACGCCTGGGATAACTCTCTCCAGACTAACATACGCCTGTGATAACTCTCTCCAGACTAACATACGCCTGTGATAACTCTCTCCATACTAACATACGCCTGTGATAACTCTCTCCAGACTAACATACGCCTGTGATAACTCTCTCCAGACTAACATAAACCTGTGATAACTCTCTCCAGACTAACATAAGCCTGTGATAACTCTCTCCAGGCTAACATAAGCCTGTGATAACTCTCTCCAGGCTAACATACGCCTGTGATAACTCTCTCCAGACTAACTTACGCCTGGGATAACTCTCTTCAGACTAACATACGCCTGTGATAAATCTCTCCAGACTAACATACGGCTGTGATAACTCTCTCCAGGCTAACATAAGCCTGTGATAACTCTCTCCAGACTAACATAAGCCTGTGATAACTCTCTCCAGACTAACATAAACCTGTGATAACTCTCCAGACTAACATAAGCCTGTGATAACTCTCTCCAGGCTAACATAAGCCTGTGATAACTCTCTCCAGACTAACATAAGCCTGTGATAACACTCTCCAGGCTAACATAAGCCTGTGATCATTCTCCAGCTCTTAACTAGACCACAGTGGAAGGCAGCAGGATCCTCCTGCAGTTCCAGTCTCCTCAAGACGCCACCTCCATTCTTCGTCTTATTAAACGTTTAGTTGTGGTTTGGTGCTATTTGAGTTGTAAACTTAATGGCGAGTAACCGTTGCCCGCAGCACGATGAAAGCTGAACTTCAGATGCAGTTTGGAGTGTTTCTCGCCACAGTGGTCTCGTGACCTTGATGGAATTAGTGGATTTGTAGAATAACATGTTTCTCTAGTCTTTGTAAAGAAAGCTTGAATGTAACCATGTTTATCTAGGAACAGTTTGTTACTATAACAAATTATGTTTTATATTCTGACATGGTATATGTTTTGTGTGTTTACATAGTACTGTGTATATTTGTCAGTTTCTGTACAACGTACTTGGAATTATGAGTTTGCATGCATGTTAAACACAAATAACAACTAGACATGAAGGTTTTCCAAAAGGTGATATTTTATATAGTGTAGATGTCAAAGAGAACATGTTAGAGAAAAGGTCCCAAGAAACAAGTACTATTCTGGAACAATGGAGAACAAGTTCAAACAAAACCATAAAAAAAACAATATGCATTTAATACATTTTGTAAACCTAGAACTGTTTATTTTAACCACAGTGGTCACAGACATAACTGGCTGAAGTGGAACTGAACAACAATGATAACCCAGACAGAGCCCTTTGATAACGCCAGATGATAACTGCCCTCCCTCCTACCCCAAACCCTCCATGATGCCCATAAAGTAAATCCACCCAGTCCTCAACCTGTTGTTAGCTACCCCTAAAACAATATTCTACATAAATACAATAAAATCTATTGTCAGTATGTCACAAGTGCTAGATAAAAGATTGATTTTGTAAAATATTCAAATGTCCCCCCCATCATTCAGTTTAGTCTGTTTCTTTAAGTAAAAAGAATGTCTGTTTGACACAGAAAGCATGTTTCTGTCAAACCCTTCTGGGAACCCTAAGAGTGAAGAGGAGCGAGGCTCCATGTCGCTCCTTCTCTCTGGATGCAGGTTAGGTGTGGATGTCCTTCAGTGCTCATGTGCAGATATGTTACAGGGGACAGATACATGCGGATGCTAGGACCATGCAGAGAGGAGGCCAGGAGCAGGTGAGGAGGAGAGAGCAGATCTAACTAGGCCAATACAATAAACAACTAACAATCCTTAGGCCCAGTCAGATGAAGAAAATAAAATGCCCAGAATTATTTTAAATACAAAATAACATACAAAGAAAATAGCTCATGGAATGTTCTTTCTTGTTTAACGCTAATTGTGTTTTTTTCTTTGACTAAGACAAACTACCTGGCTTTCACGCAAGAATAACCGGGTGAAAGTAAAGTCCCTTTGACAAATGTATGACTCCTTGAGTTCATAGAAATTAAACATGACGTTTGCGGCAAGGCATTGTGAGGCTTAGAAAAGGGGGGAGGGATTTGTGCAACTTGGTAGCAATCCACTCGCAAATAATCACAATCTATTAGTGAAACATTGGGATCTTTGCAAATGTAAAAGGCATTCAATGTTCTCTTTTCATCTTGGTGACCTTCTCTAACATTTCGCTGTTTGAAGGAATCTCTTCTGGATTACAATCAGGAATTAACTTCCGAGGAAAATGACAAGTGCAATGGAAAAAATAGAACCAGAAACAAAGATTTAATGCCCAGAAATAGTTACTCATTTCACATCCCAATTCTGTACCATTCTTTGAGTGATTCCCACACATTCCAAAGCATTGGATTGATGAAAGTATGGGAAACACACTTTACCACCTGATATCATAAACCCTTCATTTCCTTTTGAATAAATAAAAGGTTTGTTGGGTTTATTATCTAGACTGAGGCAGAACATGGAACCAAAACCTGGAACTCCAGGACATTTGCAGCTGGTAAACTAATGTGTTGGGGCTCAGGGGTCAGGAGGTTCTAGCGGTTAGGGTGACCCGACACCTGAGGAGCTGTGGCAGCACGACATGAAGAACACAACAGGACCTGTAGCTTCTCCTGGTGCACAACATCACAGTGTTTCAAGGGGAACCGGTTAAAAAAATTACATGGACTGATTCTATTCCTAGCACTTTTTTTTCAAAGCTCAACTGGAAAAGTTCCTTTCTTAAGAGTATTGAGATCCTTAGTAGAAGGCTCTCTAGAAGGAGCAGGAGAGTGGAGGAAGGGGGTTGGATCAGAGGGATCCAATTGGAACTATGATCAGTTTTGGTCAGATATAACAAGTTGGTATTTTCAACTATAACATTTTTCAACTCAAGAAATAAGTTTGTACAGTTTCACAGGGAGAAAGTGCCTAGATACATAAAAGGAATATTAGAGCTTTTGTAACAAAATATGGGAAAACAGCACATTAGTGGAGTTGACAAAGGCAATGCCAGTCATGTACAGCAATAGAAAAACGACACCCAATAGGGATTTACTGTACTCAACACGTAGCCAATGGCAGCCACAAACAGTGAACAGCAGAGAGTCAGACCAGCCAATGAAATATGAACATGTTGCCTTGCAATACTAACTTCAAAAAACAAGTTTGTAATATCTTATAATATATAATATACTTAGAGTTTTTCATATAGAAATCTACTATGAACAGACAGTTTAGTAAATACACAATTGTTGGAATCATTATACAAAGTAGAAATGTTTGCACCCCCTGCCCTCCCCTAACGACGCCAGGAAACGGCTGCTCATCAAATCCAAGGATCTGAACCCTCACATGTAGTAAAGTGTGTCAACTGTACAATGTGTAACAGAAGGAGACACAAGGTTCAAAACAACAACATGACAATTATTTTAAAAAGTAAAAAAAAGAAAGAAACTAAGACACTGGAGTCCACTTGGTAAAGACATAAAAAATGAGACAGGACAGAAATACACAAACGTGGAAGGAATAAACACAAAATGGAGTAGTCATCAAAAACTATTCTGTGGTAAAAATACCCAGAGGACCAATGAGGAATAACAATCACTACTGTGTTTCACTGTTTCAAACATGTCGATTGAAAGTACAATACACAAATGACTACCACTTCGATGAAGAAACAATCTTGAAGGTAGTTGCCAAAAGGCTAAAAATGAGTTGGTGAAGATGTGAGTTCAGTGAACTATACTGTAGCCGTCATTAAGAATCTCTAAAGAGTTACGGACGTCAAATTCAAGTTCCGTCAGAGAGCATGCTATCGATACAGGGATCCATGTCATTCATGATCTGCGAGTAGTTGAATGAAAAAGTACAAATGAGTCCTGCCTCACCTTTGCTGTCGTCTAGACTGTAGGTCTACCCTAGACTGTAGGTCTACCCTAGACTGTAGGTCTTTCATAGACTGTAGGTCTACCCTAGACTGTAGGTCTACCATAGACTGTAGGTCTACCCTAGACTGTAGGTCTACCATAGACTGTAGGTCTACCCTAGACTGTAGGTCTACCATAGACCATCTCAAAAACTAAAAACAAGCACCGGCTCGGTAGCACCTGACGCCTGAAGGGCCGCTCGGCCTGATGACAGGCCTGCTGACAGGCCCAGGCCGGGTGGAGGAGGCCCGGACCTGCTCTGGACAACAGACGCACCACCACAGGATCTAGACATGGCCATAATCAACTGAAAAAAGCACACATTCGTTTTCCTACCACAAAACATCTGGTCATCAGACTACAATGATATTTCGTGGGTCAGTTCAGTGTTGTGTGTTTCTTTTACAGATCCGTGACCACCACGCGTCTTGGGTGTTCAGCAACAATAGCAAAGCCTGTCGTATATGTTTGTAATACTAAGTGGTTTGAGACTATAAGATGTCATGCTTTGGCTTGTTAATGACTTCTAATACATTTGAACAGCAGTTCCTTCAACTGCAGGTAGCTCCTCTACAGTGCATGCTAACGTTCACTAGAGGGCTGGTGTCTGGTGCTACGCTAAACCTTTCAGCCCGCTCGCTCGCTCCCAGGAGAGAAAGACTCCAGCCATGTTATGTCCTGTGTAGCTAGCAACTACCTCCACACTACAGTTCAAAGGCTAAGGGGGAGCAGGAGAGGATATGGGAGAGGGGGGTCTGGGGGGAGGCAGAGACTGAAAAGGAACAAGGTGGGACAGTAGGTTGGCCGCAGGGGATTATGGGTAAACATGCAAAGGGACTCCCAGTCCTATGTGCCAACATTGTACCGACATCGCCAGCCTCGCCAAGATCAAGGATGAGAAGGTAGAAGATATTAGAGGTCTCCTCCCCTGGTTTTAAGGCAAAGCTCTTTCACTGAGTTCAGCGTGAAAATGTACCAGGCAGGTCAAAAGGCACAAACTCACAGTCTTTCACTGTCTGTCGTCGACCAGAACTACTGTTCATCATCGTCTTTCCTCGCATCTCCTTTTAGCTAAACACCTGGTCTCTCCTTCCTCAGTGTCTTCCAGACACAGAAGCAGCCGGTGGCTTGTTCCGTCTCAGGCTGTCGCTGCCTGGATGAAAGGATCCAGCAGCAGATGAAACGACCGGACTGGTTCATACATCGTGTTTACGTACTGTTTAAATGCACTGGCACTCAAGGTTGCCAGAGTGGGACGGTTAACCCCCCTTAAATCCCAAAGGGTCCCGAGGAGCAGACCTGGCAACCGAGGACTGGGGTTGTTCACCTCCTACTTCCTGTACAGACAACAACACCTACGGTGATTGGTCGATTGGGTTCCCGTGAGGGAGATGTTGGTCGTGTCTGGACGCCCCCTGCAGGAGAGCCCTCTGGAGCACACGCCCTGCTCGGACACGGCAGAGGAGGCGGGTCAAATTGAAACGGAGACTGGTGATTGGCTCAGGGGGATGTCAGAGACAAGCCTCTACATGGGAGGCTCCTCCTCCATAGGCTCCTCCTCCGGCCTGGACAGAAGAGCAGACCACACAAACACACCGATAACTACATGAACACACTGATAACCACATGAACACACTGATAACTACACAAACACACTAATAACCACATGAACACACCGATAAGCACACGAACACACCGATAACCACACGAACACACCGATAACCACATGAACACACCGATAACCACATGAACACACCGATAACCACATGAACACACCGATAACCACATGAGCACACTGAAAACAACAGTAATTTTGATAATGAATAAAGGTAAAACTCAGCAGTTTACACAGACCAGACAAGGACACACACACACACCAGACCCCCCCTCGTACCTGTTGCCCAGGTGTTTGCTGGCTACGGAGAGCGAGGCCATGGCGGTGACGGCCTCTGCCTCCTCGGCCTCCCACCTGCGAGCCTCGCTCAGGGAGCAGCCCAGCGTGGAGGCCAGGCGCTGTAACGAGCGCCAGGATTTACCTGAGCAGGACACACGGACACAGCTAGGCTGTTAAACACCTAGCCACATCAACTGAGGTAATGAGGGTGAGGGTAAGTATGGTTAGGGTAAGTATATATGTTTAGGGTGAGGGCTGTTATGACTAGGTGGAGTTTGTCATATCTGGAAAGAGCATGGGTTGAGTGTGACACGGTAGCATCAGAACATTAGCCTGACGTGGTCATACTCAGAGTTCTAGTCAGAATATGAGTCTGATAACTCTCCGTTGGGCTGTGACTATGGGGCGTGTTTCAACCGAACTCGTAAAACAAATGCCACTTCGCTCAATTGGATAGACCTACAGCCAATCAGAGCAACGTAATATGTTGTCTGTTGAAAACTAATTCAACCCAAGCGCTCTTTTGTGACGTGGGTGATTACGTTACTGTTGATCATCTGTCCATCATCATATAAAGCCCGCCCTGGCAATTTCATTGGTCCGACCAGATCCTGGTCTTATATAGTTTGTCCCCAATACGAGCCCCTTCAGACCCAACTTCCCGACCACATTTTTTTGTGGGCGGGGCTAAGTTGGGCTGGCAGCCAGGCTATCAGAACATCGAGTTGGTGAAGAGTCCTCACCGTGAGCTTCCAGAACCTTCTCCATGGAGACAACAGCGTTGGCGTTCGGCCTCTGGGTCAGAACCTCTTCAGGAAGGGGCTCCAGCTGTCAGGAACAAACAGGCAACTTCTGATTCACAATATTAATTAAAGTCTTTACTGTCTGAGCAAAACAGAGTTTATTGGGAGTATTTGGGGAGTTTTTAAGGAGGCAAAAAACGCCTCCATACCAGTTCACACAACAGAGTTCCGGTTGTGGTGCACATGACAGCATGACCCTGGGCCTGCTGCCCAGGTCCGACTCGTCACCACAACAATGAGAGGTCTGCAGATGCACACAGCCTCCTGCTATTCAGGAAGTCCTGACGGTTTCCAGGGACAGGCTAGAGCACCCGCTCTGTGTCCAGCGCGACATGCCACACGCACCTAGAAACCCAACAAAGCCACGTGAGAGGCACCAAAAAGAAACACTGATGCCCCATGCACATCCAGATTGGACAGAGAGACACGAGAGAATCCTTTTACAGAAGACCCATTCGACTATAAATCTGTCAAACACAGAGGTTAATAACGACAATGCTCTATTTTTCTGTGGAGGCGTATGAGGTGGTGATCAGGGCTGGGTCTGCTAGCGAGGCAGAGCAGCGTGCCAGAGAGGAGAGGAAGAAGGGATTGCTGGTCTGTCCGGGCCCAGCCTCGGCTCAACGTTTTCCTTTAATGAAACCAAACAGAGGGTGGGAGGGGGTGGGGAGGGTGAAGGGAGAGGCGGTCTAGCGAGAGGGATACTTTAATCCAGCTGTGGCACGACAGGCTGCATCATGTGAACACACACACTATGACAACACGTGCACACTCTGAGAACTGTAGAATGAATCTCTTTTGTACACACACACACACCACCCTCCTCCGCCATAATCATGGACATAAAGCCCAAATACACCCAAGGAGAGATGGGCTTGATAAGAGAATGAACACACACACACACCGTCACATTGAACAAGTGATTTGTGTGTGTTGGTCATGGAGAGCTGCCATGGTGCGTCAGCTCGTTTAAGGAAACGGCACACACACACACACACACACACTTCAGACAACAGCCTGCTTTGTTCAGTCCTGGGCATCAAACTTGCCCCATCCCTCCTGCCTGTACCCCATCTCTCCTGCCTGTACCCCATCCCTCCTGCCTGTGCCCCATCTCTCCTGCCTGTGCCCCATCTCTCCTGCCTGTACCCCATCCCTCCTGCCTGTGCCCCATCTCTCCTGCCTGTGCCCCATCTCTCCTGCCTGTGCCCCATCTCTCCTGCCTGTGCCCCATCTCTCCTGCCTGTGCCCCATCTCTCCTGCCTGTGCCCCATCTCTCCTGCCTGTGCCCCATCTCTCCTGCCTGTGCCCCATCTCTCCTGCCTGTACCCCATCTCTCCTGCCTGTGTCCCATCTCTCCTGCCTGTGCCCCATCTCTCCTGCCTGTGCCCCATCTCTCCTGCCTGTGCCCCATCTCTCCTGCCTGTGCCCCATCTCTCCTGCCTGTACCCCATCTCTCCTGCCTGTGCCCCATCTCTCCTGCCTGTGCCCCATCTCTCCTGCCTGTGCCCCATCTCTCCTGCCTGTACCCCATCTCTCCTGCCTGTGCCACATCTCTCCTGCCTGTGCCCCATCTCTCCTGCCTGTACCCCATCTCTCCTGCCTGTACCCCATCTCTCCTGCCTGTGCCCCATCTCTCCTGCCTGTGCCCCATCCCTCCTCTCGGCTGAACACCTCTGCCTCGTCCCTGCAGCCCGAGGGCTGGTGGAGGAGGAGGTGAGGAGGGGAGGGATGAGAGGATTGAGGAGAGGAGGGATGAGAGGGGTGAGGAGATGAGGGATGAGGAGAGGAGCGATGAGAGGGTAGAGGAGAGGAGGGATGAGGAGAGGAGGGATGAGAGGGTACAGGAGGGCTGTCCGTCAACCTGACAGGCAGCTGTGCCTCACGCCTATAAACTTTAATGGTTCTTGTCAGCGCGCTCCAGGACCCTGCTTGCCAGGTATGACACACACACACATGTGCACATTCAACACACACACATACACACACACACATGTTGCCACAGAGCGTCTGTGACTCGGGAATTCCGTCTATTTGTCTTTCTAACCTTCTCTCTAGTTATTCTCTGCTGTGAGGTCTGTCGTTTTTGGCAAAGAAATAAGTCCTTTTGTCAGAGACGGTTTGATGCTCCTCAAGTCATGGGCTGGCGCTGCAGCGCAGGTTTGTTTGAGTGGGTGGCACGGCCTTCAAACGCACCAAGCCCTCTGCCAGAAAAGCTTCGAGACACCACTGCAAGCCAGAGGCTGGCAGAGGAATGAGCCTTGAAAAAAAGGTTCAAGAGTGAGAAAGCAGAACAGACGGAGGAATGCTGCTTTCTCAGCATTAATACGCACACAAGGCGGACATCGTTTCAGGGCTAAAACAACAGAGCGAAAGTTAGCGATCGCTGACAATGGCTGATTAGGTTTGGTGTTTTTAACAAGCTAAGTCTGTACTGTGTAACACAGGTGACCTTTCTAACTTTTCCGTTTAATGCAAGGTTGAAATGACCATCCCTGGGGAGACTGGGTGTAAAGATCCGTACGCTCTGTAACTAGGATGTAAACAAAGCAAACCACCTTACCGCTGACTGGTTATAATCAGCGTATTAGCCTGTTGTTTATCAAATAACCGCTAACGACTGCAATTCAGAGGAGGCCAGACATCTGTTTGTGCACAAACATCAATTAGTCCTTAGTTCAGAGTTGACTTGTGCCGTCACCAATGCATCATTCATGAGCCATTTAACTAGAGAGGCCTTTTCGATTACGCACTCCTACTATGGGGCGCAAAAAAAGCCAGTAAAGTTCATTCAAACGTTTTTATCCTCCTCTTTCCCAGCTAATTCGAGCTGCTTTCAAAGGGAACCCAACGCTCATTATAGCAGAGCTTGTCCTAACCTGCCAATAAAACCAAGGATGTATTTCTCTTCGCACTGCAGTGGCCAGTAAAACGCTGGATGCAAACACTGCAGTCGCCCAGGTCGCGATAGGGGGTCGTAAAGAACACGAGATTCTTGGCCCAGACTGCGGGCCTCATGCTACCTATGTCTGTGTCAGTATATCCACAACCTATGCCAGCCCACATCTGTGTACCACGGAATGTCCATCAGCATGATTATTCGCTTCGCCATTTACCACCATAAAACCATGAGGAGCTTCTGAGTAGAATCATGCAGCTGGATTCCACTGCTGCTTGTAAACACGAGCTTCCTGATGTTCTGATGAGATATTTGTAAGTTGCCAGTTTTGAACCCGTGGTCTTTGTCTCTCCTTCCTGCGTGCGACCCTCTAGACAGGTCATGACACCATCGAGGGGCCCATCTGGACTCGTCACAGGCTGAACAAAACCAAACATGTGCTGTGTACACGCTCTTTCTAGAAGAAATGAAAGCCCAGATCACCAGCATCTGACTTCTCTGCCAACAGAGGTATCATAGTCACAGACTGCTAATGAACCGGGCTTTCCAGTGGATTCATTTTTAACATTCATTTTGAGAGAGAATGCGGTCTTTAGTGTGTATGTGACTAACTTCTTGCGGGGGAAATGAAACTGGAACTCTCTCCCTGCTGTCTGACTGACAACAGCTCCCTCTGACTTCAGATGTGTCTTTGATCAGGTGCTGGCCAGGCTGCTGTTGACCCTTGAGGTGGAGGTGTGAGGGTAACTGCATTCAGATGGGCGTCACAGACAGGGTCAAGTCTCTCAGCAAGGGGTAACTCCTGCCCAGGCCTCCCTCTCGCTTCCCCCCCCCCCCCCCCCTCCCATTCATGGTTGGTTGATTCCGGAGCAGACCCCCTCAGTAGTGGCTAAGTCATGGTCTGGCGTGGTCACGGTTAAACAGGTTAGCTTATTGCATTAAGTTCTCCGCGGTTGTTTTGGGAGCTGCTCTGGAACGCACATCCTCCTGTTCCCCTGAGTACAGCAGAGCTCTGACAGGCCTGCCTACTGCAGAGCTCTGCTCTCTCTGACAGGCCTGCCTACTGCAGAGCTCTGCTCTCTCTGACAGGCCTGTCTACTGCAGAGCTCTGCTCTCTGACAGGCCTGTCTACTGCAGAGCTCTGCTCTCTGACAGGCCTGCCTACTGCAGAACTCTGCTCTCTCTGACGGGCCTGCCTACTGCAGAGCTCTGCTCTCTCTGACAGGCCTGCCTACTGCAGAGCTCTGCTCTCTCCAGAAGAAGGAAAAAACTAAACATTTACCGGGCTCTAGTTTGTAGCCCCTCGTTGGTCACGATGCAGATGAGAGCGTCAGGCCGGCTGGTAGCGCTCCTGCTCCAGGAGAACATCTCCCTGGAGGCTCGGTCACAGTGACCAGGGTTTTATTAGAGACCCAGCGTTACAGTTGGGTTTGTTTTGCTCTGAGCCCAACATGCACATGGAGAGATGCCATGAGGGAGTTTACAGTTCCAACAGGGTATTTATGTCCTCGTCTGCAGCACAGTACAGCCAGACTCTACAGCACAGCCAGACTCTGCAGCACAGCCACACTCTTCAGCACAGCACAGCCAGACTCTACAGCTCAGCACAGCCAGACTCTGCAGCACAGCACAGCCAGACTCTACAGCACAGCCAGACTCTGCAGCACAGCCAGACTCTACAGCACAGCCAGACTCTGTAGCACAGCCAGACTCTGCTGCACAGCCAGACTCTGCAGCACAGCCAGACTCTGCAGCACAGCCACACTCTTCAGCACAGCACAGCCAGACTCTACAGCTCAGCACAGCCAGACTCTGCAGCACAGCACAGCCAGACCCTGCAGCACAGCCAGACTCTACAGCACAGCCAGACTCTGTAGCACAGCCACACTCTTCAGCACAGCACAGCCAGACTCTACAGCTCAGCACAGCCAGACTCTGCAGCACAGCCACACTCTTCAGCACAGCACAGCCAGACTCTACAGCTCAGCACAGCCAGACTCTACAGCTCAGCACAGCCAGACTCTGCAGCACAGCCAGACTCTACAGCACAGCCAGACTCTGTAGCACAGCCACACTCTTCAGCACAGCACAGCCAGACTCTACAGCTCAGCACAGCCAGACTCTACAGCTCAGCCAGACTCTACAGCACAGCCAGACTCTGTAGCACAGCCACACTCTTCAGCACAGCACAGCCAGACTCTACAGCAGAGCACAGCACAGCACAGCCAGACTCTACAGCACAGCCACACTGTGATCTGGAAGAGAAAACAGAGTTCTCCACCAACGTCCCAAACACTAAAGCATGGTATGGATGAGTACCCAGGCCTGAAGGTTGACTGATGTAACAAGCAGCAGTGTGAAGAGCCGGTGTTGCTCAGGCTTACTTCAAACAGCAGCGGACTGGAAGGCTGTTTTAACGGCACTCAGACGTGTGAGCTCAGACCAGGTCTGGTGCGGCAAGTCATAAGAAGAGGGTTTCTCCCGAGCCACAGCTCCCCTACGCCTCATTAATACTGATTTGAAAGACTTGCCGGGGCAGGCTGGAGGCCTAATGGCTTCAGCAGGTTCCCTCCTCGTCCAATTAGAGTCAATACTGGGATGGGGGGTGTGTTTGTGGCCCAGTCTGCAACAACACTTAGAGTGGGTCACTCTCTCGAAATAAAACTGAGTTGACACAAACGTGGACTGGGTCTGGAAGAAGGCTTCAGTCTTAGAGGCTGTCTTTCAGCCACTGACCACCAACTCCTGTTAGCTCACCGACTCAATGGCAACTGTGTGCTGTGGATGTTCAAACTTTGCAATTCTTGCTGTAGACGTGGTTCAGATGCATCCACACAGGCACGTAGCAGAGGCATCACAGGCACACAGCAGAGGCATCACAGGCATGCAGCAGAGGCATCACAGGCACATAGCAGAGGCATCACAGGCACACAGCAGAGGCATCACAGGCACACAGCAGAGGCATCACAGGCATGCAGCAGAGGCATCACAGGCACATAGCAGAGGCATCACAGGCACGCAGCAGAGGCATCACAGGCACACAGCAGAGGCATCACAGGCACACAGCAGAGGCATCACAGGCACACAGCAGAGGCATCACAGGCACGCAGCTCTAGAACATCTCTGCCGACACACCCCTGAGAGTCAGAGAGTTATCTTTAACATGAAATATGAAGAGAACATGATTTCAAATCCCTGGCCAAGAAAGCACTTCATTAGTTTTAAGAAAACAGAGGGCGTTTTTTAGGACACGGAGCTGTTGTCTGCTGTGAATCACCAGAGGGCTGCTTATGTTCCAGCCCAGGCCTACACACACTCCCACAATTAACCTCAGATTCTTTTGCTGGAAGTGTATGACATCCTCTCTCTCCCCTTTCATTGAGCCCCTCCCATACTGGGCAGGGAAGACAGAGGAGAGGGGAGGAGGAGACAGGGGCTCTGAAGAAGGGAGTGCTGAGAGGAGAGGAGAGAGTGCTCCCTGTTGTGTTTCCCTTCCTTCCTTTCTCACTTTCTTCCTGCAGAGCTGGCTCGCAGTTTCTGGCAAAATCTCTTTTCGATGGAACAGTGAAGGAAGAGGGTCCTAGGAAATCCTCCAATCAGAGGGCTCTATGAGCTCTGATTGGGGATCTGATGGCTGATGTACAAAGTGTCTGAAAGACGGGGGAGGGGGGACCACAGACACAGAGATGAACATTAGGGGCAGGGCTCTAGCCTGTGCCTTTGGAAGCTGATCTAGAGATTGACAGGTGTGACAGATGGAAGGGTGTGTGTCCATGGGCACAACAGGACTTGTCAGCCATCATGGAAACTAAAGATAGGCTCCCCCTCCCCCTATCCCTCCCCCTCTCCATCCCTCCCTCCTTCCCTCCTCACCTCGTTCCCCAGCAGAGCAGAAACACAGGCTTCCGAGGCGTCACAGATGGCGGTGAGGTCGTGACCTCCCTCCAGTGCCAGCACCACCCTCCCCCCAGCCAGCCCCATCAGCTGCCTGGTCAGGTAGCCAAAACCTGTGGGGGGCAAGGGGGGGGGGCAGGGGTGAGATGAGGGGGTTAGAGGCTGAGTTTGGTCCCTGGTGACTGGGACACTGATCAAAGAACACAGGCAGACGAGTAAAATATAGCAGTGTTTTATTTCCACATATATATACTATATAGAAAACCAAACAGTAAGATGTATCTTGGGTATACATGTGTATAAGGTGGCCTAGCCTATCTGGCTTCACTGCAGCTTTGATCGTTTTTTCCCCGGGAGGGTTTAAATATATGCAATCCACCATTTCCCCACTCACGATATCCTCAAAACATCTCTTTCCTCCTCGCATACCTACTTAAGCGTATCATTTTCAGTTGTGTGTGTGTAAGAACATCTCACTTGTATATGTGTGTGGTTTTAAGTATAGTATATCAATGAGTTGGGTTTCATGTGCATGTCAGAAAATTACAAAAGTTGAAAAGTACATGCATGGCCCCTCACACACACACACATACACAGGGCTGAGAGAAGGGCAGACGGAATCAGCTGGAACAACGGAGCACTCCTTCCCTCTCGCTCGCTCGCTCTCTCTCTCCCTTCCTCTCTCTCGCCCCCTCTCTCTCGTGAGTGATGCGGTGCTCTGACAACAGTGCTCTCTCTCTCTCTCTCCCTCTCTCTCTGTCCCTCTCTGCCGTGAGTGATGCTGTGCTCTGACCACAAAATAACTCCTCACGAGGGAGAAATAAAGGAAGGGAGGATGACTCATATTTCTTCAAGGTCCTTGAAAATATCCTCCCTCCATCTCCACAACCCTCTCCTCCCTCCATCTCCACAACCCTCTGCCTCCATCTCCACAACTCCTATACCTGTCTTCACACAAAGTCAAATGTGTGCATGTATTTAAACGGCCATATCTCCCAGTCCTGAGGCAGGTGCACTACCCTATCTCTTAGTCCTGAGGCAGGTTCCCTAGGCAGGTTCCCGAGGCAGGTACTTACACTTGGCGGTGAGGCGATATCCTCCCAGAGGTGAGTTGTGGCCCTCCACGGCGTCGAAGCCCGACGACACCAGAACAACGTCCGGAGCAAACTCATTAGCTATGGGCATCACCACCGCCCTGAGGAGGGAGGAGAGGGAGGAGAGGGAAGAGAGGGAGGAGAGGGAGGGGAGGGAGGAGAGAGAGGAGAGGGAGGAGAGGGAGGAGAGGGAGGAGAGAGAGGAGAGGGAGGAGAGGGAGGAGAGGGAGGAGGGGGAGGAGAGGAAAGAGAGGGAGGAGAGGGAAGAGGGGGAGGAGAGGGAGGAGAGGGAGGAGAGGGAGGAGGGGGAGGAGAGGGAGGAGAGGGAGGAGGGAGGAGAGGGAGGAGAGGGAGGAGGGGGAGGAGAGGGAGGAGGGGGAGGAGAGGGAGGAGAGGGAGGAGAGGGAGGAGGGAGGAGAGGGAGGAGAGGAAAGAGAGGGAGGAGAGGGAAGAGAGGGAGGAGAGGGAGGAGAGGGAGGAGAGAGAGGAGAGGGAGGAGAGGGAGGAGAGAGAGGAGAGGGAGGAGAGAGAGGAGAGGGAGGAGAGGGAGGAGGGAGGAGAGGGAGGAGAGAGAGGAGAGAGAGGAGAGGGAGGAGAGAGAGGAGAGAGAGGAGAGCGAGGAGAGGGAGGAGGGAGGAGAGGGAGGAGAGGGAGGTGAGAGAGGAGAGAGAGGAGAGAAAGGAGAGAGGAGAGGGAGGAGGGAGGAGAGGGAGGTGAGGGAGGAGAGGGAGGAGAGGTATTAAATAAATTGCTCATCCTCAGTGTGGTGACTGTCTCTTGAATCAGAGTACATGTACGACAGCCTGACTACTGACCAAGCACTGTAAAAACAAGTTCCCATAACTGACCGACTGGTGTGTGTGTGTGTGTGTGTACCAGGCCCCTCCTGTGGTCAGCATGACTTTCCCAGCAGATCGACTGCAGGGTTTCGATGCTGTGTTGACTGGATGCCAGACAGGCTTGGTGAACAACCAACAGTTTACAGCTGCTCAACACATCAACTTCTATCTGTCCTCCTCTGTGTGCACAACCCCTCTCGCTTCATCTGATCCACAACTGAACTAGAAAAAAGGAAGTAGTGAAAGAGGCTGAATAACTGAATTCTTTGGGATATTGATGCCGTTTTAATGATACAACAGCTTCACAGAAATGATCAAAACATGAGTTATTAGCTGGGTGTGGTGACAGAGGTCTCAGAGTCCACCTCTCCCTCTCCTCTCCCTCCTCCCCCTCTCCTCTATCCTCTCCTTCTCTCCTCCCTTCCCCTCTCTATCTGTAACACGACGCACACACACGTCAGACGAAGGGAAAATGAAGTGTGTGTGAATGTGTCAGAAAGGGAAATGGACACACGATAACATCACTGATCGCTGGAAAAGTTGTGGTTGGAAAAACGTGAATCATAAACTATACGAGTGAGACTGTGACATCATGTTTGTGAATTGTGTGAGGAATGGTGTCCTGGGGACGACTGTAAAATTCTACTAAAGTAAAATCCCTCTAAAAGACCTTTGTAGTGCAGTCGACTGGTGGTAAAAGACTGAGTCATCGTGACAAGCTGATTGCAACTTGTTTTGTTTCTGTGACTCTGTTTGTGTGTTCAGTGAGTGACAGCAGCGGGCGGATGATGACTGACAGAGCGGCTCTTCTGTCTGAGCCACAGCAGACCAACCCAGAGCAGACCAACACAGAGCAGACCAACCCAGAGCAGACCAACCCAGAGCAGACCAACCCAGAGCAGACCAACACAGAGCAGACCAACCCAGAACAGATCAACCCAGAGCAGACCAACCCAGAGCAGACCAACCCAGAGCAGACCAACCCAGAGCAGACCAACCCAGAGCAGATCCACCCAGAGCAGCTCCTTGTGTGCAGCGTGGCTGCGTGGGTGAGCAGGATTTGGGTGTGCAGCGTTTCAGGCGGTGTGCCCTCCTCAGCTCCAGATTATAGACCTGGCCCGACACCCCTCCCCCCCTCAGAGAGATCGAGGCGGTTTACGTAGAAGGTTTTTGAGCGTGGGTTAGAATGCCTCAGGCTCAGAGAGGTCAGTCATACAACACACAGCGGCAGAACTAGAGGCAGGGCTAGTGGCAGGGCTAGAGGCAGGGCTAGAGGCTGAGCTAGAGGCAGAGCTAGAAGCAGAGCTTGAGGCAGAAGGAGAAAGATAGAGGCAGTACTAGAGGCAGAGCTTGAGGCAGAAGGAGAGAGAAAGATAGAGGCAGAGCTAAAGGGAAAGCTTCTTTTAATATTCCTGTAGGTACTTCCTGTATGAACTTCCTGTAGGTATTTCCTGTAGGTACTATCCCAACAGGAACCTTAAGCTATGAAATATTTCCAAGAGAGCACAAAATATCAACCGTTGGGTAACATGCATCATGAACTGAAAAGCTGGACGTCTTTGAGGGGAAATATTTCTTCAGCTGCTCTATGAGTTACCAAAGGGCTCTCCTGTCTATGGTTAAGCGCGCACACACACACTTGGTCCATTAACATCAGACATATAAAAGACCCCACACCAAAGAGAGCAGCCCACAGCCACTCGTGTGGCTTACCGCCGCGTGCACAGGAAGGCCTTCAGCACAGCGGTTACTGTGACGACCGGAGCATCACACACCACAACCCCCCCTCAGCCCTAGTGTAACGGGAGGCACACACTGCCGTGCCCTCTCCAAAACCTGCTGACGTCGTTCATCTGAACCGAGCCCCCGCAGGCGAAGCCTCACTAACGGACCCAGCTGAAACACCGCAGAGAACAATTAGCATGCTGGAACCAGTGGAAACTAGCTTCTTTTTTTAATAGGCCTTCGCTTTGCATGAATCAGTGGACACCAATGTGGAGATGAAAAGAGAGGTGGTTATCTAGGGCAGTGGGGGGCAGGTTAGCTAGGGCAGTGGGGGGCAGGTTAGCTAGGGCAGTGGGGGGCAGGTTAGCTAGGGCAGTGGGGGGCAGGTTAGCTAGGGCAGTGGGGGGCAGGTTAGCTAGGGCAGTGGAGGGCAGGTTAGCTAGGGCAGTGGGGGGCAGGTTAGCTAGGGCAGTGAGGGGCAGGTTAGCTAGGGCAGTGGAGGGCAGGTTAGCTAGGGCAGTGGGGGGCAGGTTAGCTAGGGCAGTGAGGGGCAGGTTAGCTAGGGCAGTGGGGGGCAGGTTAGCTAGGGCAGTGGAGGGCAGGTTAGCTAGGGCAGTGGGGGGCAGGTTAGCTAGGGCAGTGGGGGGCAGGTTAGCTAGGGCAGTGGGGGGCAAGTTAGCTAGGGCAGTGGGGGAACCAGGCAGACAGCACAGTTAGAGGGCCAAGAGTGTGTGTGTTTTCATGACACGCATGTAGTTGCATATGTGCAGGGTTATGGGAGTGTGTGCTGTTTCTCCACAGTGAGAGAGCGGGAAGGAGGAAGCGTGCTTGGAGGGAGAGAGGGAGGGAGGGGGGGAGAAGAGAGGCAGGGAGAGAGGGAGGGGGGGAGAAGAGAGGGAGGGAGAGAGAGAGGGAGGGACCTGTTAAGACTGTTAAATCTTGGGATTTAACACCTTCTCGTGAGACAGTTGGGCCAAACCCAACACTCCTAGAACCACAGCTTAATTTCTACCTCACACACACACACACACACACACACACACACACACACACGCACACAAAAACTCTTGTACTGGAATGCGTTCCTCCTATGGTGGTGTGTGACCCTAAACCCTTAGACACTCACAGAACCTCCTGGAATCGACCCCACTGCGGTCCTGATGTAGACAGTGACCTCCTCATGATGGTGGTCCTCTAATAAAGTGACCTTCCTAAAAGGGTGTCTGCCAAGTGCTCCATTCCTGTGAACGATCTTTTCTGATCTCAGCGGTGGAGCATTCCTGCGTCTATTGCTTTTGTCTGTCTCTCGTCTCCTGGACAAGGCTCGTTCATCCAGACTGGGTTTTCCTGCCCCCTCTCTCTGGTCCAGGTGTGTTGTTTTAGTTTGGGAGAGCATGGAGGAGCCATGAGGAGACTTAAGTCTTGGTATCTGGGCACCAAGAGAGCTCATCTGAGAAGCTCACCTGTGGCCTCTCCTGTTCTCATGCTATCTCAGCACCAGCTCCTCAACAGAAGGGCTTGCACGTTGAAAGGGGAACATTCACTGGCACGCACACATCCAAAACACACACATACGCACACACACAGAGAAAGACCGACACACACACACGCATAGTCGGACACACCTTCCAGAATGGAGAGCAGCCAGCAGCCAGGGAGTCCTCCCACTCTGGGAATCTCCTCCCTCCTCTCCCCCCTCTCTCCCCCCTCTCTCAGCTCTCTAGGCACCAGAACAGGGTGTGTGTGTGTGTGTGTGTGTGTAACATTGCTCGATTTGTTTCCTCTTGATAAATGGAGCCAAGAGAAGAGGAAGCTCTAATTAGCATTAGCATTAGCAATAGCATTAGATTTCCGCCTGTGACGGCCCCAGACAGAACACCACTCAGTTGTATTCTCGTTAAAGTCTTGTTTTTTCTAACAGTGATGTGGTTTGAAGATAAAAATGAGTTGGTGATTTGAGGAACGGCCTGCTAGCGGGAAGCTTGGCCGGCCAGGAGAACGGCCTGCTGGTGTGAAGCTGGGCCGGCCAGGAGAACGGCCTGCTAGCGTGAAGCTGGGCCGGCCAGGAGAACGGCCTGCTGGTGTGAAGCTGGGCCGGCCAGGACCCAGGCTGCGGAGGGTTAACTGCAGCTCTGCCTGAACCTCCAGCTCAAAGGCTTTTCCTGACAGTTCACAAAAAACATCAGGGGTAGAACAGTGAAGAGACGGGGTAAAATACACACACACACTCGCACACACACACACACACACATAAACACTTCAAAGTCTCGTCATCTGGCGTTGTGGAGAGCTGGTTTGAATTAAGTTCAATTCTCCTCTCTGTTTCCAAGTTCATGGTGAGAGAGAGAGAGAGAGAGAGAGAGAGAGAGAGAGAGAGAGAGAGAGAGAGAGAGAGAGAGGAGAGTAAAGAGAAGAGAGAGGGAGAGAGGAGGAGAAAAGAGAAGAGGGAGATAGAGGAGGAAAGGGAGAGAAAAAGAGAGGAGTGGAAGAGAGAGGAGGAGAGAAGAGGAGAGAGGAGGAGAGGACAGGAAGAGCGAGAAGGAAAGAGAGACGCAGCTTCTGGTTTTCATTAGGGCCAATTTTCTTATCTTTTTTTCTCCCTTCTTTCTGTGGCTCAGGCTTGATCCCCTGCAAATGCAACGTGGCGCTGGCAGTGGTGGAAGGTGGAGGGAGAAGGTGCTGCCCCTGAGGCTCACATCACCTCAGAGAGAAGAGAGATAGGGAGAGAGAGGGAGGGAGAGGAGAGAGAGGGGGAGGGAGAGGAGAGAGAGAGGGAGAGGAGAGAGAGGGAAGGAGAGGAAGGAGAGGGAGGGAGATGAGAGGAAGGAGAGAGAGATAACCATGGGGAAGACAGGGAGATGAAGAGAGAGAAAGATAAGAGAAAGAGAATGTTTTCTTATCTTCTGCAGTAAAGTGTTTGAATATAACCAGGTCACCAGGCCAGTAGACTGTGTCTCCAGACTTAACTGGTCCAGAATAACTCCTGAAACTACCCTAAGCACTTCGTCGACCTGTCTGCCAGCCGTCTGCTACGCAGAGCCAGAGAGCTTCATTCATATTCAGCCCATCTGAAATGAGGTACGACGGCTTTACTAAGGAAAACTATGGCTTTTCCTGGTTTGGCAGATTCTAACTGAGATCTTTCTAGAGAAAACTACCAGAGAAACAAACGACATGTTCCCCATCCAACACGGTCGGCTTTCCAACACAAGCTTTCTGTGGGTGCTTTCCAACAATGATTTGATTTCACACTGAACAACCATAAACAAGAGACAACTAAAATTAAAATAGAGTCTGAATAATCAATTCAACAAACTACTGACCCAGCATGAATCAGTGTTCTTTAGTAAACAGTTCTCTGGAAAGAAGTAACAAAAAAATAATTTGTGGTGGAAGCGATCATTTAGAAAAGACTGACATTCAAGACAGCATCCAAAATCCTGTGAGCAACTGCCTCGATCTGTTCACCTCACCCAGCACACAGCAGGGGAATAAACCAAACCCACAGCACCGCATGTGGACACAGGAAGAGAAAAGAGGAGGAGAGAGCCAGGGAGAGAGACAGGGAGAGAGACAGAGAGAGAGAGACAGGGAGGAGACAGAGAGAGAGACAGGGAGAGAGCCAGGGAGGAGACAGAGAGAGAGACAGGGAGAGAGCCAGGGAGAGAGACAGGGAGAGAGACAGGGAGAGTGACAGGGAGAGAGACAGGGAAAGAGACAGGGAGAAAGAGGGACAGGTAGAGACAGGGAGAGAGAGAGACAGGGAGGGGGGGAGCTGTTAGTGGAGAGCTGGTCTGATCTGGACGACAGGCAAGGTCTGTCTGGACAGACGGACTCATCTTCAAAGTGAGGCGTTGCGAATCGAGACCTGCACACCATCCATGTGAGTGAGTGTGTGTGTTTTGTGATTGTGTTGTTTGAGTGTGTGTTCACCATCTCACTTGCCCGCCTCACCCGGTTAACATGACCCAAACAGCACAGAACATACCCACTGACCAAAGAAAAGGAATAAATAAAGACTATATAATCCATTTGTCCATAAACCACTGCGGCCTGTCATCTCATCTTGTTTTGAAACCAGATTTGGAGTGAGATTTCAGTGAATTCTCCCTTTAACGAGCGCCTGAAAGGTTGTGTCCTGACCGTGCGGGTGCTTCCAGGCCGTGCTGTCAGGTCGGAGCTCTCCTCTCCCCGGCCAAGTGCTCCTCAGCTCTCTCACAACAGTGATCCAAGCTGCCAAGTGCTCCTCAGCTCTCTCACAACAGTGATCCAAGCTGCCCCACAGACACTCGTAAATCCACAACAGACACCCGCTCTCTCTCCTTCTAGTGGAGTCTCTCTCTCTCTCTCACTCCCTCTCACTCCCAACCACTCTCTCTCTCTCTCTCTGTTTGATTCTCAACTCTCCTTTCCCATCTCTGTCTCTGTTTTTGTCACCTTTCCCCCACAGTCCCATGCACTCAATAAGACTAATACACAGATTAATATATCACTGCCATACAAGTAATACTATAATCTATATACAGTAAGAATCATTTAATGCTAGGATATACAGAACACAAGGGCAGGGCTGTGTTGGGCCTTGCCACAAAATGCACCCCCTGCTAACTTTGACAAGGAAAGTACCAGATGCCTGAAACCTATGCTACTCAGATGTGCTGTGTGTGTAAGTACTTCATGCCACCCCTGCATAAGTCAGTGACCCACTTGGGCCACCACAGTCCAAAGAGTCAGGACACGCCACTGCACATATTTTGACAACAGAATGTTTTTTTTTTTACATTAAAACACATTTTTTCCAAATATTTTTTTAACCTTTCAAAACAAAAACTAATTTTTTAACATTTTGAAACTTTTTATTCAACCTTTCGAAACTTAAAAAAGAGGAAATTCAACCTTTCAAAACTTTTTTTTCAAAAAATATTTTTCAACCTGACAACAACTATTCAAATTGTGATCAATAACACGAGTAATATCAACAACACAAAAATAAGGCCGATACCGATATGCCCCCCGATATATTGTGCATCCCTATTATCTATCCTAAATATATTGCTCTAGGATAACATTTAAGGATAAGACACTTTCCGATGCTAGTTTTACCTGTTGGTTGAAAACTATCTGTTGAGATACCAGAGCCAGGGTTGGGGTCAGCATTAGGGGTCAGGCTCAAGGTCAGGGTCAGGGTAAGGTCAGGGTCAGGGTCAGCATTAGGGGTCAGGCTCAAGGTCAGGGTCAGGATTAGGGGTCAGGCTCAAGGTCAGGGTAAGGTCAGCATTAGGGGTCAGGCTCAAGGTCAGGGTCAGGGTAAGGTCAGGGTCAGCATTAGGGGTCAGGCTCAAGGTCAGGGTCAGGGTAAGGTCAGGGTCAGGGTCAGCATTAGGGGTCAGGCTCAAGGTCAGGGTCAGGATTAGGGGTCAGGCTCAAGGTCAGGGTAAGGTCAGCATTAGGGGTCAGGCTCAAGGTCAGGGTCAGGGTAAGGTCAGGGTCAGCATTAGGGGTCAGGCTCAAGGTCAGGGTCAGGGTAAGGTCAGGGTCAGCATTAGGGGTCAGGCTCAAGGTCAGGGTCAGGGTAAGGTCAGGGTCGGCATTAGGGGTCAGGCTCAAGGTCAGGGTCAGGCACAGGGTAAGAGTGTTACCTGAAGGCAGCGAGGTATTCTGCGTCTCCCATGGGGGGCTCCAGTCCTCCTGTGAAGGCCACGTTCACATTGAAGCCCACTCCTGCCCCGCTGCCCACCTGGGTCACACACACACACACTATATGTCAACCAGGAGGAGGCTCCGTTAGGGAACTGGTTGTTGGTTCCCATGTCTTCATATCATGTGCACACACACACTCTCACACACTCTCACACACACACTGCTCACCTCATCAGGTGCTCCGCTCCCAGGAAAGAAGTTTCCGTCGTCGTAGCGATGAAGAGACAGGTACAGAATGTTGGGGTCACTGTAGAATGCCTGCTGGGTGCCGTTGCCATGGTGAACATCCTGAGAGAGAGAGAGAGAGACAGTGAGGGAGAAGGTCAAGGGTTAAAAGAAGAGAGGATTGGGGGACTCTGGATTTCTCTTGCCTGATAACCTCCTGATCTGAGTGGACCTGAGACTCCAGCAGACCTGGTGAGGATCACACATATCTCTGCTGACCTGCAGGAGGGCCAGTGCAGCCTTCAACACTGCTGACCTGCAGGAGGGCCAGTGCAGCCTTCAACCCTGCTGACCTGCAGGAGGCCCAGTGCAGCCTTCAACACTGCTGACCTGCAGGAGGCCCAGTGCAGCCTTCAACACTGCTGACCTGCAGGAGGCCCAGTGCAGCCTTCAACACTGCTGACCTGCAGGAGGCCCAGTGCAGCCGTCAACACTGCTGACCTGCAGGAGGCCCAGTGCAGCCTTCAACACTGCTGACCTGCAGGAGGCCCAGTGCAGCCTTCAACACTGCTGACCTGCAGGAGGCCCAGTGCAGCCTTCAACACTGCTGACTTGCAGGAGGCCCAGTGCAGCCTTCAACACTGCTGGCCTGCAGGACCTGAGCTGCACTAAACCCCATACAGTATTCAGGAGGCCATCTCACGTCAGGTTTCTCCAGCACTCCCGACGACATATTAAAAAACGACATATTAAAAAAGTGAGCTAAGCTGCTATTATGAGAACCATTAAAAATGTTTCTTTTTGAAGCGTGCGGCCGTATTAGGTAGGCGAGGGCTGCTGTCCCTCAGTGACAGACAGCAGGAAATGAAAAGGGTCTGGAAGGCTCTGGGGGGGGCTAACAACCCCAGCAGAGTCCAGCCATGACGCCACCCTCCCTCACACCCAAGCTTTCATGTCCTTTAAAAAAACTTTACTGACACCCTCTCTGGACGAACGTCTGAACAATATATCTTTGGATTTCGCTTTGTTGTGATTCGTGTGTTTCGTGCAGGGCGAAGCGTCGATTCTTCTACTGGATAGGTAATTTCTGTCTTCTAGTGCTTATAAGTGGAAGTCCTGCTTTGACTGTCTGACTGGAAGCACGAACCACAGCAGGGTCGCTTTGATGTGGTGTGAGTGATCTGGATCAGTGGTTGGGTATAGGATGTCCTGTCATGGCAGGTCTGTAAATACCTCATAGGCTGGTGCTGCACTCAGCTATCAACTTACCCAATCCACTATCAGGATCTTGTCGACACTCAACCTCTGCTGGAGCAGTTTGGCTGCGATCGCTACAGAGTTGAAGTAACAAAAGCCCCTGTGAAGAAGGCAGAGACCACAGACAGACTGAAAACCCTCCCAAGCAAACACAAATATATTGTATTTCAATTCACTTAATTTGTGGTGGGCGTATGAAGAGAGAGAGAGAGAGAGAGAGAGAGAGAGAGAGAGAGAGAGAGAGAAAGAGAGACAGAGAGACAGAGAGTCTTGTAGAGACTTACATGGGGGTACTTTCCTCTGCGTGGTGTCCTGGGGGCCGGACCACCGCAAAACCATTCTGCCAATCAGAGAACAAGACAGTTATGACTCATAATCACACACACATAAACGTCCAAGCCCTCTCTGAGAAGGAGGGGTGAGGGAGGGAGAAGGAGAGGGAGGGTTGAGGGAGGGAGAAGGAGAGGGAGGGTTGAGGGAGGGAAGGAAAAGGAAGGGGGAGGGAGGGAGAGAGAAGGAGGGGTGAGGGAGGGTGAGGGAGGGGTGGGGGAGGATGAGGGAGGGGTGAGGGGAAGGTGAGGGAGGATGAGGGAGGGTTGAGGGGAGGGTGAGGGAGGGGTGAGGGGAGGGTGAGGGGAGGATGAGGGAAGGGTGAGGGGAGGGTGAAGGAGGGGTGAGGGGAGGGTGAGGGGAGGGTGAGGGAAGGATGAGGGAGGGGTGAGGGGAGGGTGAGAGGGAGTGAGGGTGCGCCCACCCTAACGATGTTGAGGCAGCTGCTCCAGGTTACCTCTCAGCAGAGGATATTACTTTAACACGGAGAAGAACCAAGATCCCAGCTGACGATAGCCAGCCCAGGCCTGCTCAAAGAGCCGTGTGTGTGAGTGTGTGCGTGTGTGTGTGTGTGTGCAAGAGGGAGTGTGTGATTACGGAGATCTTAATGGAATTCCGTGGAGTTCTATTTAAAGCAGTGGGCTGGGCCAGGTGAGGCTGGGCTTCTGTTCTCATCCACCAATCACATGGGAGAGTACGGGTCACTTCCTGTTCTCCTCCACCAGTCACATGGAAGAGTACGGGTCACTTCCTGTTCTCCTCCACCAGTCACATGGGAGAGTACGGGTCACATCCTGTTCTCCTCCACCAGTCACATGGGAGAGTTCACTGTCCGTGACCTTTCACCCCAGATTCATTTCTCTTTTATACGTGGATCGAGGTAGATAATGAGCTATAGGCTTGATTTAGCCAATTAGCCCTGAATTCTGTCACTTACGTTACTTAGCCCTGTGTGGTGACATGGCAGTGGATGGCTAAACTACTCATTAGCGACGAGCCTGCTCTCCTAATGAGCCTAATGATCACTAGACGCATGTGTCACTTCCTTAGCTAAGATGGCAAAGGGCTAAGAGGTGTCAATCCCTTCCACCAATCAGCAGGCCCAGCTAAAAACAACAGAACATGTGCCTAACCCGGTCACACACCAGTAGTTGTTCATGACACAGTAAACATTCATGTAGTAGACACTTTCATCCACAGTGAGCTACAGATGGGTGGGATTTGAACCAGAGACCTTTGACCTGCAGTGAAATGCTCTAACCACAAGCTACATCAGTCTGTTTGATGCTGACCTTGAGCTCTCCAGAAGCAACTTTGAAGACCAGCTCGACCACGGAGCCCACGGCCAGGCGAGCGGCGCTGGAGGAGTGGACCTCGTTCCAGATGGTGTCACTGTCCACCTACACACACACACACACACCGTTCAACACAGAAGGACACACACCCACAAACTCAGTATAATAGTCCTTACTAGAACCTTCTCATCATGTGACCTCGTTGAGCTGAAGAGGTTGGAGAGTCCCTCATGGAGACTGCTCACGTGAGCTGACTGACAGGTTCATGCTCAGCCACGGTCACCAACACAACACACACACATACTCACACACACACACATACTCACACACACACACACAGGAGGGAGGGAGAGTAAGCACAAAACGTGAAGGGAAAGTGGAACAAACTGAGGGAGACAGTGGGAGAGAGAGAGTGGGAGAGAGTGAGGGGGAGAGGGAGAGAGAGGGAGAGAGAGGGAGAGAGTGAGAGAGAGGGAGAGAGAGAGATGCAAGAAAAAGTATTCAGGGGCATGGAGGGCTGATATTAAGCCTGAACCAAGAGGCAGGGAGAGCCAGAAAGGGAATGAGAGGCAGGGAGAGAGACAGAGAGGGAATGAGAGGCAGGGAGAGAGACAGAGAGGGAATCAGAGGCAGGGAGAGCCAGAGAGGGGATGAGAGGCAGGGAGAAACAGAGAGGGAATGAGAGGCAGCTGGGAATGAGAGGCAGGGAGAGAGACAGAGAGGGAATGAGAGGCAGGGAGGGAATGAGAGGGAATGAGAGGCAGGGAGAGACAGAGAGGGAATGAGAGGCAGGGAGAGAGACAGAGAGGGAATGAGAGGCAGGGAGAGAGACAGAGAGGGAATCAGAGGCAGGGAGAGCCAGAGAGGGGATGAGAGGCAGGGAGAAACAGAGAGGGAATGAGAGGCAGCTGGGAATGAGAGGCAGGGAGAGAGACAGAGAGGGAATGAGAGGCAGGGAGAGAGACAGAGAGGGAATGAGAGGCAGGGAGAGAGACAGAGAGGGAATAAGAGGCAGGGAGAGCCAGAGAGGGAATGAGAGGCAGGGAGAGACAGAGAGGGAATGAGAGGCAGGGAGAGAGACAGAGTGGGAATGAGAGGCAGGGAGAGAGACAGAGAGGGAATGAGAGGCAGGGAAAGAGACAGAGTGGGAATGAGAGGCAGGGAGAGAGACAGAGAGGGAATGAGAGGCAGGGAGAGAGACAGAGAGGGAATGAGAGGCAGGGAAAGAGACAGAGTGGGAATGAGAGGCAGGGAGAGAGACAGAGAGGGAATGAGAGGCAGGGAGAGAGACAGAGAGGGAATGAGAGGCAGGGAGAGACAGAGAGGGAATGAGAGGCAGGGAGAGAGGATGTGGATGAGAGATGCAAAGGAACAAGAGATAGGATAAAGGAGTGGATGAAAGGTGCTAATGAGATACTGGCTAGTCCTGGGCTCTGGGCATGGGGTGTGTGTGTGCTGCGTTTCAACACACTCTGAGAAAGAGGCGAGCCATTCAGTCAAACCTGATTACGCTGACACATGCCTGCCCCCTGGGCCTAATCACAGCAGAACTAAGATACACACACACACACATGCTCTCTCTCTCTCTCACACACACACACACACACACACACACACACACACACACACACACACACACATGCTCTCTTTCTCTCTCTCTCTCTCTCTCACACACACACACACATGCTCTCTCTCTCACAAACACACACGCACGCGCACACGCGCACACACACACACACACACATGCTCTCTCTCTCTCACACACACACACACACGCACATGCTCTCTCTCTCACACACGCACACACACGCACGCGCACACGCACACACACACAAACAGAGAGTGAGGTGTGTGTGTGAGGTCCTACTCTCCCATGCGTGCTCTGGAGCAACCCAGAGAAACTGATAAATACATTATAATAAAACAAAAATAAATAAAACATAAATAAAACATAAATAAATAATAAAACAGACCATGGCCCTCTCAAGTCGAGCCAAGAAGAACTTGGTCACGAATGTCGAGTCTGGGGGGGCAGTTTACGTCAGAAAACAAGAGATGGATGGAATGTGAGGAAGGGTGAAGTGGAAGGAGGGATGAGGGGGGAGGAGAGAGAAACCAGAGCGGGATGGATGACACAGAGAGAGAGAGCAAAGGAGAGGGGGGAGGGAGGGGAGAGAAGTGAGGGAGAGGGGTGAGGGAGAGCGTGTTGGAATGAAAGAGCGGTGGTTCTCCTCAGCATGACAGCCTAATTGAGCCCTGGTCCTGTGCTGTGTGCAGCGACTGCAGGAAGACAACAATTTAGTCCCATTTACCATTAGAGAGCAGAACCCCTTGTGTTTCCCACCAACACTGTTACACCACCCCACACACTGAGAGAGGGGGGGAGGGAGAGAGATAAAGAAAGAGGGGAGAGAGGGAAGGAGATGAAGAAGAACCTTCACACACACACACATGGACACTGAGCTACCAGTCGACTAGTCTGGTCCTCACTGCTGTGTCCTGTGAGAACAGCAGTCCAGTTTCTGCAGCTCCACACTGCTCTGACCTACCTGTCTCCTCTCTATAGCTACTCTCTCCTCCCACACAACTACGCTCATTTGGGACTGAATATGGAGGATCACAGACTTTCCATTCAGACACGGAAACACCCCTGATCACTCCAACCCTGCATCCAAACATCCCCAAACTCTCACACACACGCACACGCACACACAACCCCCGTACTCACACACAGCTTGTTTATAGAAAACATCTGGATATAATTACCCACTGGACGGAAAGCAGAGCAACAACAGCAGAGCAACAGTTTTTGTTGCCTCTGGAACTTGAGGGGAGGTGTGTGTGTGTGTGTGATCTCTATGTGTGTATGTATGTGTGTGTGTGTGGTACAACAAACAGCACTGTATTTATGGGGACAAAGGGAAAGACACATGAGAACAGGGACTTACCCCCACCCCTCCACATGGCAGCCTCACAAACATGGGGGTCACCGAACCTGGGAGAGGGAGAGGGGAGAGAGAGGGAAACAGAGAGGAGAGAGGGAGTGGAAGAGCAGGAAATAATAGGTTAAAAAGAAGAAAAAGAGGAGAAGAGATGTGTGTGTGTGCCTTTCTATTCTTTGCTGTAGAGCAATGTTCCTCCTTGGTCTGAACATCTCTCTTCCTGTCATGCCCTAGGTGGTTTAGTCTATGCCACAAGCTCCGAAACAATCACCGCTAGCTTCGTGTCGCTACGGTCCCCTCTCTCTGCTACACTGAGGGCTAATATAAGAGCAGCCTCAGCAGTTTTACAGCTTCACTTTAACGATGCCTGACCCTGAGGACGTAGGCTTCCCTCTCTCCTGCAGCCAGACGCAGCACCTGGGGTTGGGGCGGGTTGCCTCCCTGGCTGGGTGTCAGGTGGAAGTTTAATGTCGATGTTCTGGGAGCAGTTGGGAGCTGACCCCTCTGACACAGGCTGGGGCTTGAGCACACACACACCTGTGTCCAAGTCTCTGTAGTGGTGAGTGAAGTGCACCTTTGTGCAGGCTACCTTTGGGGACACGACATTAGAGAGCGTGTGGAGGCTAGCTCTCCCTCCCAGCTGGAGGCTAGCTCTCTCTCCCTCCTGGAGGCTAGCTCTCTCTACCTCCTGGAGGCTAGCTCTCTCTCCCAGCTGGAGGCTAGCTCTCTCTCCCTCCTGGAGGCTAGCTCTCTCTCCCTCCTGGAGGCTAGCTCTCTCTCCCTCCTGGAGGCTAGCTCTCTCTCCCTCCTGGAGGCTAGCTCTCTCTCCCAGCTGGAGGCTAGCTCTCTCTCCCTCCTGGAGGCTAGCTCTCTCTCCCAGCTGGAGGCTAGCTCTCTCTCCCAGCTGGGACCTGGGGCGCTCGTTACCCTGGCTGCGTTAGCGAGGATTTGTTTAACAGACACTGATAGCTACGAGTCGTTCACAAGCCAGCGAGAAACGAGCGACATGTCGGGATACTCTACTAACTCCTCGCAGGGATGGCCAATTTCTGCATCGCGGCCATTTTATTGAAGGAAGAAAGGTAACCGATAACCAATGTTTCCTAACGACCGCATTAACCGGCAAGATTAAACATGTCGAATGGACGACTGTCTGTGGCCCATTTAAATACATACTAATATGGCCCAAATCTAATGTTTTCCCCAACAAAGAGTAGATTTTGTAATAGCAGCATAAACAACAAAACAAAAATTAACTAAACAAAAACGCATTGAATCCAAGATCCCTGGTTGTAGCCTACTGATTGGCAGCTATAAGATGGAAGTACAATAAGCTCTCCAGTTATTCTGCTGTTGCTCGACAACGAAAACGGAGGCTGCCAACAGTAGCAGAAAGTCGCTAGTCCTGACTCTTTTGTCACTAGGTAAGGTGACAAGTTGCTAGATCTAGTGACAATGTTGTGTGTGTGTGTGTGTGTGTGTGAGTGACTCTTACTGTCTAGTCTCTGTCTGAGAGGGTTGGTTCCGTACAGCAGGACGTGGGCCTCAGAGTGAACAGTCTGGAGCTCCTCTGGAGTAGCCTTCCTGCCCCGGATACACTAGGAGGGGGAGAGGGAGGGAGGGGGGGAGGGAGGGAGAGAGGGAAGGAGGGGTTGAAGGAGAGGGAGGGGAGAGAAGGTAGATGACAGAAGAAGAGAGAAAACAAACATTAAGTGACACCATGGCTGGTGAGATAACACAGTGAGCAGAGCTCCTACAGGGCTTGGTGATGGTCTGCCTGCTAGACAGTCTCACTCCTACACCTGTTAAACAGACAAGCTCACAAAGGGAAGTAATATATAACAATGGTCACCTGACTGATGCCAACTACAGCTTCTGGGAGAAGTGAGGGAGAGAGTGGAGGAGAGAGGCTGGAGGGGAGAGAGGGAGGGAGGGGAGAGGGGGAGAGAGGGAGGGAGGGGAGAGGGGGAGAGAGGGAGGGAGGGAGGGGAGAGAGGGGAGAGAGGGAGGGGAGAGAGGGAGGGAAGGGAGAGACGGAGGGAGGGGAGAGAGGGAGGGGAGAGAGGGGAGAGAGGGAGGGAAGGGAGAGACGGAGGGGAGAGAGGGGAGAGAGGGAGAGAGGGGAGAGAGGGAGGGAGGGGAGAGAGGGAGGGGAGAGAGGGAGAGAGAGGAGAGAGGGAGGGAGGGGAGAGAGGGAGAGAGGGAGGGGAGAGAGGGAGGGAAGGGAGAGACGGAGGGGAGAGAGGGGAGAGAGGGAGAGAGGGGAGAGAGGGAGGGAGGGGGGAGAGAGGGAGGGGAGAGAGGGAGAGAGAGGAGAGAGGGAGGGAGGGGAGAGAGGGAGGGGAGAGAGGGAGAGAGAGGAGAGAGGGAGGGAGGGGAGGGAGGGGAGAGAGGGAGGGAGGGAGGGGAGAGAGGGAGAGAGGGAGGGGAGAGAGGGAGAGAGGGAGGGGAGAGAGGGAGGGAGGGGAGAGAGGGCTCAAGGTGACACCAGCTACAAGGAATCTGTAAAAAACTTTGCAGGTTTCCCAAGAAAGTAGAGATGAATAGAAAGAGAGTGTGAGAGAGAGATAGAGAGAAACATACAGACCCGACTTCTCTAATTGTTTGTTTGTTTGTTTGCGTTGTCCATAAAACCTGTATCTTAGCAACCCAGTGTGGTGCTGCCATGCTTGCAGAATAAGGCACAAGGCAGAACAGTCACACACACTACTCTCTCTCTCACACATACTTCTTTCCAGAGCATTCTGCAGCAGAGAACCCCTGCAGGGAGAGCACACAGAGAGCTCCTCAGCTTCATGTCACCACACAGGGCTGGCCTGGGCTGGGGGTCTCTGCTGAATCATCTCTGAGGGGGATCTCTTTACGTTCACTCCCGCAAGATAACATTTATCACGAGAGAGAACGATAACAGCGAATATGGGTTCACGCTGCCCTCTACTGACCAGAAAAAAACTGCTGCTGAAGAATAGATAAAACTGAAGTGTTTTGAGGGTGGGGGTGAGGGTGGTGGGGGTCAGTGCTACTCTGTGTGTACTCTCAGAGAGGAACAGCTGGATACAAAACTACTGATACTTAATGGACAATATGAGGACAAAAATGTGGAGAGAGAGAGAGCCAGAGAGAAGGATGAGTACGAGAGGATGAGGGTGGTGGATGAGGGTGGAGGATGAGGGTGGAGGATGAGGGTGGTGGATGAGGGTGGAGGATGAGGGTGGAGGATGAGGGTGGAGGATAAGGGTGGAGGATGAGGGTGATGGATGAGGGTGGTGGATGAGGGTGGAGGATGAGGGTGGAGGATGAGGGTGGTGGATGAGGGTGGAGGATGAGGGTGGAGGATGAGGGTGGAGGATGAGGGTGGAGGATAAGGGTGGAGGATGAGGGTGGAGGATAAGGGTGGAGGATGAGGGTGGAGGATGAGGGTGGAGGATAAGGGTGGAGGATAAGGGTTGAGGATGAGGGTGGAGGATAAGGGTGGAGGATGAGGGTGGAGGATGAGGGTGGAGGATGAGGGTGGAGGATGAGGGTGGAGGATGAGGGTGGTGGATGAGGGTTGAGGATGAGGGTGGCTACCTCACACTTCCCCCTGAGTCCAGTCTCCTGCAGCCTGGACCAGATGCTCTGGATGCGTCCGGCATGTTCTGGGTGTGTGTTGGTGCTGCCGCACATGCACTGATGCTTCTGCATGAGGGAGTCATACACCAGACCTGGAACACACACACACACGGTTACACACACACACGGTTACACACAGGTTAGCCCCCTAGAACACACATGGAGGTCCATTGTGTATGTGCATGCATACCTGGACTGTGCCGATATATTGACTTAATGCAAAATCGCGATTCTTTGCTTCACAACATTCTATCAATACTCTCTAGCTCTTTTTAATTTGTATATATATACTGTATAATTATTTGAATGTATCTTTTATTTATGAAAAAAAACAATAATAATAAGGGATAGTATTTGACTCTTTACTTCAAGATTGTCCTTTGAAGTATATAGCCAAATTATATTTGAGGTTCTTTTGCACTTTAGTAAGTATCGTGATTCCGTAGTGATATCGTGATGAATCGTGATGTATTGAATCATGTGTATCGTGATATGTATCGTATCGCAGGGTAGTGAGGGGGGAGCTAGTGAAGCAGCCCTGAGGTCACGAGGACAGAGGAGCTGGGCTTGGCTCTGTCGGCTAGCCAGCCTGGCAGACGTGTCTAACAGCATGAACCCCCTTCTCCCCTCTCCCCAAACCCCAGACTCACCGGTGGTGAAGCGAGGTTTGGTGGGCGGGTCTTGCACCACAACGGGGAAGGAGGCGGAGGCGGGAGATGATTGGGCCCTGGAGAGGGGGCGGTGCCCTGGGAAGGTGATTGACAGGCCAGCAGCCTCCAGAGACGCCTGGTAGTTCCTCAGCTGGTGGATCCTCTGCTGCTCCAACAGCAGGGCCTGCTGCTCACACACACACCAACGTGTGAGTACACACACACACATTGTGTATTGCAATGTCTCTTTTGAAACAGTAGATGGCGCTGAATGCATGCAAGAAAATGCATAATGTAACAAATGACTAAACGTAGTCATGTTCTGCTGTTTGTACAGTATGAGTCCTTGAATAATGATGCATGTTTGTTGGTTAAAAGGTGTTTAAACAAACGCTAGATCAAAGGCAGGTTTGCTGTCGTCTGTAGGAGCTGTCTCCCCTCCTGGATGTACTACACACGCTCTGCACAGCTTGTGGTCACGGACTACAGTTCCCAGGAGCCTCGCTGATCAACTTCCTGTGTCTCTGTGCACAGCTGGGGGACCTGGGGAGGTCTGGGTGTCATGGCGACGGAGAACACAATCCTGATTGGATTCGGTCAGGCTGTAGGGCATGTGGTTTCCTACGAGGACTTGATGTTCCGGCTGAGGTGTGGGGTGTGTGGGTGTGTGGGGTCTGTGTGTGTGTGTGTGGGGTGTGTGTGAGCGCATGTTTGTACGTTCTGTTTTGTGAAGCGACGAGGAGCTAAAATAGGCTGCATTCTGCTCACTGGTGTTTGTGACACGTGTTGGGCTCTCAGAAAAATCCATCTGTTCATCCTCTTCTGTTCATCCTCCACCCTCTGCTCTCCCTCCTGCCCCTCCCTCACCCTTCCCCCCCCCCCGCCCCACCCCACCCTTCCCTCACCCTCTCCTAACTGCTCCTCCCCCACCTGTCTGAAGAGTCTCTCCTGCTCGGCCTGTCTCTCCCTCTGGTCCCTGTGGTCCTCGTGGGGGTCGGGGGGCTCCTGTTTGATGGTGCGTCCCCCCCGCGGCAGGCCTTCCTCCTGGGGGGCCCGGCCCCCCTCAGGGGCCTGGTGCTCCCTCAGCTCCTCCTCCGTCTCCTCCGGGTGGCTCTCATGCTGCCGGCCTGGCCCCGCCCCTGGCCCCGCCCCCGCACCAGGCCCCGCCCCCGGGTCACTGGGCTTGGACATCATCTGGGAGAGAGAGGGAGTGAGAAACAGGGAGAGGGGAGAGAGAGAGATAGGGGAGGGATGAAAGATAGACAGGGGCGATAAAGGGAGAGGAGAGAAAGGGGTGTCAATGGTTTGAAAAGTGTGCATGACGATGGCAGACAGCGGACCTGAACAGTCATGCAGTTACACCAAGGTCAGTACAGGAGGAGGAACCATGTCAGAGTGTCATCACATCCTAATATCCTGTGACATCTAAAGGGGCGACACCCTGCCAGGAGGGATTCTGGGTAATCTCTGTTCAACTACGAGCTTTCCACTGGACAGATACGACGACCTGCTGCCAAGGCGAGTCCTGACCTGCTGGTGGAGGTGCTTCCTCCCACTGCTCTGACGTCTGCACGTCTGGACCACCTGACAGGAACGCTACCTCACAGGATAGTCCCAGCGTCATCTGTAATCTCTCCCCGCTGCCCTCAGGGCACGGGGAGACAGACCTCCTCCAGAGTCACCTCACTGCTCAGACCTCCTCCAGAGTCACCTCACTGCTCAGACCTCCTCCAGAGTCACCTCACTGCTCAGACCTCCAGAGTCACCTCACTGCTCAGACCTCCTCCAGAGTCACCTCACTGCTCAGACCTCCTCCAGAGTCACCTCACTGTTCAGACCTCCTCCAGAGTCACCTCACTGCTCAGACCTCCTCCAGAGTCACCTCACTGTTCAGACCTCCTCCAGAGTCACCTCACTGCTCAGACCTCCTCCAGAGTCACCTCACTGTTCAGACCTCCTCCAGAGTCACCTCACTGCTCAGACCTCCTCCAGAGTCACCTCACTGTTCAGACCTCCTCCAGAGTCACCTCACTGCTCAGACCTCCTCCAGAGTCACCTCACTGCTCAGACCTCCTCCAGAGTCACCTCACTGTTCAGACCTCCTCCAGAGTCACCTCACTGCTCAGACCTCCTCCAGAGTCACCTCACTGCTCAGACCTCCTCCAGAGTCACCTCACTGCTCAGACCTCCAGAGTCACCTCACTGCTCAGACCTCCAGAGTCACCTCACTGCTCAGACCTCCTCCAGAGTCACCTCACTGCTCAGACCTCCTCCAGAGTCACCTCACTGCTCAGACCTCCTCCAGAGTCACCTCACTGTTCAGACCTCCTCCAGAGTCACCTCACTGTTCAGACCTCCTCCAGAGTCACCTCACTGCTCAGACCTCCTCCAGTCACCTCACTGCTCAGACCTCCTCCAGAGTCACCTCACTGCTCAGACCTCCTCCAGAGTCACCTCACTGCTCAGACCTCCTCCAGAGTCACCTCACTGTTCAGACCTCCTCCAGAGTCACCTCACTGCTCAGACCTCCTCCAGAGTCACCTCACTGTTCAGACCTCCTCCAGAGTCACCTCACTGCTCAGAGCTGCTCCAGCCACAACCCAGGAAAAAGTATCTGTGATGAAGTGCACTGGAGGAGCGTCAGTGTTCCTGAGCGAGCAGCCATCTGGCAGCGGCCCTGCCAGGCGCTGGGCCTGCCGGGGCAGAGCTCCAGGGGCAGAGCGTCAGGGGCAGAGCTCCAGGGGCAGAGAGTCAGGGGCAGAGAGTCAGGGCAGAGAGTCAGGGGCAGAGAGTCAGGGCAGAGAGTCAGGGGCAGAGCGTCAGGGGCAGAGAGTCAGGGCAGAGAGTCAGGGGCAGAGCGTCAGGGCAGAGCGTCAGGGGCAGAGAGTCAGGGGCAGAGAGTCAGGGGCAGAGAGTCAGGGCAGAGAGTCAGGGCAGAGAGTCAGGGGCAGAGAGTCAGGGCAGAGAGTCAGGGGCAGAGCGTCAGGGGCAGAGAGTCAGGGCAGAGAGTCAGGGGCAGAGCGTCAGGGCAGAGAGTCAGGGCAGAGAGTCAGGGGCAGAGAGTCAGGGCAGAGAGTCAGGGGCAGAGCGTCAGGGCAGAGAGTCAGGGCAGAGAGTCAGGGGCAGAGAGTCAGGGCAGAGAGTCAGGGGCAGAGCGTCAGGGCAGAGAGTCAGGGGCAGAGCGTCAGGGCAGAGCGGACGGGGCAGAGCGGACGGGGCAGAGAGTCAGGGGCAGAGAGTCAGGGGCAGAGAGTCAGGGGCAGAGCGTCAGGGCAGAGCGGACGGGGCAGAGCGGACGGGGCAGAGCAGCTGTGGTCAGGGTGAAGGTCTACAGACGGCCGGTCGTGCAGTTCACACAGCACTCCATGAGAACATGGAAACAGAGAGAGGCAAGGCAGACCAGAGCGCGGGGGGAAGGAGTGACAGAGAGAACAAGAAAACAACAACACAACCGAGCCACGAGAGAGATTGTTGCGGGCAAGCAAAAATAGAAGGAAGAAAAAGGTGTATTATCGTGGGAAGAAACAAATTGAGAGATGACAGAGTGAGAGAGGAGGAGAGACAAGAGACGCAAACAGGAGACACTGACAGGAAGAGTGTGGAGGGAAGAGATGGAGACATGAGAATGTCCTAGATCAGAGCAGGAGGAGGCCACAGTTGGGTGTACACACACACACACACACAAGCATGAACACACACACACAGGCATGAACACACACACACACACAGGCATGAACACACACACACACACAGGCATGAACACACACACACACACACACACACACACACACACACAGGCATGAACACACACACACAGGCATGAACACACACACACACACAAGCATGAACACACACACACACAAGCATGAACACACACACACACACAGGCATGAACACACACACACACACAAGCATGAACACACACACACACAGGCATGAACACACACACACACACAAGCATGAACACACACACACACAGACATGAACACACACACACACACACAGGCATGAACACACACACACACACACAAGCATGAACACACACACACACAGGCATGAACACACACACACACACACACACACAAGCATGAACACACACACACACAGGCATGAACACACACACACACACACACACACACACACACACACACACAAGCATGAACACACACACACACAGGCATGAACACACACACACACAAGCATGAACACACACACACACACACACACACACACACACACACACACACACACACACACACACACACACACACACAGGCATGAACACACACACACAGGCATGAACACACACACACACACAAGCATGAACACACACACACACAAGCATGAACACACACACACAGGCATGAACACACACACCAGTGTTTCCCACACACAGACTAATTTGTGGCGGTGCGCCACAGAATCAACACCGGCCGCCACACATTGCGTTTCGTAAAACATTTTTTTTTAATCGCTATTTAGGTTCAAACACGCAGCGTATTCGTTCAGCTGCATTTCCTTTCCCCTGCTCTCCCTCCGTCTCTCTGTCACTCATGCGTCTTTCCCACATATGCACACAGTCACTACGTCAGCACACGTTAGCAACAATGCATACACATGCCGTTCTAGTAAGACCGACAGATATCAGCGAGCCTTCAGCATTAGTGCCGTAGCTAAAAGTCGAGGAAAGTTGAGGCTACTTTTCGCTAAGTACCTTACTCACATTTACATTTAGTCATTTAGCAGACGCTCTTATCCAGAGCGACTTACAGTACTCGAAGTTTCCCCTTCGTTCTTTTGGTGAGAAGTCTCAAGAGCTAGCTACTTACTCGGCGTCATGGAGCCAACCAGTTAAATAGTTGTTTACCACTAGCGTTGCTACATGCATAATGCAGAAATGATGTTAGTTGTTGTTAATTTGTGAAGGTGTGAATCATTTTGGATTAATATTTAATGTAACAAATTATTAACAAATTAACTGTGTAACGAATTATTAACGAAGGAATTATTACGACACGACCCCCCCCCCCCCCCCCCCCCCCCCCCCCCCCCGGTCTGACAACCCCCACCCCTCCCCGCCACAATTAGATTTCTAATCTGTGGGAAACACTGCACACACACACACAAGCATGAACACACACACACACACAGGCATGAACACACACACACACACAAGCATGAACACACACACACACAGACATGAACACACACACACACACACAGGCATGAACACACACACACACACACAAGCATGAACACACACACACACAGGCATGAACACACACACACACACACACACACACACACACACACACACACACACAAGCATGAACACACACACACACAGGCATGAACACACACACACACAAGCATGAACACACACACACACACACACACACACACACACACACACACACACACACACAGGCATGAACACACACACACAGGCATGAACACACACACACACACAAGCATGAACACACACACACACAAGCATGAACACACACACACACACAGGCATGAACACACACACACACACAAGCATGAACACACACACACACACAGGCATGAACACACACACACACACAAGCATGAACACACACACACACAGACATGAACACACACACACACACACAGGCATGAACACACACACACACACAGGCATGAACACACACACACACACACACACACACACACACACAGGCATGAACACACACACACAGGCATGAACACACACACACACACAAGCATGAACACACACACACACAAGCATGAACACACACACACACACAGGCATGAACACACACACACACACAAGCATGAACACACACACACACAGGCATGAACACACACACACACACAAGCATGAACACACACACACACAGACATGAACACACACACACACACACAGGCATGAACACACACACACACAAGCATGAACACACACACACACACACACACAGGCATGAACACACACACACAGGCATGAACACACACACACACACAAGCATGAACACACACACACACAAGCATGAACACACACACACACACAGGCATGAACACACACACACACACAGGCATGAACACACACACACACAGGCATGAACACACACACACAGGCATGAACACACACACACACAGACATGAACACACACACACACACACAGGCATGAACACACACACACACACAGGCATGAACACACACACACACAGGCATGAACACACACACACAGGCATGAACACACACACACAGGCATGAACACACACACATTCACAGGAACCTGTTGGCATGCTACCAAGGGAACGGTCCATTGACGTCAGAGGAGCAGCTATTGCCTCATCCCTGGCCCTCTTCTCCAAACAAGCTTGTCTTTTACCCTCCTTCTCTTGCCCTTCTGTTTCCCTCTCTCCCTCTCTCCCTCTCTTTCCTCTCTCCCTCTCTTTCCTCTCTCCCTCTCTTTCCTCTCTCCCCCCACTCTCCAACTCCTACTTTTAAAGGGGAATACTCCTTTTATACTCTGCAATGTAAGCCAAAACACAGGAGGGAGGCCGCTAGTTTGAAGTTGGATACAAAATAAACACATTTAAAAGGCTGGAAGGGTGTTTCGGGAGGACAAGCTTGTCATGCTTACTCTACAAGTACAACAAACCCTGGGCACTGTTACAGGCTACACTAGTCTAGTCCCAAACACGTCAGTCACCCCCCCATCCTCCCATCCCCCTCCCCTGCCCTCCCCTCCACTCCCTCTCAGCCTGCTGTGTCTGGAAACTGATCTGAAACCTTCTGCTTCTAGTGGTGGAGGACATAGACTACGCCAAGCCAGGTGAAAAGATAAACTTCTGCATTCTGATTTACGTGTAAAAAGTAAAACAAATAAGTTGCTGATCTCTCTAAGAGACATGGTTGGATTTGTAATGGGGAACGTTATTATTTATGAATTGATTATGACGTTATCTTTCTAACCCTGACTCTAACCCTGAGGAATATGATGCTCAAACATCAGGGTTAGTGCGGGGTGTGAGATAATGAGGTCGACTCTTCAAAACCAAGTGTGTGACACACATTCAAACTACATGCAAAAATCCCCTTTTCACAGTCGACTGTTCTGCAAGCACCGATGGCCTTGTCATCATTTAGTGATTTAATGACCTCATGTACATGTTCCCGCCAGCCAACCAACCAACCACATCGTCTGCTGGGATTTGGAACATCCCAGAATGGATACCAACATGTCACCAGACCTGTTACGTGGGTGAGCGGGGTGTGTTGAAGGCACAGTTAGTCTGACTGAACACTGACGCTGGGAGGAAGAAGTGAGTGTGTGGGTGTGTGAGAGTGTGTGTGTGAGTGTGAGTGTGTGTGTGAGAGTGTGTGTGGGAGTGTGAGTGTGTGTGTGGGAGTGTGTGTGTGTGAGTGTGTGAAAGTGTGTTGGGTGGCCAGGAGAGGCTTCAGGGAAAACAAGCAAGAGAATAATAACCTCCTCCTTTGGGAATGTCACAACTCTCTCTCTCACACACACACACACTGAGGAGCATCCACACACAGCAGCTTCCTGGGTGACCATACAAGGAGGCTGCTTCCTCCTCACGGAGGTTGCTACGGCAACAGAGAAAGCGAGCACATGGATCTGTAGGCTCCTGAACAGAGATGCTGTTCCTGGGCTTACATGGAACCAGGCAGGCCAGAACAAACACACACACTAACTTATTCTTGCCATGTAGCCCCCCCCCCCCCCCTTCAGCACTAATGAAACCCATATCTACACCCCCCCCCTACCCCCTCCGCTGCCCCCCCCACACCTTGTTGATATGTAGCTGCTGGAAGTGCTGCTTGTGTTTCTCCAGGAACTGCTGGTGCTGCTGCTGCACCACCAGCTGCTGCAGGGCCTGGGGGCTCTGGGGCAGGGGGGCCGACTGGGTCCGGCCCAGGGGGCTCTGGGGCAGGGGGGCCGACTGGGTCCGGCCCAGGGGGCGGTGCTGCCGCTGGAGCTTGGCCATGGAGGGGGGGGGCAGACCTCCCAGACCTGGAGGGGGGAGGGGGAGAGAGGGTGGAAGGTCAAGCTCTGTAGGTACAGGAGCTCTGTAGTTTACGGAGACAGTTCTGTGATGGAGGCGTGGTGGAGAGCAGAGCTTAGTTGTGGTGAGGACGGTAGCCCCACCTGCCACCAGGGGACTGTGGCTCTGCTCCAGGTGGCTCTGCTCCAGGAGGCTCTGCTCCAGGAGGACCATGTGCTTCAGGAGGGGGTTGTGTCCCCCGCCATCTCGTTCCAGGGGGGAGGAGGCCAGGTAGGGGGGCAGGTGTCCCCCTGGGAGGAAGGGGGAGGACAGGGGGAGGCCGTGCTGGAGCCCTGGCATAGCCAGCCTGCCGTCACCATCCTGTGGGCAGGACCCCACCTGGGGGAGGGGGGGGAGGGAGGGAGATTACATTCAAACAAGCTCACATATATGTATTCACAATATGCAGTCTAGTATCAAATCAAAACATCAAATATATATGATGGAGGTGGAGGATGGGAGGGGGTTGGAAGAAACAGGAGGAGAGGAAAATCATTTAGGACTATGAAAACTTTTGTGTCACCCCCGTAGCGCCTGAAAGAGTCATATTTGGACTCTTTGGGCCATAGTTTGGGCCAAAATTATTTTCAAACGACAGATCTAGCGACTTTCTGCGACTTTTGAAATCTCATTTTTGTTGTTGAAAAGCAGAAAACAAACTGTGTTTGTCCTTCCGTGTTGTCATAGAAAGTCGCACTGCCCCACACCTCAGAGGTGAGTTGGGTGCTATGATTGGGTGTGGATGAGGGGCCGAAGTGGTTTGGATTTAGAAAATCACATAATGTAGCAACTTTTTGCGACTACTGCCAATACCGATTTCTGGTGAGATTTTTGGAGCAACACTGGTTATACGTTCGCCCCCAATAATATAATTCTTCAAAAACCGTGCAACAGAACTTTCACAGAAGTAATGATTCCTGAATTAAACACACATTTTGAGACCGAACACGTCTATGTAGTGCAAAACCTGAGGGACAAATTGGGTGTCTATATATTATATAAGTGAGATAATAGAAGTTTGTTGAGATTCATTTAGCAGATGCACTCAAATAGACATCCAGGGGAGTGATAGGATATGAACTTGCAACCTCATCAATGCAGTGAAATCCTTTAACCAGTGAGCTAACTAACACACATCCTCCACTTGTCTTCGTCTGGTCTCTTTACTTCAAACACAGCACTGATGGCTTCTTTTCTGTGTCCTACATTCACTTGCTGGAACCAGATGTCCTGTACAAGAGGAGGAAATAAGGAGGCCATTCTCTGAGTGGGAGGCAGACGCTGTGACGGCCTGATGTGATGGGGTCCGGGTGTGCGTCACGTCGGCTCATTGTGTCTGAATGGGGCCTTTCTGAGGCCGGGTTGGGAGACACAGGGCCAACAGAGAGCTCTGTACACAGGGGCCCCTTCTGTGGAGTCTTCACCAGGGGAGGAGGACAGCCTGCCAGCCTGCCTGCGCAAGCAAGCTCCCCTCCATACCCCCCGAAATAGAGGAGAGGGAGGGAGGGTAACAAGGGGTGTGTGCTTGTGTCTGTGTGCCGCATGTGTGCCTGCCTGTGTTTAAAAGCGTGTGTGTGTGTGTGTGTGTGTGTGTGTGAGAGAGAGTGTTGGTGTGTGTATGTGTGTGTGTCTACTCACGCTAGCTGGGCCGGTGGCGGGCAGTCCCAGGGTGATGTTGGGCAGGGAGGGAGATGTGTACAGAGAGAGCTGGCTCAGGGGTCCGTCTCTGCCGGTCAGCCTGTGAAGGAGAGAGGCCTGGGGAACACACACACACACACACACATGGTCTCAGTCGTACTTACAACACACACACACACATGGTCTCAGTTGTACTTACAACACACGCACGCACGGGCACACACACAATAAACAGACCCCTCTGCGAAAATAAACAACCTTGTCTGGTTGTCCTTGTCTGTGGACCCCTGTGGTCTGCACAACCTGTCTACAGCACACACACACGTACATATACACGAGCATGTGCCCACGTAAATCCACCCCCTTTCCCACTGAGGTAGGTCAGGGAGGGTCAGGGTGGGTCAGGGAGGGTCAGGGAGGGTCAGGGTGGGTCAGGGAGGGTCAGGGAGGGTCAGGGTGGGTCAGGGTGGGTCAGGGTGGGTCAGGCTGGGGGTCAGGCTGGGGGTCAGGTTGGGCTCGTACCTCCACATGGCTGCAGGACACAGCCATACCGTTCTCCTTGGGGATGTTGCTGGAGCTGTTGTTGGGCGAGCTGGGGCCTGAGCCAGGGGCGCTGTTACTCACAGACTCTGGAAAACAGCCAGACAACAGCCAATGTTAACATCCAGGGACATCCACGTACCTTCCCAGGAATCTACTGAAGGATACTGGAGGTCTCAATGTTGAAGAGAACATTAGTGGATGTGTTGCATTGTGTGTGACCTGAGGCAAGGTAGAGAGGATGTGTGTGTGGGTGTGTACCGGCCGTGTCGAGGGAGCGTTTCTTGGTGGAGGTGATGGGCCCCTCCTTCCTCCTCAGCAGAGGGCTGCTCCGGCGCTCCGACACTTTCTGCTTCAGCTTGGAGCGCAGCTTCAGGTTGGGCTCAGACGCTGGGGGAAACACAACACACCACGACACTCAGGACAAGTGTCTTCAGGGGAGAACACACTACAAAAACACAAAAAGGAAGGTATTCCTTCAGGAAGCTAAAGGTCAGTTAGAGGAGCAGGTCCTCATAGCTCCCAACCTGTCTTCCTCCTCCCTACCTCTTCCCTCCCTCCTCTCTTTCTCCTCTCTCCATCCTCCCTCCTCTCTTCCTCCTCCATCCCTCCTCTTCCTCCTCTCTTCCTCCTCCCTCCTCTTCTTCCTCCCTCCCTCCTCTCTCCCTCCCCTCCCTCCTCTCCCTCCTCCCTTCCTCCTCTCTTCCTCCTCCCTCCCTCCTCTCCCTCCTCTCTCCCTCCTCTCTTCCAGACACTACATGCTTTATTCCCAGAATCCCTGGAACTGTCTCTCTCCAGCTTTCTGCCTGGAAATCAGTCAGCGCAGGCGGTTGACCACCGGTCGACCCTCTGCTCCGCCCGTGACCCTGAGCCAAATGAGGCTGGCGTGGAAGGGCTGATACGCTCATTAGGGTTTGCGGAAGGCAGCGGGCAGAGAGCTGGCCGAGGTCCAACAAGATCTGGTTTGAGTCTGCGTGGTTATAATGGTCAGTGTCTAAATGTGGACGAGCCCTTTCTCTCCACTTCCTATTTCCTTGTTAATAAAGGAGACAAGGGTTCACCTGTCTTAATGCACTTGAGAGAGGCAGGGCAGGGCTGTGGGAGGAGCAGGGCCAGGGGAGGATGGATAATGTAGAAGCACTTTTTGAAAGTGAAGTGAAGGAGCACTCTCAATCTGACAGGGATGAACCTGCGGTTGAACTCGACTGTCAAAAAAAAGAAAAAACAGGCGGAGCTTCTTGTAAGTGGACGGCACTTGTCCAGAAGTCTTTGTTAACAGGATCGAGGGAAAGGTTTTGATGGGGAGAGAAATTAAAGGGCTATCAACTTGAAGTCAACATCAAGGTCTCCAGATACATTTATTTTTTCATCATTTTCTTTTTTTGACTTCTCTGATCTTTCTCCCGTCGTTGCAGTGCCATTGTGCAGCTGTCCCTGTGGAAACTGACTGCCAGTAAACCACAATCATCTTATGAATGAGACACAAGCATGAACTAAATACCGTTTGAATACATGTTTTTGCTTATCGAGGGGGATGAAGAAGGTGAACAGAGTCCTGTGACAGCTGTTAGCCGTCCTGTTGAGGGCTGTGGAAGAGCTGTAAGGATGTGGCTGTGGTCAGAGGCCTTGTGATGGCTGCTGCGGTGGTTTGGGGAGTTAGTAGAGGAGAAGCCTTGGCGAGGGGGAACAGAACTTGTGAGTGACACAACAGAGGGCAGCTGTGTCAAGCTACAACTCACATGTACCAAACCTCCACTGTCATCCACAGTCAAGCAGGCTTGCTCGACGTATGTTTATAATTCTGAACGCGTCTTACATTACAAACAAGTGCATGTACCATCACATCCCGATGCCCAAACCATCCCGAACAGCCGACCCTGTAAAACGATTCATCAGGGGGGTGAGCACACCAGTGCTGTTCTGAAACGCAGCGGGGAAGGTCAGATGCAGAGATGCAGGAGAGATGCAGAGATGCAGAAGAGATGCAGGAGAGATGCAGAGATGCAGGAGAGATGCAGAGATGCAGAAGAGATGCAGCAGAGATGCAGAGATGCAGGAGAGATGCAGAGATGCAGAAGAGATGCAGGAGAGATGCAGAGATGCAGGAGAGATGCAGAGATGCAGAAGAGATGCAGCAGAGATGCAGAGATGCAGGAAAGATGCAGAGATGCAGAAGAGATGCAGGAGAGATGCAGAGATGCAGGAGAGATGCAGAGGGCGTTATTAGCCTGTAATGCTGAGCTGCGTTCACGGGAGATGAGTGGGCAACGACCAGAGCAAGCCAGGGCCTGCAGGCTTGCTCTGGTCGTTGCAGCCAGGGCCTGCAGCCAGCTGTGGAGAGGACTGGGAGGACTGGCCAGGGGATAGAGGAGGGGGTGGAGGTGTAGTGGGCGGGCGGGTGGAGAGGAAGTTGCTGCCAGGAGTCTGTTCTGTGAGGTCTGGGGAGGGGAGCCAGGGGGGGAGAGTGAAAGTGTTGATGCAGGAGGTCTGGAGAGGAGTGAAGGGGGGGCTTACAGGCTGTCTGCAGGCGCTCTGAGCCAGTGGGGGGGGGGGGGGGGGGGGGGGTCACATCGGGACGTAGTGACTTTGAAGGGTGTTCGCAGTGGGCCAGGCTAAAGCACACTGCAGGGGACCAGTACTGCTGACACCAGGCTTTCTCTCTCTCCCCCTCTCTTTCCCTCTCTATCTCTCCCTCTATCTCTATCTCTCTCCCCCTCTCTTTCCCCCTATATCTCTCTCTCTCTCCCCCCTCTCTCTCTCTCTCCCTCCCTCTCTTTCCCCCTCTATCTCTCTCTCTCCCCCTCTCTCTCCCCCTCTCTCTCCCCCCTCTCCCTCTCTCTCTCTCTCTCTCTCTCTCTCTCTCTCTCTGTCTCTCTCTCTCTCAGTCTCTCTCTCTCTCTCTCAGTCTCTCTCTCTGTCTCTCTCTCTTCCTCTGTGCTTTTCTCCCATTCTCTACGGTCCTGTTCAACAACTTCTCATGCTATCTCTTTGTATTCTTCGCTTATCCTCCATCTTCCATCCGTTCACCACAGGTCTCTCAACGCTATGTCCAACGCTACAGAAACTGTCTCCCCCCACCCTGATGTCTTCAGTGAGCACGTTACACACAACCCTGCAAGTCCACAGCTGGGTAACCTATTCCTTTTGCAAACTAACAAGGTGCCTGACTGTGTATTGACTGATGAGCAAATCAGGGCTTCTAATACGAAACTTATTGATCTTCATCCCAGAAAGCTTGAGAGATAAGGACTCCATATTACAAAACACACACAGAGAGATTAAAGGGAATCAATATGCTTGTAAAAATTGAACTGCGCCTCAACTCTGTGTGGATTACCATGATATTATTTCAGATATAACATGGGTGTGTTCACACTTGTAGTTCGGTACTTTTGTTCCTGACTGGCATTTCTTTGTACAGCGAACCTAAACAAAAGGCATACGGTTAAGGTTGCAACATGATTGGACAGTTAAGGAGTTTAGACGTCTTTGGTCCACGTTACGTTCATCAAGTGAACCGCTCCAGAGTTTGTTTTCAATCGAACCAAACCCGCCAAGTGTGAACACACCCTTAAAGTATACGTCTGTGGAATGTGTTCATCCTGACCTGATTAGAACTCCACATGTTCACTTCAGGGTGCTGTTTTTACAACATAACCTTCTCATTCATAAAAACATATTTTCAAACGATTATTTTAAAAAGAAAGAGCAAAGTTTCAAAACGATATTTACAGCTACTAGTCATCTACTGTTTGCGTCAGTTGAGAAAATGGGCCTGATGACGGTGGAGCAGTGTTGATGTGATTGTGCTCCAGACGCAGTATAGCCAACAAAAAGCATCTATTCCTGGAGTCTGGAGAGGCTCTTCACTGCAGGCTGAATAGACCGTGATTGGGGCTCATGTTTGGCGGTCTGAATAGAATGAATTGGGCTTAAATGAAGATGAATATGCTAATGTTATGTGTCCTGGGTGGTCCTTCAAAAGATGAACACTGCTCCGGAGCACACCACTCTGTGTGCTTAGAGAAGTCGGCCGGTAACAAGGTTTCACGGACTTGGAACATGGTCTAAAAAGGTTGCCCTTAAAATCTGACAAACTCAAAAGGTACAACATTTTTAATTGGCAAGTAAGCCGTCCTTCAGGTGCTGTAGTACACCCTATTACCAAGGACAATTTAGAAAGTGAATTGAATGCTAATCAATGCTTCATGCCCCATCCTCATAGGTGCAAAATGAATCGTCCATATTTCACAGCTTGGAGTGTGTGGTCAAGAACAGTCCGTTTTGTGGCCGTTAAGCGGTCTTCAAGGTTGTTTTCCTTTTTGCGGAGCACAGGGTGACTGCACATACTGTGAGGGGCGTTCGAGATACAACGTCAAGGCTGGGAGGGAGAGGAGTCACGTGACACTTTCCCGCTGACAGTTAAGAGCGGCTAAGCATCCTCTAGAATGGGACAAGACGCTGTTCAAATGTATAGCCTTCACACGCTCCTGTTAGCCATGACGGAGGGTGCTGGCGGGGCCGCAACAGTGTGTGTGTGTGTGTGTGTGTGTGTATGAGACAGTGTGTGTGTGTGTGTATGAGACAGTGTGTGTGGGTGTGTGTTGGGGGGACTGCAGTCTTAACCCGCATGCGTTTTAATAAGCCCATAAAGCTGTTAGAAGCCAAACCTGATAAGGAGCTCTCCGCAGCACGCTCCGCTGCCTAACTAAGGTGTGTCGAGGCGGCAGGGGAGAGAGGACAGAGAGTGTGTGGGTTGGTAGTGGGAAGGGGATGTCAAGCACACAGGCAGAGCTGGCTTGTGATGGGAGATAAGTCTTAATTGGGGTGGAGGTGTGTGGAGTGTACGTGTGGACAATGGGAAGCTTTCGCTTGTCCAGTGTGCTGATGGCAGCAGTTTCTGGGTCTTCCTCTTCCAGGGAACTAACGACTTGCACAGGGCGTTGAAAATCTTCCTAATTCATTTCAAACAGTCACTTGCTTAAATACTCAACACATGGACCGTCAGACTGTCGGAGGCTGTGCAGACCTCTGTTCTACACACACACACACACACAGGCTAGTCTAGCTGAAGCCGCTGCTCTGATTCTCTCTCAGTGCCCTTCATAAGGGGAGACCCATTTGGCAGCCAGCACTCTGCTCCGGACCATAGTGTTGGCCTTCTCTTCTAACCAGAAGGTCCCAGCATCACTCTGTGTGTGTGGATTAGCTCTCCAAACCCACCCAATTACCCACCATCCCTGTTGAGTCAGAGGCTCTCAACTGGACTAATGGAGTGAGCTTTCACCACTAGCTGGTTCTTAACAGGGTAATCCACATCTGTTCTGAACTTGGAAATACTTTAGCTGTTGTCCACCAGCTGCCTTTAATGATTAGGGTTTTTAAATTATATTATATGCATATTAGTTGTGCCAGAAAAGGGAATTCTAATAGTTACATTAAAATGTAAACTGTCAAAGGCACTGGCTACATGTCATGTAGTGCCCTTTGCTAGCATAATATGCATTTTTAAATTTTGCATATTCAATCTAGCAAGCCTTTAGAAGCAACCCATGTTGTCTCACATGACAACAAGGGTGTAAATATCACACAAGGAAATACTGGTCTAAAATTCCATTAAAAAAAGACTCTCAAAACAACTTCTCCATATTTGCATGAATAGATTGCGATCCCATGGCACATACTTCACAACGTCACCCATGACGTCAATCACCACGCCTGTCAACTGATACCGAGAGCATTTCACCCAACTTCCTTGTTTAGGATGTTATCTGGTCAGTCAGATCACACCCCATTTAGAGATGTGTGAGTGTGTTTACGTGTGTGTGTTTGTGTGTGGGTGTGTGTGCAGTCTGGCTCTCCTATCTCTTGAGCTTAAAAGCAAACGGCAACATTCTCCCCAAACACGTCACGCTCAACTGTCCTCTCTGATACTACAACACTAGTCATGCTCAACTCTCCTCTCTGATACTACAACTGACATTCAGAGACTGTTCAGGTGTTCCACAGGAATGTGTTGTAGGCCCAGTCATGTTTGGGTCATGTTGCTTGTGTTTGGGCCTGGACAGGGCAGCCGTGATGGGGCCTGGCAGTCTTCCACAGTACACTGGTGGGCCTCCAGCAGGGACGACTGGATGTTAGACTGCCAAGCAGCCCAGAGGCTAAGTGAATAATCACAGGCCAGCCAAACATCACCCAGGCAGAGAAGGAGGTGCTGCACCGTGGTTTACACCACAGCCTTTATACCCACCACAGTTTGGGTTTGTACAAGTCTCGCAGAAGGCCAGTACCTTCCGGTTCATCGTTTGACTGCACGGTTTAATGCTGTTTAAATAATGCAACTTGAAAACATCCTCTGAGTTCCAGGGTTAGGGTCCCCGGCAGTGAGTACCAGGCCCTGCAGACCTGCGCCCTCAGGGGCCAGTGGCGGGGTCCTACCTGTCTTGCGGAGGGGGAAGTCGTCTTTGGAGTCGTACATCCCCAGGAGAGGGTGGTTGTAAGTGGACATCCCTGTCTGAGGAGGGGAGCTCTGGTCCAGGGAGCTGTGCTGGGTCTTCCTGTGGACACAGAGAGAAGAGGTATGAGGCAGAAAACAGACAGCTGGGCTCTCCTGTCCAACGGGAAGGAACAAAATGCACACAGTAAAAAAGAAAAGAAAAGTCTGTTTTCTGTTTGACACGGGTCCCTGATGTCAGGAAGAGCTTGCACTGGCAATGTCCAGAGCCAGAGGCGTCATGGTACACCTCGCCGTCACGACGACAGGACACACGTAGGCACGCAGACAGCCGTGCTGATACCCATCTTTAGTATGCTGTCATGAAGCCTGCTTTGTGGCACATGGTTGGTTTACCGCCGAAAACCCTTTGCGTGATGCAATATCTCAGAACAACCTGATCGAATCAGTAGCGTCTCTGAGGGTGTGGTGCTGTCTGTTGGTAAACAATCCAGCACTGCCAGGATCCCGCCAGGGGATCATCTGATCTACCTGACTGCACCTTCATAAATATGCTATGTTGAGGCCCAGGCTGAATTTATCATTCTGTTAGTCTAATGTTTAAGTGTGTAGTGCTCGTGGGTGTGTGTAGTGTGTGTGTGTGTGTGTGTTTGTAAGTCTCATCTTGCTTCCTGTAACCGCCACTCCTGTTTCATTAAGAAGTCAGTGATGGTGAAACGTGGACGTGATCACAGAGAAGAGAACGACTCCCCAGCTGTGGAGCCAGGGGCCCTGCTAGGGGGGCCTGCTCGGGGGCCCTGCTGGGGGGCCCTGCTCGGGGGCCCTGCTCGGGGGCCCTGCTCGGGGGCCCTGCTAGGGGGCCCTGCTAGGGGGCCCTGCTCGGGGGCCCTGCTGGGGGGCCCTGCTCGGGGGCCCTGCTCGGGGGCCCTGCTCGGGGGCCCTGCTAGGGGGCCCTGCTCGGTGGCCCTGCTCGGGGGCCCTGCTCGGGGGCCCTGCTCGGGGCCAGGTCAGGTCAGCTGGCAGCCAGCCAACACCAGTGAATGCCCTTCCCTCCATCTCCCATCTGCAGTCTTTTATTTATGACTGACATGTTTCTGGCTTGCTGAGAAATATCAAAAGGAGAAAAGCCCCCCCCCCCCCCCCCCCCCCCCCCCCGCTGGCTGTGGGGATGTTTGGAATAAAACAGCCGTGTTCGCCAGCATCTTCACAATTCTGTTTCATGTCTCTGTAATCCACAACAAGCACTTCGTCAAACCGTCATTTGGAAGATGGCATATAAACTTTTCTTCAATAAAGAAAAGCACTGTAGTAATTCCTGAAATGAAATAAATTGACGTCAAAAAAAATCCCTGCCACCAGTAAAGGGTGAGGAGGAGAAAGCTGGGAAGAAAGACTCCTGTCAGTGTTTGAATATTCCTCCTTTCATCCCCCTTATCACAGACAGACAGCTGAGGGGCTGGACATAGGCTCGGTGTCTGGCCAAGGAGAGCAGACCAGAGAAATGGAGAGATGGTCAGAGAGAAAGAGAGACAGAGAGAGATAGATGGAATTGGAGATTGGTAAAAAAAAAAAGAAAAGATTTCTGTGAAGAAGTTGAGTAAGGCATAAAAGAGACACTTAAAAGAATGAAGGGGAGGCAAGAGTTAAGAAAGAAATAGGAAAAGCGAAAGAGAGAGGTGGGGGGAGGGGGGGGGAGGGAGGGAGGGGGAAGGAGAAAGAGATAGGTGTGGGGAGGGAGGGAGGGGGAGAAAGAGAGAGGTGGGGGGGAGGGAGGGAGGTAGAGGGAGAAAGAGACAGAAAAAGGCAAACGTGTCCTTTCCTGTCACCTCAGATTCATTCACTCTTTTCCCTGTCTGATCGCTCCCCTGCCTAGACCTCTTCAAATATGTAAGGAGCACAAAAGGTGGCATCCTTATCTTTCTTCCCTGGCTTCAAACTCGCTCGTGTCAAAGACAAGAAACTGCCAATCACACTTCACAAAGAGGCCTGCTGCTTGGAGGAGAAACCTCATTCCTTCAAGTATTGCTGTGTGCTCCAACTTCAAGGTAGAAAAGGGTTGTACGCTTAGAAGATTTCAAATCATCCAAAAAGAAGAGTCACGTGACATCACAAGTTCTTCCAAAGATTTGAAGAACAGCTGAGGCAAGCTATAGTTTATCTACAACTAATCTCCTTTCTTCTAAAGGCTTGCTAGATTTAATATGACAAATTGTAAAAATGCATATTATTCCATCTATGACCTTCCTATGCTAACATGAGAGTCATGAGAACAGTTCTCTACAGAAGAGAGAGGAGAGGGTGAGGGTCTCTCTACAGGAGAGAGAGGAGAGGGTGAGAGTCTCTCTACAGGAGAGAGAGGAGAGGGTGAGGGTCTCTCTACAGGAGAGAGAGGAGAGGGTAAGGGTCTCTCTACAGGAGAGAGAGGAGAGGGTGAGAGTCTCTCTACAGGAGAGAGAGGAGAGGGTGAGGGTCTCTCTACAGGAGAGAGAGGAGAGGGTGAGGGTCTCTCTACAGGTGAGAGAGGAGAGGGTGAGGGTCTCTCTACAGGAGAGAGAGGAGAGGGTGAGAGTCTCTCTACAGGAGAGAGAGGAGAGGGTGAGGGTCTCTCTACAGGAGAGAGGAGAGGGTGAGGGTCTCTCTACAGGAGAGAGAGGAGAGGGTGAGAGTCTCTCTACAGGAGAGAGAGGAGAGGGTGAGGGTCTCTCTAGAGGAGAGCGGGTGAGGGTGATGGTCTCTCTACAGGAGAGAGAAGAGAAGGTGAGGGTCTCTCTACAGGAGAGAGAGGAGAGGGTGAGAGTCTCTCTACAGGAGAGAGGGGAGAGGCTCTCTCTACAGGAGAGAGGGTGAGGGTCTCTCTACAGGAGAGAGAGGAGAGGGTGAGAGTCTCTCTACAGGAGAGAGAGGAGAGGGTGAGGGTCACTCTACAGGAGAGAGAGGAGAGGGTGAGAGTCTCTCTACAGGAGAGAGGGTGAGGGTCTCTCTACAGGAGAGAGAGGAGAGGGTGAGGGTCTCTCTACAGGAGAGAGAGGAGAGGGTGAGGGTCTCTCTACAGGAGAGAGAGGAGAGGGTGAGAGTCTCTCTACAGGAGAGGATGTACAGGGGTGGAAAGCCACTCACCCGTACCAGTAGCGAGGGTCGCTGGGCATGCAGTGGTTCATACTGCGCTGGGCCAGAGCTTTCTTCTTGTTCAGAACAAACTCCTGCAAACGCATCTTCACCTCCGTACTGGCAACCGCACCTAGGAGGGAGGGAGAGAAGGAAGGATGGAGAGAGAGAGACGGAGGGAGAGAGAGGGGGAGAAAGAGGGAGACCCTTAGAGACGCCAGAGAACATTGTCCTGTAGTTCCAAACCCAGCTGGACCTTGGAGGGAACACCACGGAGGTGGATCGTTCATGTGACCATGTGACCATGCTCTGGAGATACAGCAGGCCTGATCATGTGACCATGCTCTGGAGATACAGCAGGCCTGATCATGTGACCATGCTCTGGAGATACAGCAGGCCTGATCATGTGACCATGCTCTGGAGATACAGCAGGCCTGATCATGTGACCATGCTCTGGAGATACAGCAGGCCTGATCATGTGACCATGCTCTGGAGATACAACAAACTCTACAAATCTAAAAAAAAACTACAAATCCCAGTGGCTTGTGGACTACAACATAGACCTTCATGGTAAATCAAGATGTCAGGGTGGAGAGTGTGGTAATGAGGGCTGATGTGGGGCCTTCCTGCTGACTAACCCAGCGAGGACGACGTAGTCCTGGCTGATGTGAGCAGCCTGACAGAACGAAGCTGAAGGGAACTCCACAGAGACTAACAGTTGGATGTTCTCTTCAGGTGATGTCAGTCAGGTTTTTATGTGACACATCTGTGGGTGTTTTTCTTCCTCCCAGATCTTGCTTCAGTTACCACAACCCCTACACAGGCTCCATCACCCCAGGGGGCAGGAGAAGAGCAGGGTACAAGGTCTAAGTGTGTGTGTCTGTGTCTATACAAAGAAAAGAAAAACCCACACACAAAACAAAAGTTGTGTGTGCGTGTGTGTATATGTGTGTGTGTGTGTATGTGTGTGTGTGTGGGTGTGTGTATGTGTGTGTGTGTGTGTGTGTATGTGTGTGTGTGTGTCCAAGACACAGAGATAATAGTCAGCAGCCAGCAGGTGGCTGACACATTCATAGGGAGCAGGGTGACAAATACAAGAATGTGTTGATTATGGCAAATACAGAGGCTTTTTAAATCACAGTGCATGTGTAATAGCTGACATCTTCATTTGTTCTCTTTGCCACTGAGGCAAATTGTCTTTTATGGGGGCTGCCTTCCAGGCAATTTCCTGCGGTACTTACTAGAACTTAGGCGTTCAGAGCGATCTAAACGCTAGTTTATCTGGTCTACAGAGCAGTCTAAACGCTAGTTTAGCTGGTCTACAGAGCAGTCTAAACGCTAGTTTAGCTGGGCCACCATTTGAGGAAACGGTAAATGTCAGACTTTTGCCTATCGTAGCCTAGTGTTGTTGCCTAGTGTAGTTTAGTGTTGCCTAGCGTAGCCTGTCCCCTGTCCCCCAGGCTGTGAGAGAGTGAACCACTCTCCTGTCCCCTGGCCCCTGTCCCCCAGGCTGTGAGAGTGACCCACTCTTCTGTCCCCTGTCCCTCAGGCTGTGAGAGAGAGACCCACTCTCCTGTCCCCTGTCCCCTGTCCCTCAGGCTGTGAGAGAGAGACTCACTCTCCTGTCCCCTGTCCCCCAGGCTGTGAGAGAAAGACTCACTCTCCTGTCCCCTGTCCCCCAGGCTGTGAGAGAGAGACTCACTCTCCTGTCCCCTGTCCCCCAGGCTGTGAGAGAGAGACTCACTCTCCTGTCCCCTGTTCCTCAGGCTGTGAGAGAGAGACTCACTCTCCTGTCCCCTGTCCCTCAGGCTGTGAGAGAGAAACTCACTCTCCTGTCCCCTGTCCCTCAGGCTGTGAGAGAGAGACTCACTCTCCTGTCCCCTGTCCCCCAGGCTGTGAGAGAGAGACTCACTCTCCTTTCCCTGTCCCTCAGGCTGTGAGAGAGAGACTCACTCTCCTGTCCCCTGTCCCCCAGGCTGTGAGAGAGAGACTCACTCTCCTGTCCCCTGTCCCTCAGGCTGTGAGAGAGAGACTCACTCTCCTGTCCCTTGTCCCCCAGGCTGTGAGAGAGAGAGACTCACTCTCCTGTCCTCGGTCCTTGTTCTTGAGCAGCAGCAGTTTCTGCTCTCTCTGCTGTCTCTCCAGCTCCTGCTCCAGACGGTGTCTCTCCATCTTCCTCTGGTGCTCCTGCAGCTCCTGCTGGTGCTTCAGGGCCAGCAGCTCCTGCTGATGCTGCGGAGAAGAGGAGAGGGGAGGAGGAGAGGGGGAGGAGGAGAGGGGAGGAGGAGAGGGGAGGAGGAGGAGAGGGGAGGAGGAGGAGAGGGGAGGAGGATAGGGGAGGAGGAGGGGGGAGGAGGAGAGGGGAGGAGGAGAGGGGAGGAGGAGAGGGGAGGAGGATAGGGGATGAGGAGAGGGGAGGGGAGGAGGAGGAGAGGGGAGGAGGAGAGGGGAGGAGGAGGAGAGGGGAGGAGGAGGAGAGGGGAGGAGGATAGGGGATGAGGAGGAGAAGGGAGGAGGAGAGGGGAGGATCAGGAGATGGGGGGAGGAGGAGAGGGGAGGAGGAGAGGGGAGGAGGAGAGGGGAGGAGGAGAGGGGGGGAGGAGGAGAGGGGGGGAGGAGAAGAGGGGAGGAGGAGAGGGGAGGAGGGGTGGGGTGGAGGAGGAGAGGGGAGGAGGGCGTGGGGAGGAGGGGTGGGGAGGAGGAGGGATGGAGTTCTTAACTTTTACTGTGATACAATTATATTAAAAGAGTTAACCATTACATCATCGTGCTTTCAGCTACCGATGATGAAGCTTGAATTCCAATGAACATGCAGAGCAGAGAGAAACTTGAACATGTCAAAGCCGTGACATGGCTAGATGTCAATCAAAGCAACAGCAGAGCTGTTTCAATAGGAGCCAGATGGCTGAGCGGTTAGGGAATCGGGCTGTTACTCAGAAGGTTGCTGGTTCAATTCCTGGCCATGCGAAAAATAATGTGTCCTAGGGCAAGGCAAAATGTAAATGTAAATGTAGGAGCATTTAGACAGGGCTATTTTTAGCCCGGGCTGCCTCTTTCTCATTGGCCGGCTCTGTGACCGTGGCAACGCAGGGACGCCTGTTTGCATAGTGAGTCATCTTCCTCCCATGCACACGCACAAACACTAGGTTCCCATGGAGATAGCAGAGTAAAGCAAAGCTCTGGACATAGAACACCCCACACTCACACTCACACTCACTCACACTCACACTCACTCACACTCACGCCTCTCCCCCCCTTACCTGGACGTGCTCCTGCAGCTGGGCCTCGTGCTGCCTGGACAGCTGCTCATGCTGCCTCTGGAACTCAGCAATGAGGATCTGCCTCTGGAGCTGCTGTTTCTGCTTCAGGTGGAGCAGCTCCAGCTGCAGCTGCCTCTCCCGCTGGCCCGGTGTGGCCCCTCCCTCTGGCCCGGTGGCCCCTCCCTCTGGGCCAGGGGCCCCTCCCCGGGGGGCTGGGGGGCCAGGCCAAAGGGCTGCTGGTCAACACGCAGGTCCATGGGGATGGCAGCGGGAGGAACCTGCATGGGCAGAGCAGCGCTCACGTCCACTGTGGAGGGAGGGGGAGGGGAGGTTAGGCAACCTTTGGGTCATGTTTTCATCTAGCCATGTATCCAAAGTGGCATGCAGCACTATAAAGCGAGACTGTTGAATGTGGATGTTGAACATCTCTCAGCGTCACACAGGAACAGGCTAGTCACACAACGCCTCACTGTGTCACACAGATGACACACTCGGTCATTTGAAGCCAACTTACTAAGTACCCTCCATGGTGTGTGTGTGTGTGTGTGGGGGGGGGGGGGGTTGAGAGCAACAATAGACACCCCAATAGCGTCAAGAGGGGTCACACAGAGGTCACAGAAGGTCAGGGAAGGCCTCTTCATCCTCGTACACAAGGCACCTTTGTGACAAGTGTATGTTTGCGGAGAGGTGACATGGTTAGGGGTGACAGAAAAGGACAATGCTTGTGTTTGATTGGCGAGTGCTCACACACACACACACAAGCACGCACAGCCTCTCCCAACAGGAAGTTGTCCCAAAGCAAACTACTTCCTGCATAGAGGAGTGTATTGTCTTGGAGAGAGATAAGACTGATGGTGAGACAGTAACTCCTGCTGAGAACAGGAAGTGGACCAGGAAGTGGAACAGGAACAGGAGAAGCAGTCAACACTAGATCAACACGGCTTGAGTACTACATACAAACACGCAGACAGTCCGTTTACATGTAGAGAGTTTACATACAAATAATACAACAGATTTGATTAAATAAT